>NC_067156.1:19674641-20028391 GCF_903995435.1 Acomys russatus | reverse complement strand
GGCTAATCTTGGTTGTTAAGTTGACAACCTCAATTCTCCATGAAGAATTTCTTCCATCAGGCTGGCCTTGCGGGCGTGTCATCTATCAGGCATTTTCTTGATTGCCAACGTATGCAGGAAGGTATAGCTTACTGCGACTGTGCCAGTCATGAGCAGCTGCTCCTGGGGTGTGTGAGAAAGGTAGCTGGAAATATTAATTTTCTTCAATGGAGTCTCACCAGGTATATAAGCCACAATTCAGGGCCTACAGCATGCTCGGGAGCAGTTGGTCAACACAAAATGAGCTCTAGAGTATTTTTGTAGACATTTTGTCTCATTTTGCTTTATTTAAGCATATGTTATCTTATTGGTCTCTTGCTTGTATGTTTTGGTTTCTGTTTTATTAGATATATATATATATATATCAGAGCATTGAGTGGGGGGATCTGAGAGGAGTTGGGGGAGGGGAAAAGCAAGATTAAAATATATTGTATGAAAAAATTAGTTAAAAAACAAAACAAAACTGAAAGGCAGCCGGGCAAGCCAATAGGGCAAGCCTGTAGGCAGCATGCCTTCTGTCTCTCCTTCAGTTTCTACCTTAAGATTCCTGCCTGAGCTCCTGACCTGGCTGCCCTCCATGGTCACTGTAACTTCTAATCCAAATAAACCCTCCCCACATGCTGTTTTTGGTCCTGTAGTTTATCACAATAGAAATCAACCTAATATAACGTATAATCCCTTGTTGACTGAGAAATCATTACAAGACCTTGAATATGAAGCGATCTAAAATATGTAAATAAAAATTCTGATAACAAAATGAGAAGGAAGTTTATTTCCAGTTGTTTTTCTGGTATACATATAAATTTACCACTTATTAAAGATAAAAGCTAAGTTGTATGCTAATAAGTGGGTGTGATTATTTTACATGAACTATTAAATATCAAATGAACATTTGATATTGTAAGATATGGAGTACCTTAGGTGCTTTTAAGAACTGATCAACATTGTGATTTCATAGCTCAGTGCTGAGAAAGTCACATGGCACAAATGGCAGAACTCAATTGTTGGTAGTTCTGTCTTAATGAAGCCAAAATTCTTTTCACTACTTTTATGAAACTCAGGAGTCAGCAACTCAAGCAGAAAGTTTTAAAATAAAAAATGTTACACAGTACAATTGAAATATATTAATGTGATAACAAAGAATGATGTTAGGAATGTATTTTTTTTTTTAAAGTATTGGCCCTTAGGATTCCACAACAGAGAATTGTTCATACATCTGGTAAAAACACAGCAGCTCAAAACACAAACATCTAAATCCGAGCTGAGGCATTTCAGGCAATGTAGTGTGCTGTGAAGCCTCCACACAGCTCAGCACGCATTCAGAACTGAGCACACATGTTATGCATTCAGAACAAAGGCTTCAGTGAAGTCACACAATGGAACAAAGCAGCTGCTGACAGAAATACCTCAGAGTCATCCAGTGTTTGAGTTTGAATTAATTATTGGCCATTCTGCACACAACACCCATGACTTAAGGATCTACATTTATCTGACTAGGCCATGCTTTAATTAATGATAAGAAAATGATGCCATCACTACTTTTCTTGCTTGCGGAATAAAATGACTACATCCCATAATCACTGCATTCTGATTAGCTAGAGAAAGTTGAAACAGGGAGCCCACCCTTTAGGTCGACAGTGAGGACCACAGCCAATGGAAACAACGGAGCCTTGGGATCTGACCCCCAATAGAGTGTGCTTACTTAAGATTAATTGGGGGTAGAAGCCAATATGTAGCATGGTATCAGATTGAACACAATCTTAAACACAGGCAGATGAGAATAGATTGATGTGAAAGCAAGTGGATAACCATTGGTACTTTGGAACCAGAATCACTTCATAATAATGCAGTAGTTAAAGGAGATTAATTGCACACACAAACAGAGGATGAATTGGCTGCGAGAGGGAGACCTTGAAGTTGCAGTGGCCGCCATTCATTAGGAGGCATAAATGAGGTAGCGTGATGCTGGTCAGGGAGCATGTACACCATTGTTGGCTGTACCCCTGGTATTATGGAAGACCCTTCCCTGCTCTGGGCAGGGCTTTTCTCATTTGTATGCAGGTGTGCCGGCTTCATAACCCAAGTCTAAAATCTTAGGATTTTTGGATACGAATGATTATAAACGTGGCAAACAAGTTTATTCATTTTTCCTGTGGAAGAACTGCATGTTTTCCTAAAACGAGCTTTCAAAAATGTAAACTATTGTAAAATTGGGAGCTTTATGTGTTTGTGTGATCTCATGTGTGTGACAGGTGAGGCGTACGACCAGGAGGAGCCAGCCTGGAGCAAGAGTGAGGTTGAGACATGTCCAAACAACAAAAATCTCATCTTGAGACTGGCAGGAGTAGGGACCGTTCACTTCCTATCCTGGACCTGCCTGCTCCAGTGCACGTAGCCTGCTGACCGCAACCTCTGTCACCCTTGAAGAAGTCATGGTATTTCCATATAAGGACATGTCCAGCTAGCACCTGAAATTCCTCATCATGCAAATGAAATATTCCTAGCATCTCAGCCCCAGCCAATGATGTACACTCACCCTGAAAACTCCTACCCACTTTGCCAAGTTTTATATAGCTCTATTTCCCCCAATAAAGAAGAGCGGCTTCACTGAAAACCATCTTAGAGAAGACTTTTTCTCCTCCCACTCACCACTGTCCAAGGTCCTGCCAACCCAGCCACCTGGATAAGCTTCATTCCTTCCAGTCCAGCCCTTTGTGCAACTGTATCGGATGGCCCAAGGGCAGAAGCAGGCCTGGAAGTGCACTCATGCAATTTTGTCATCTTTATTTGCTGTGTGATATACTCTAAATTATACGTGCAATCCAGCTTTTGCCTTGTGGCTTTCTCTCTTTGCTGCATTTTTATTAGATCATGTCCTGAATATCACACTGGAATGTTGTGGGTGGGATCCTTCCTTAAACAGTGATGCTGGCTCCTTCCAAGGTCGATTCCAGTAGTCCCAATGTTGGGGTTTGGTCTGGTTGCTGCCTAAATGAGCAGACTCATGTACCCAAAATATTTGTAACCTTACCTAAGAACTTATTCCTGTTTGACCAATAAGAAGACAACACACCTGGGCAGGACAAATGGGATAAGTGTGGCTAAAGTTCCTGGGCTGGCGAGAAAGAGAGGTTCTTGGGAAAGGGGAGCAGTCAGAGACTGGCTGAGGATCTGGGATACGAAAGAGCAAGAGGAAAAAGGAGGCAAGAGCCACTGGTTAGGTGGAGAACGAAGCACATAGCCAGCATGGGTGGGGATTTGGCCCAGAAGACGAACATTAGCAAGTATTTGGGATCACGCATGGGAGATAGCTTGATAGACATTATTAGAAGCAGATGGCAGGAGATTTTGGCAGGGAAATACAGAAGGTAGTTTACCGGATTGATATCTGCCCTGCCCTAGGTGAACCAAAGCTTTTAAAAAATATAATAGGTATCTGTGTTTTTATTGATAGATACCAGGCTAGAAAATACTGCCATAATAACAATTAGCCTAATAATAAATATTTATTAGGTCTTATTTTTAAATTAGGCACAACACTCAAGACAATTTTCAGTGGACAGTGTTACCCCAAAGCAGTCACAAATCTTTAAATCTTGGATAAGAAGTATACATAAGTCAACGAGAAGAGAAAAACCACAAAGAATTATAGGACAAAGAACATTTGATTCATTCATAAGTAGAAAGTTATCTGTTTCATTCTATTTTCAAGGAAAGCAAATAGCCTTAGCTACATTATGTTGATGTACAAGTGCTGGGTTTTGTGTGTGTGTGTGTGTGTGTGTGTGTGTGTGTGTGTGTGTGTGTGTCGTTATCCTCCATGCTAACTCATTTCACTTTCCAATTGCTCTCCCCTTTTCCCGTCTGACTCTAAGATTTCAATGATATATAAGTTAGCCTGAAATTGGAACTAGACTTATCCCTAAACAGGCACAAGGAACAAAACCCAAAGACAGTTGTCAGCATCATTCCCAATACATTTCTTTTCAAACAGACAAAATATACTCTACTGGGAAAATTCCCTCTCTCAAAATAGTCCTAGTATATGAGAACTGATTCTAGAGTAGTTGAGTTTCTTAACTATTGTTCCAACACACTATGGAAAGAAACAGCTTGTGGTTCTTACTGGGGTGTTACTCCCTGTTCTAGTCAGTGTTTCATTTTCTTGCATTGTTTGTTATACAAAATGTTTATCATGGATTGATGTTTTATATATATATAGTCACCATCCACATTACCCTTCCTGGTCACCTCTTCATTTCCTACTTGTCTCCTTCATCTTTCTTTCAAAATATCCTCCTTTCTGATGAAAAAATTAATGTATTACGATTTATTCAGATTACATCCCAAATGTTATCCCCTTGCTTGTATCTTACTGTTACTGCTCTCCATCCCTCTTCTGCCCTGTTTCCCTCCCCTAGACCTCTGACAGAAGGGGACCTCCTCCCCCACCATCTGACCACAGCCTATCAGGTCTCATCCAGATAGCCTGGGCCTCCCCACCAAGGAGAAGAGATCAAATCAGGGGCACCAGAGTTCATGTGAGAGGTAGTTCCTGCTCTCCCCACAACCATGGAGAATGAGCTGTCCATTGGCAATATCTGAACAGGGGCTTTAGGTTTACTATTGTCCTTGGTTGGTGCAACAGTTTGTGCAGGAACCCCTGGGTCCAGATCTGCCAGCCTTGATGGTCTCCTTGTGGGGCTCCTGAACCCTCTGGACCTTCCATCTCCCCATTCTTCCATACCACTCTCCACTCAGAGTCCAGCAGCAAGTCTCAGTATCTGTCACGATCCCCCACTGGGTGCAGTCTCTCAGAGGACATCTATGTTGGTTTAATCTCCATTTATACGTGAGTATGTATCATGAAGTATTTCTGGGTCTGGGTTACATGAGTAAGGATTATCTTTTCTAGTTCCATCCATTTGCCTGCAAACTTCAAGATTTCCTTGTTGTTAATAACTGAGCAGCATTCCATTGTGTAAATGTATCACAGTTTCTTTATCCATTCTTTAGTTGAAGGACATCTAGGTTGTTTCCAGATTCTGTTTATTACAAATAATGCTGCTATGAGCATAGCTGAGCAAATATCCTTGTTCAGTAGAGCATCTTTTGGGTATATGCCCAGTAGTGCTATATCTGGGTCTTAAGGTAGCACTGTTCCTATTTTCCTGAGAAAGGACCAGATTGATTTCCAAAGTGGTTGTACAAGTTTGCACTCCCTCCAGCAATGGAGGAGTGTTTCCTTTCTCCACATCCTTGCCAACACGTGCTGTCACTTGAGTTTTTGATCTTAACCATTTTGATAGGTGTAAGATTGAATCCTGGAGTCCTTTTGATTTGCATTTTCCTGATCACTAGGGACGTTGAGCATTTCTTTAAGTGTTTCTCTGCTATCCACTATCTCTTTGTTGAGAATTCTCTGTTTAGATCTGTATCCTATCTTAAATTTAATTATTTGGTTTCATGGTGTTTAAAGTCCTGTGTGCGTTATATAGCCCTTTGTCAGATGGAGTGTTGGTAAATCTTTTTCAAGTCCGTAGGCACTCATTTTGTTCTGTTGACAGTGCCCTTTGCCTTACAGAAGCTTTTCGGTTTCATGAAGTCCTAATTACTAATTGTTGATCTTAGAGTCTGAGCTATTACTATTCTGTTCAGGAAGTTGTCTCCTGTACCAATGAGTTCAAGGCTCTTACCCACTTTCTCTTCTAACAGATTTAGTATGTTTGGTTTTGTGTTGAGGTCTTTAATCCACTTGGACTTTAGTCTTGTGAGGATGATAAATATGGATCTATTTGCATTTTTCTACAAGTGGCCATCCAGTTAGACCAGCACCATTTATTGAAGATGTTATCTTTTTTCTATTGTATGGATTTGGCTTCTTTGTCAAGAATCAAGTGCCCATAGATGTGTTGGTTTATTTCTGAGTCTTTTACTTGATTCCATTGACCAACCATGTGTCATGGTTGAGTTTTCCTTTGATGAGTATGAAGTGTCCTTTCTCATTTCTTTTGATGAATTCTGGTTTACAGTAGATCTTATTAGATATTAGGATGGCTAATCCAGCTTGCTTCTTTTGACCACTTGGTTGGAAGACCTTCTTCCAGCCCATTATTCTCAGGTAATGTCTATCTTTGTGGATGAGGTATGTTTCTTGTATTTAGAAGAATGTTGGGTCCTACTTTCACATCCATTCTATTAGTCTGTGTCTTTCTCTTGGAGAGTTTAGGCCATTGATTTTGAGAGAGATTAATGACCAGTGACTGTTAGGTCCTTTTATTTTGATGTTGATTGTGATAGCGTGTTTGTCTGCTTGTCTAATTTTTGTTTGGCTAAAGTGAGGTTATCTATTTCCTGTGTTTTACTGGGTGTAGTTAGCCTCCTCTGGTTGGAATTTTCCTTCTAGTATATTCTGTTGGGCTGTCTGTATTTGTGGATAGGTACTGTTGAAATTTGTTTTTGTTATGGAATATCTTGTTTTCTCCATCTATGGTTATTGGAAGTCTTGCTGGGTACAGTAGTCTGGACTGGCATCTGCCCACACCTTTCTGGCCTTTATGGTCTCTGATGAAAACTTGGTTTTTTGATACATTTGCCATAGTGTGTTAGTTGGCCTTTTTGCATTGGCACTGTTAAAATTTTTTCTTTGTTCTGTACATTTAGTGTTTTGTGGACCCCTTTCCTCTGGGGATCACCAGCACTGGTGTTTTGTAGTTCTCATTTTGGTCCTTAGGTCACTGTGCAGTCACTGCTGTCCTGGTGATCAAACACAGTATGTGTTTGGCGCTGCCATCTTTGATCCCCTCTTTTCTGATTTAATGTCTTTTTAAATTAAATGCCATTTCTGCATATGAGGAAAATACAAGATATTTGTCTGTATATGACTTATTTAACTTAACATGATAGTCTCCAGTCCCACCCACTTTCCTGTAAAAGAACTCTTTTACTTTCCAAGTAACACATTTCTGCCATTACTTCTCTGTTTCTCAGCTACAGAATTACAAAATACAGAGGCATAATTACTGACCTAACGTCACTCTTCCTTTTAGTAGAGGATAGCATAGTAATGCCCCTCATCTGCTTGAAAGTCCCAGGACTCTGGCCACATTCATGATCTTTGTACCTGATTATTTTTATGGAGATCAGAATATGGCCATTTTAGGTGAACAAAAGCTTGATCTAGTGCCTAAAATATCTCTTACAATATTATATTACCATTGATGATTGTTTTGGATTGATTGTGTGTCTACGTGTCACATTGCATGTCGGGAAGGTCAGAGGGCTTATGGGAGTCATTTTTTTTTTCCACCTGGGTCCTGGAGATGATACCCACATCATCAGGGTTATCAGAAATCACCTGTATCAACTCAGCCATTTCCCCAGATCCTGATATGTCTCTCAAATTCTTGGTTTTTCTATCACATTAAACTGGAAACTTGTCTTTCAGGATTTCCTGTGATCTGATCTAACAGATTAAGAACATACCACTCATTGAGTAAATATGAGCCCAAAGTATGCCCCTTTGGCCAAATCACATCCTTTACATTTGAAGTGTGTGGCTGTACCCCCAACTCTCTGCTCTCAGTCTCCCCAACTCCACACCTTAGTTTTCTTCAAACTCTTGTCACTGCATAGTCCTTTTACCCTCCCCAGGCCAGGAAACTTCAAGAGTGTTTGTTCCACTCAGCAGAGCCAGCCACCACTGCTTCTGTCTCTGGGAGATGACAGGCCAGGCATTGTCTCATATGAGTGCTTACCTGCTACTTTATGTCTGATCCATTAAAATGTGATTGCTGTCATGGCCTTATGACTTATGCTGTTACCTGGGTCTGGCTGCTCAGAAGGATCCTGTGCATGCATTTTTCTTCTGGCTTTTGCTAGCCTGAATTCTTTCTTAAGAATTTTTATTAATTATCCATGAATCTTGAACAAAAGTCCTACATTTTCATTTTTCACCAGGACCCATAACTTATAGAGTGGGTCCTGTGTTGCAACTTTGGTTTATTCAACTGTATCTGGGACAGAGTGTTTTCAGGACGTATTTCCATGATAACCTAGTTCTACATTCCTTAAATTCTCAATATTCAATGTTGACATTATGATCAGAGTTGTCCTAGTTTTTCAAGTACAAAAATCAATAAGACCTCAACCACCTGTGTTCACACACTGCTTTATTTTCTTCATTTTTAATGGCTGTCCTCATTGTTTTAAGGTTCAGGAAAATTGCTTGGCATGGCTAGGGTTGGACTAGACTATGTCTTAGGAAATCCACTATTGCAAATCCTCATGTGTTGGCATTGAAGCAACTGCCCTTTGTTCAACTCCAGAAAAGATAATACTCTCAACTCTAGGACATAAGGACCTGAAATAGATCACTTCAGACTTTAGCTTTGGCTTTCTGGAAATTCAAACTGTCAGTCGAATTTAGTTTTCTCACTACATCCTGGTTTTAATGTCTAATTTCTAGAAATATTCATTTCTATATTTATCTATGAAATAAAGGAACACACAGAAGAATATTTTCTTTCATTATATGCATTCTTTTAAGCCATATTAAACCTTAGATGCCTTAGTATGTGCAAGAGCTCGATCGATATTTGGTGAATGAGCAAAGCAGAGTATATATGACATCCATGACACACTGTGTTGCTAAAAACACAGAGTGACTTATGTTGATGGAGGCCCTTGTGTTTTCTGGAGGAAAAGATGGTATTCCCACTTGTATTTTCATCTTAGGTACAATTTTACTCCATTTTATCTACATTTATAAAACCTTTGTTCTTTTCCATCTTCATTGATGTATTTAATTTGCTTAAGGAATTATCATCTTTAGAGTGTAAAGACTCATTTTCTCTACTGTCTTCAGTTTTGGGTTTCACATAGGTTATAGTAAATTTATGCCAACTAAAATTTAACTCTCTCTACATTTATTGGTTCTATTCGTCTCTCTTTTAAAGAGACGAAAACAAAAGCAACAGTCACCACGTGTGGTGGTGCCAACCTGTGAGCTCAGCACTTGAAGGGCACAGTCACACATAGTTCTCTGAGTTCAAAACCATCCTGGTCTACAGGGATACATAATGAGTCTTTGTACCCCTACCTCTACATACATACAAAATAGCAACCAAAGGAATCCTTTGGTGTCCTTCAAAGACTGTCTAGCACCTTGGCAAGCAGGCCCTGGATGTTTTACTCCTGTGCAATAAGTTGGAACTATGGTTGGTTATTTAAGGTGATGATATATTAGTTTTAAAAGTGATATTGCATGAAAGTTCAGTATCTTTGTGTAAATAATGAATCACAGGAAGACTATCACATCTTGTTTTTTCATGAAGACCTCGTTCTCATTCACTGGCACCTGTTCTTGCCCTTATTTAAATCTCTATGATTCCCTGGGCATTTAATTCTTTCTATTCATATAATTGTGAATTTCTCAAACATAGATAAGGCTGGCTTTTGCCTTTGTCATTTTTTTTTTACTGTTTTTATGTCTCACATATTCTATCACTAGGCATAGTGTCAGGTATGTGATTGATTTGCTTTTTGATTTGCTTTTTTGTATCAGGAGGGAGTGTGTGTGTGTGTGGCGGGGGGTAAATGTGTACATGCTTATCTTCATTCTGGCAGAATCTTTCCCAGGAAAATAAACAATAGTTTGTGCCTATTATGTTAGGGAGCATCTAGTAGTGTGTTTATTTGTTTATTTTTAAACACGAGGCAGAGGCATTTCATACTTCTACCAGCTGAACACAGAAAGGAGATTGTCCGTGCCTTTTCCTAACACTCCTTAGAGTCTTATTATGCCTATGAAGAACCCAGACCACGGCTGAATTAGTTACATTTCTGTTGCTGTGATAAAACATCATGACCAAAGCAAGTTACAGAAAAAGAGTTTATTTGGGGCTGATGGTTCCGAGGGATAGAAGTCCATCATCATGACTGTAGGGAGCAGGGCGGGCAGGAATGGTGCTGGCATAGCAGATGCGAGCTCATGTCTTCACCCACAAGCAGGGAACAGAGAGTACTAACTCAAAATGAAGCAAATCTTTTGAACCTTCAAAGCTGGACCCCAGTGACATACTTCCTCCAGCAAGGCCACACCTCCTCATCTTTCTCAAATAGCTACCAACTGGGGGTCGAGAATTTAAATCCCAATGATTTATAGGGACATTTTGTTCAAGCTACCATGGTGATTTATATCAGAAATTATTTGTTTTCAGCATCCATTGAATTCCCACAGTATTTTAGTACAAGGGAAGATGTCAAAGAAAAGGAATTAAATTGTAATATTTATTCGGAATAGCTTCAAAGATTCCTGAAATGTTTATATAAATAGCATTTTCTAAATTCTGTTTTCCTGTGTACTTTGGTACTTATGGATAGCAAATGGAATCTAGTAATAGTCCTGAATAATTCACTCACAAGTGTCATTTACAGGAGGGAACAATTGACATTAGTGGATAAAATGCAGACAACAGAATGTTTCAGAATCTTTAGTTCATGGGATAATGAGGATAAAAGAGACATGTTTAGCAAAGGCTTTCCCCCTTGAAGGGATTTCTATATCATGTTTCTAAGATGCCACATAGCTACAGAGCTTATGTTTAATATTCCTGGTTCTGTCAGCCTCCTGAGTATGTTTAAGACAGGCATGTGCCCAGATTGTGAGAGAGCGACAAAGAGAAGGCCAGCTGCTTGGAGTCATCCCATCGCTGTGAGCTTCCTTGCTGAAAGAGCTCTGACTTGAATCCTGTGATACTTTTTCTGATGATTGTGGTGGAAAACTTCCCACATTCATACTTAGTGCAGCTCACAGGGATCTCAAGCTTATTTTCTCAGTGAGGATTTCTGTTTTGTTGAATTTGTAATTAAGGCTTGAACTGTATTTTATTTTAAAGATTAATCAAAGTATTTTCTTTTTTTTTTTTTTTTTTTTGTTTTTTTTTTTAAATCAAAGTATTTTCATGTTTGTTCTCTCAATTGATTCTTTCTTCATCCATATTGGGAAGGCTAAGTATATTCTAATCTCTCTTTCACAAATGAGGAGATTGACAGGTTGAGATAGTATGTGCTGAAAGATGACAATCCAAGTGAGCCACAGGCCTTCAAGTTATGAAGAAAAAGATTGATCATGAACACAATCTTGTACAACAACTGGTATCTTTTTTATTTTCATTTTTGATAGAGTCCCACTATGTAGCCCAGGCTGATCTTAAGATCATAACTGTTTTACTCGGTGTCTGAATACTGGAATTATAGGTGTTCCCTACTTTATCTTTCTCTCTACTTTAACATAGTTTATATGACTTTTAGTATAACTAATACACTCGGCTGGACTTTCATTCATTTTATAAATATTGCTCCCTGTAAATTTTCCTTTTATATTCCATGCCTGTCTTCCATTTTCAAATTTACTAGATTTTTATGCTATAGTTACTGCTGAAGTAATCAAATGTATTGTTTTTATATTAAACATAGATAATATTATAGAAAGACACATGTCTAGTACAAAGGAAAATAATCCTCAGTTGAGAAAACAACAAACACATAAAAACAAAAACTCCTTCATTCAATAAATTAAATCCGTAAGTAGAGCAAACACACAACGGAATAATCAACACAGGATCAACAAGATGACTTGAAAATAATGAGCAGATCAAAGGGACATGGTTCTTTTCATCCCAAAGTAAACAAATTAGTTTAAAGTAGCATTGGAGAGGATGAAAAGAAACAGCCATTTTTTTAAAAAAAATGATGATTAACTTTCTTTTTTCTTTATTCTTCTCTCATTCAATACATGCAGACTACAGCCTCCCATCCTTCCCATCCTCCAAGACCCCTACCCCACATCCACAGCTCCTTTGTTTTCCTTCAGAAACAGGCAGGCCTTGATGTATTATCAGCCAATCATGGCATATGAAGATGCAGTAAGACTAGGCATAAAACCTCATATCAAGGCTGGACGAGGCAAACCAGTAGGAGGAAAAGGTTCCCACATGCAGGCAAAAGAGTCAGAGATATCTCTACTCCCACCGTTAGAAATCCCACAAAAACTCCAAGCTAAAGAAGCACAGCATATATGCAGAGGGCCTCATGCAGACCCATGCAGGCTCTATGGTTGCCTCTCCAGTCTCTGTGAGCCCCTATGAGCCTCGCTCAATTGATTCTGTGGGCCATGCTCTCCTTATGCCTTCGACCCCTCTGGCTCCTGCAGTCCTTTATGTTCCTCTTCTGTCGGTCTCCTCGAGCTCTGCCTAGTGTTTGGCTGCGAGTACCCATATCTGCTCCCTTCAGCTCCTTTAGGAAGCCTTCCTGAAGATGGTTTAGTTAGGCACCAATTTGTCATTATAGCAGAATATCATTAAGAATTATTTCATTGACTTTACTTTTTTGTCAATCATGTTTAGTTCTATCGTAGGTCTCTGATTCATCCAGCTTCCAGTTCCTGGCCATCCAGGTAATACTCGCCATGGGCTCCCTCTTGTGTCTTGGGCCTCAAGTTAGAACAGTCATTGGTTGGCCATTCTCACAAGCTCTGAGACACTGTTGCCCAAAAGCATCTTGCCAGCAGGTCATGTTGTGGGTGGAAGGTTTTGTGGCTGGTTTGGTGTTCCAATCCCGTCTGGGGAGCTGTAGGAACCCAGGCCCAAATGGGCTGCTTGCCTGTCTTGCTGTTTCATGTTTTTAAACTGGAGGGCTTCATGCTGTCTCTGTGTTTGCCCTGGGTTAGTTGGGTGAGGCACTTCAACTACTAGAAAGACTACTCCCTGAGAGGGAGCAGAAGGCTTTGCCAAAGATAATTGACTTTGATAATCTGGGTTATACACTTTGTCTTTGTTCTTACACTCCCTCAACTTCTTCTTGGGGGCCCATGTTTCAGAGGTTAAAGTTGCCTCTTCCTCCTCAGAATTAGAAGAAGATATATTAGAGGCAGTCTCAGATGGGGCCAAAGATTTTACAGATTGCACCTCCTGCACTTCACTCAGGGCAAGTTCCATACTTCCTAGCTGCTCTCTTATTTTCTCATTTTCATTCCTAAACGCATCTCTAACGAGACGCCATAATGAAAAGGTAGTGATAGGAACACTGTTGGACCCTTCTTTTTGTGAAATCCTCTGGAGATCAGACTTCACCTGATCCCAATCTTGGATATTTAGCTCTCCTGATACCATAAACCAAGGACTACTCAATTCTATTGTTTTATAAAATCTTTAACATTCTCATGCTTAATCCCGGTGCCTTAATCCTCTAACAATCTCACTAGTTCACCAGAACTGTGGGCGAACCTGTGGCACCCTTTTCCAATATGCCCATTTCCTACCTCCCTGAGGTGCTGGCCAGCTTCCCTGGGCGACCCGTCAGCTTCCTCCCTTCTTTCCCCGATCTTGGTGGAACCTCCTCTTGTGGCGCCCATGCCACTGCAGTTCCGAGCCAAGGGCGAGGGACTGTGGATTTAACACACACACACACAAGCACACACACACACACTCAAACACACACACACACACACACACACACACACACACACACACACACACTAAAACAGTGGGTCCTTCAAGCTAAGAGAGAAGCAGCAGTGGCAGCAGCCTTTATTCAGTGTCCAAAGAGCCTTTTTATGGGCAGCAAAACAGGAATCCCACTCACAGGTAAAAATCCCTCAAAAGGTGATTGCACACAGGAGGAAAAGTCCTGAGGAGGGGCGGGGTGCATTCTCAGAGCAGTAAACATGACCTAGCTAACCAACATAAACCCAGACATGGAACTTGCTAGAAACAGGACATGAAACAGCAAGACAGGCAGGCAGCTCAGTTGGGCCTGGATCCTACAGGGAGCCTTGCCTGGCTATGGAAGATGGCAATTTCAGGCCCCATAACTTCCATTACTAGGAGATCTTGCTAGGGTCACCCTTAAGGGTTCCAGGAAGTTTCCACTGCCCTCGGTTCCCATGTTGCCTTTTAAATTCTACTCCCATTCCAATGGTCTCTCCTGTATTCTCTCCCTCTACTCCTGCATCCCAGATCTGATCTCTCCTGTTTCCATCATAATTTTCCCCCAGTCCACTCATAAAATCTATTCTATTTTCCCTCCCTAGGGAGATCCCTCCAGTCCTCCTTGTTATTTAGCCTCTCCGGGTCTATGAATTATACAGTGATTATTCTTTTCTTTTAAAATTTTTAAAATTAATTTATTCTTGTTACATCTCAATGGTTATCCTATCCCTTGTATCCTCCCATTCTTCCCTTCCTCCCATTTTCCCCTTATTTTCCTCCCCTATGACTGTTCCTGAGGGGGATTACCTCCCCCTGTATATGCTCATAGAGTATCAAATCTCTTCTTGGTAACCTGCTGTCCTTCCTCTGAGTGCCACCAGGACTCCCCCTCCAGGGGACATGGTCAAATGTGAGGCACCAGAGTGCGTGAGAAAGTCATATCCCACTCTCCACTCAACTGTGGAGAATATTCTGACCATTGGCTAGATCTGGGTAGGGGTTTAAAGTTTACTGCCTCTATTGTCCTTGGCTGGTGCCTTAGTTTGAGCAGGACCCCTGGGCCCAAATCTGCCTATCATAATGTTCTACTTGTAGGTTTCTAGGACCCTCTGGATCCTTCTACTTTGCTATTCTCCCATGCTTCTCTCATCTAGAGTCCCAATAGGATGTCCTCTTCCCCTCTGTCCCAGTTTCCTGGTAAGTGAAGGCTTTCGTGGGACATGCCCCTTGGGCTAGTATGCAGATATAAGTGAGTATATACCATTTGAGTCTTTCTGCTTCTGGGTTAACTCACTCATTATGATCATTTCTAGCTCAATCCATTTATCCACAAATTTCGGGAATTCTTTGTTTTTAATAGCTGAGTAGTATTCCATAGTGCATATGTACCACAGTTTCTTTATCCATTCTTCTACTGATGGACACTTAGGCTGTTTCCATGTTCTGGCTATGATGAATAAGGCTGCTATGAACATGGTTGAGCACATGTTCTTGTTGTGTGCTGGAGCATCTTCTGGGTATATTCCAAGGAGTGGAATATCTGGGTCTTGAGCAAGCCCTATTCCCATTTTTCTGAGATAGCCCCAGATAGATTTCCAAAGTGGTTGTACTAGTTTGCATTCCCACCAGCATTGAAGGAGTGTTCCTCTCTCCCCACATCTTCGCCAGCATGTGGTGTCACTTGAATTTTTGATCTTAGCCATTCTGATGGGTGTAAGATGGAATCTCAGAGTTGTTTTGATTTGCATTTCCATGATGACTAAGGAGGTTGAGCATTTCTTTTTTTTATTAATTTATTCTTGTTACATCTCAATGTTTATCCCATCCCTTGTATCCTCCCATTTCCCCCCCCCCCATTTTTCCATTATTCCCCTCCCCTATGACTGTTCCTGAGGGGGATTACCTCCCCCTATATTCTCATAGGGTATCAAGTCTCTTCTTGGCTACCTGCTGTCCTTCCTCTGAGTGCCACCAGGTCTCCCCTCCAGGGGACATGGTCAAATGTGAGGCACCATAGTACGTGAGAAAAGTCATATCACACTCTCCTCTCAACTGTGGAGAATATTCTGACCATTGGCTAGATCTGGGAAGGGGTTTAATGTTTACCTCCTGTTTTGTCCTTGGCTGGTGCCTTAGTTTGAGCGGGACCCCTGGGCTCAAATCTGCCTATCATATTGTTCTACTTGTAGATTTCTAGGACCCTCTGTATCCTTTTATTTTGCTATTCTCCCATGCATTTCTCATTTAGAATCCCAATAGGATGCCTTCCCCTCTGTCCCAGTTTCCTGGTAAGTGAAGGCTTTCGTGGGACATGCCCCTTGGGCTAGTATGCAGATATAAGTGAGTATATACCATTTGAGTCTTTCTGCTTCTGGGTTAACTCACTCATTATGATCATTTCTAGCTCAATCCATTTATCCACAAATTTCGGGAATTCCTTGTTTTTAATAGCTGAGTAGTATTCCATAGTGTATATGTACCACAGTTTCTTTATCCATTCTTCTACTGAGGGACACTTAGGCTGTTTCCGTATTTTGGCTCTTATGAATAAGGCTGCTATGAACATGGTTGAGCCAATGTTCTTGTTGTGTGCTGGAGCATCTTCTGGGTATATTCCAAGGAGTGGAATAGCTGGGTCTTGAGGAAGCCCTATTCCCAGTTTTCTAAGGTAGCACCAGATAGATTTCCAAAGTGGTTGTACTAGTTTGCATTCCCACCAGCAATGAAGGAGTGTTCCTCTCTCCCCACATCCTTGCCAGCATGTGGTGTCGCTTGAGTTTTTGATCTTAGCCATTCTGATGGGTGTAAGATGGAATCTCAGAGTTGTTTTGATTTGCATTTCCCTGATGACTAAGGAGGTTGAGCATTTCTTTAAGTGTTTCTCAGCCATTTGATATTCCTCTGTTGAGAATTCTCTGTTTAGTTCCAAGCCCCATTTCTCAATTGGGTTATTTGGTTTGGTGGTGTTTAATTTCTTGAGTTCTTTATATATTTTAGATATTAGACCTTTGTCAGATGTAGGGTTGGTGAAGATCTTTTCCCAGTGTGTAGGCTGTCACTTTGTTCTCTTGATAGTGTCTCCTGCCTTACAGAAGCTTCTCAGCCTCATGAGGTCCCATTTATTAATGGTTGACATTAAGGCCTGGACCATTGGTGTTCTGTTCAGGAAGTTGTCTCCTGTGCCAATATGTTCCAGGCTCTTCCCCACTTTTTCTTCTAGGTGACTTAGTGTCTCTGGTTTTATGTTGAGGTCTTTAATCCACTTGGATTTGAGTTTTGTGCAAGGTGACAAATATGGGTCCAGTTGCATTTTTTTTTTTTTTACACCTCGACCTCCAGTTAGACCAGCACCATTTGTTGAAGATGCTATCCTTTTTCCATTGAATGGATTTGGCTTCTTTGTCAAAGATCAAGCGACCATATGTGTGTGGATTCATATCTGGGTCTTCAATTCGATTCCACTGATCAACCAGCCACTTGCTGTGCCAGTACCATGCTGTTTTAATTACTATTGCTTTATAGTACATTTTGAAATCAGGTATGGAGATTCCTCCGGAGCACCTTTTATTGTACAAGATTGTTTTATTATTCTTTTCTTAACAGCTAATATTTACTTTAAGTGAGTACACATCATGTTTATCCTTATGGTTTGGGTTGCCTCACTCAGGGTATGTTTTTCTAGTTCCATCCATTTACCTTGTTTGGATATGTATTCCATTTAAAAATGGAATTTTTGATTTCTTGATGTCTAGTTCCTTGAGTTTTTTATATATTTTGGATATTAGCTCTATGTTAGGTGTGGGGGTTGGTGAAATAACCTTAACCAGTCAAGTGACAGACTTACATGACAAAAACAAAGCCTTTGAGGAAAGAAACTGAAGAAAATAAGAAGATGGAAAGATCTTCCATGCTCATGGATTGGTAGAGTTAACATAGTAAAAATGCTCATTTTTATCAAAAGCAATCTACAGATCCAACACAATCCCCGTCAGATCTCAACACAATTCTTTACAGATCTTGAATGGACAGTACTCAATTTCATATGGAAAAACAAAAACAAACAAACAAACAAAAAAAAACCAAGGTTAGCTAAAACAATCCTGAATAATAAAAGAACTTCCAGAGGTATCACCATCACTGATTTCAAGCTGAACTATACTAATAAAAACTCCATGGTATTGGTATAAAAACACACATGTTGATCAATGGAATCAAATAAAAAACCAAGACATAAATCCAAACACCCATGCACCCCTTATTTTTCTTTTCCTTTTTTAAAAAGAAGCCAGAAAAGAAAACATCTTCAAAAAGTGGTGCTGGTCTAACTGGATGTCTGCATGTAGAAGAATGCAAATAGACCCATATCTATCACCATGCACAAAACTCATGTCCAAGTGGGTCAAAGATCTCAACACAAAACCAGACATGCTGAACCTTATGAAAGCAGGCGATAGCATTGACTGAGTCGGCACAGGAGACAACTTCCGAACAGAACACCAGTAGCACAGGCACTAAGATTGATAATTAGTAAATGGAACCTCATGAAAGTGAAAATCTTTTCTAAGGCAAAGGACACCATCAATACGACAAAGTGGAAGCCTAGAGAATATGGAAAAACAGTCACTTTTATATACAACAACATACACTATGTTTGGCAGTGAAATTATCACTGAATGCTGTCTTGAAGCACGTCTGCTACTCAGACATCCCTGAACCTTAGTGAGAAGGAATTTTAAAATCTACAGTGTGTCGTTGTTTACAAAGCAGCAAAACTACAGTTCATGGGGCTGGAGAGATGACCCAGCAGTAGTAAGAAGAATGTTTTATAGACTGGCCCAGGTTTTTAAGCCATCCATTGCATCTAATCTCTTCTTGTAATTTTAGCAGTGGATTCAGAGTAAGAATAAATAAATAGCATATTTTTGACTAAAAAAGAGCTGTATGGCTTACAGTGTAGATGTCAGGATTTTTCAGATGTTGGGGAATTGTAATACAGATGGGAAACATTGGGATACAGCAAGGTCCGTCAGATGTGGCGTCGGGACCCTCTGGACCGTAGCCTGCCCGCTTTTGGGAAAAGTGAAGATGAAGGGGTTAGCAGAGTGTAGAAATGCATCTGTCTTCAGCCAGCTAGGTCCTTCTGTTTATGAGCTTCTCTGAGACAAGCCTAAGAACAGTGGACTATGTGAGTGCGTCTGTATTACCCACACTAAAAGCCCCCCAGGAAGGCAAAGGTAATCAAGTCTAACTTTAGCCCGTTCTCCTCTTGCTCCTTCCTGTCTGTCTTTGCTGGGGATTAAACACAGGCCCTTTGCATGCTGGGCAGGCATTCCATCCCAGCCACATCTCTAGCTTCTGTGTTCATATTTTTGAATAGAAAAGTAGTTCATTTCCCCGGGTCCTCTGGAGGACTAGTTCCAGATTTCCCTTACAAATGGGCTCTTACTTGAAACGCGAAGCCAGATTCCTTTGCTCATACCTGTCTTCAATAGTTTCTAAGGGGAAAAAATTCTCAAAAGATAGGCTGTATGAAAATGTTTAAATATTAATGTAGGCATATCTAACACAAACTCAAATACACAAATTGGTTTATGAAGTGAGGGATCTGAAGTGGGGGATCATTGAAATATAAAAACAAATCTCATGTTTATGACTTGTTATTTACCGTATCTGTCCAAGAGCTCTTAAGTTGAACCGTCTGTAGCCAAATACCAAATACTCTGAATAGTTTAAAATGTTCACATTTCACAAGACTATATTACATTTCATATTGACTCCCTCCGCCTAAATTACTCTTCTCTCCTTCAGGCGGAGTTCACGGCCATGCGGGAGCAGTACATGCGTGGGGGAGAGGGCTTCATCATCTGCTATTCCGTCACTGACCGCCAGTCATTCCAGGAGGCTGCCAAGTTCAAGGAGCTTATTTTCCAGGTCCGGCACACCTACGAAATCCCCCTTGTGCTAGTTGGCAACAAAATCGACCTGGAGCAGTTCCGCCAGGTGAGTGCAAATTTGATATTAGCTAGCCTCCGGTGACACATGACATCAAATATGACTGCATTGTAAGCTTCAGTTAATGACCCACATTTCCCCTAAGAAATGCATGTGTTTTCCTTTATAGTGTGCCCCCTTCCTCTCGGTATTCTGCCTTACATGCTGTTTCACAGCATTCTTCCCATTCTCAGGGTTCCTGAATCTGGTGGGTATTAGAGTCACTTCGGACAACAGTGGATGAAAGGAATGAGTCTGTGAAACTTCTGAGTTTGAGGTTTCAAAATTCTGCAGCTTCTGTGTTTGCCACTTGAAGTGCTCACATCTGGATTCCAGACATCACGTGAACCCATGTGTTATGTGCACCAAGCTCACAGCTGTCCTTACCCAGGCACCATGCATGTAGGCAAAGCCTTCCTGCATGTTTTAGCAGCAGCCACATTCTTCCTGTCATTATACAAGGCGTCCCGGCCAATCCACCCGGAAGAGGAAATGTCTCACAGTTGAGCATTATTTTTTTTCTGACTTATAGGATCCATAACAAACATAAAGACTTGAGTCACTATGTTTTTGAGCTATTTTTTCACGCAATGATAGATGACTAACCCTCTTCTTGTACTGAATAAGAACATGCTCTCATATACCGTCAGTATTTTCTAAACTATGCCTGCTCTGCTTTCATGATAGTAAGATAATTTCATGTATTTTTCAAACAAACTTGAAATCTAAAATATATATAATATTGTATACATATGTCATATATATTGTATAATATATACTTGCAGACATATATGTATATGAGTATATATATATGCATGCAAATAAAATTTTTGTAAATATTATTCTATAAATTGAGATTGTTTAGTTATAATTTGGGATGATTCATCTTTATTTATACTGACTTTAAATGTGAGCTGGCTTTTTAACAGTTTCTGTTATTCCTGTTAGTGATTAATTTTGAAACCAACTACTACAGTAACCTACTAATAAGACCTTTTGCTGAAGTAGAAATAATGCATAAAGCAAACAGAGGGTTCCCCCTAATATATATGTCTCATGAATTTGAATTTTCATGTATCTGTCTTGAGGGACAAGTTTTGCAGATTCACCATAGTTTGTTTCAGTGTACTTTCACTGAGTCAGACACTATGTTAGGCATCACCTGATGGGGAAGTCATGATGATATCCTCTCTGAGATGACTGCATGGAAACGGGAACCCAGTTATCTGTCCAGGGACCAGGAAAACCCTCACAGGATGCCATTGCTGTGATTTAGTTTGTAGAAAGGAACTTGCATGCAAATCAAATTTTTGTAAATCTAATTCTCTAAATTGAGTTGTTTGGTTACACTTCGGGATGCTTCATCTTCATTTATTCCGTCTTTAAATGCGAACTGGCTTTTAAACAGTTTTTGTTATTCCTGTTAGTGATTAGTTTTTTTTTTAATTAATTTATTCTTGTTACATCTCAATGTTTATCCCATCCCTTGTATCCTCCCATTCCTCCCCCCCCCATTTTCCCATTATTCCCCTCCCCTATGACTGTTCCTGAGGGATTACCTCCCCCTGTATATGCTTCATAAGGTATCAAGTCTCTTCTTGGCTACCTGCTGTCCTTCCTCTGAGTGCCACAGGTCCTCCCCCTCCAGGGGACATGGTCAAATGTGAGGCACCATAGTACGTGAGAAAAGTCTATCACACTCTCACTCAACGTGGAGAATATTCTGACCATTGGCTAGATCTGGGAAGGGGTTTAAAGTTTACCTCCTGTATTGTCCTTGGCTGGTGCCTTAGTTTGAGCGGGACCCCTGGGCCCAAATCTGCCTATCATATTGTTCTACTCGTAGATTTCTAGGACCCTCTGTATCCTTTTATTTTGCTGTTCTCCCATGCGTCTCTCATTTAGAGTCCCAGTGATTAGTTTTTAAATCAACTACCAATAAGACCATTTGCTAAGGTAGGAAGAATGACTAAAGCAAACAGAGGGGTTTTTCCAAATTTATGTGTCTTATGAATTTGAATTTTCATGTTTAATGCATTTGATGCTTTCATAAAACAGAAAGAGCTCATATAAAGCCAATGTTGATAAAGCTTTGCTTAACATGAAAATGCAGTAACTTTTTATATTTTTTATTGTACTTCAGGGTCTAAGCTTCTTAAGGTGCAAGCTAACTATTGTTTTAGAAGCTTTCCGAGTTACTGTTCTATTGGTATGAGGAGACACCTTGACCAAGGCAACATTATTATTACTATTATTATTTATATTTATTATTATTCTCTCATATTTTACATCCCAACTGCACTTCCTCTCCCTGACTCTCCCCCAACCTCCCTTTCCCCAAGATTCACTTCACCTTCACTTCTCCTCAGAAAAAAAAAATCAGGCCTTCTAGAAACATCAACCAAATATAGCATAATAAGCTACAATAATACCAGGCACATGTTCTCATGTCAAGGGTAGATGAGGCAACCCAGTAGGAGGAAAGGGTCCCAAAGGCCGGCATAAGAGTTAGAGACATCCCCTTTTCTGTCTATTAGGAATCCAAAAAGAATAATGAACTATATAACCATAAGATATATGCAGAAGACCTAGGTCAGACCAATATAGATTCCTTGATCTCTGTGAGCTCACTTGAGTCCTGGTCAGTTGATTCTGTTGGCCATATTCTTGTGATGTCTTTGGTCTTCCTGGATCCTCCAAACCCTTCTCCATGTCTTCATCAAGACTTCCTACTATCTGGCTGTGGGGCCCTGCGACTGCACTCATCAGTTGCTGGATATAGTCTCTGTGGTCTCTCTGATGATGATCCTGCAGGCATGACAAACTGTAGGTCAGAGGTTCTGTGGCTGCGTTGGTGTCCCAATACCTGCGCCTGAGGTCTTGCCTGGTTACAGAGGATGGTTGGTTCAGTCTCTGTGTCCCCTATTACTTCGCTAGTGTCTTCACTAGTGTCACCCTCATGGATTCCATGGGGTTTCCATTGCTTAGATTTCTACCTCATTCCCCAAATGCCTCACAATTCCAGTCATCTTTTCTTATAATCTCTCCCTCCACTCTCCCACTTAATCCATCCTGTTTCCATCTCCACCTGCCCCGAGTCTACCCTGAAATCTATTCTAATTCCTCGTCCTCCTTTAAGCCTTCCTTGTTATTTAGCCTCTCTGCATCTCTGGATTATAGCATGATTATTCTTTACTTTATAGCTAATATTAATTTATAAGTGAGTACATACCATGTTTGTCTTTCTAGGTCTGGGTTACCGCATGCAGGATGAGATTTTTGCTTTTGCTTTTATTTTTTTCTTGTTCCATCCAATTGCCAGCAAATTTTATGATATTGGTAGGTTTTGTTTGTTTGTTTGTTTTTGTGAATAGCTGAGTAATGCTCCATTGTGAATTCATTTTATTTTAAATCCATTCTTGGATTGTGGACAGCTAGGTTGTTTCCAGTTCTGGCTATTATGAATAAAGATGCTGTGAACATAGTTGAACAAATGTCCTTGTGGTATGGTGGAGTGTCCTTTGGGAGTGAGACTGGGTATGGTTTGGGCTTTTGAAACCTCAGAGACCACTGCCAGTGAAATACCTCCTCCAACAAGGCCATACTTCTTAATCCTCCTTAAACAATATCACTAATTAGGAACCAAACATTCAAATATATGAGCTTATGGGGGAACATTCTTTTTCATTCAAAAACAGAAGCTGTGCTTGTTTGCTGTCTGTGTAAACTAATGCATTCCTGTGTCTCCACTTTACTTTGCTTCTGCAAAACTGTATTCTATTATCAAATTACATTTCTGTAAGAGGAAATGTTCATCTCAACAGCTAATTATGACTCTATCCTCATTTACTTTGCAAAAGAACGAGGAAAGGCATAGTGCCTGAACCTCCCAGGTACCAATCTGGAGAGTGGGGTTGCTGTGATCTCTGTCTTGGCTAAGTTTTTGTCCACCTGACACAATGCAGGGTCATCAAGAAAGAGGAAAACTCAGTTGAGAAAATGCCCATATTAGAGTGGCATCTAGGCAAGACTGTGGGAGCATTTTCTTGATTAATGATTAATTTGGGAGGACCCAACCCACCATGGGCAGTGTTAACCTTGGGAATGTGGTCCTGAACTGTAGTAGTAAGAAATCTGAGAAAGCCATGGGGGGCAAGCCAGTAGGAAGAATCCTTCCATGGTCTCTGCATCAGTTTCTGGCTCCAGCTTCCTGCCTTGAATTCATTTCCTACCTTCCCTCACTGGTATACTGTAACCTGTAAGCTAAATAAGTCTTTTCTTCCCAATGATGCTTTTGGCATTTATCACAGCAACAGACGTCTGACTGATACACTATCCTTAGGGCTTCCCAGAAGAAGCACAAAGGGGCACTATCACACCTACACCATCCGTGCTTCCCAGGGAGCAGCACCTGCACCATCAGAGCTTATAGCATCTCCTTTGTCATACACTGAGCATTCCTGGAGAACAAACAGTTTGACTGGGTTAGTCAGGGGAGCTGTAAGTGACTCTAAGAAAGCTAGGACTATGGGGACATGAGGAAACCATTTCAGCCCACGCCTTGTAGAAGGACTGTTTATAATTCCAAATACCGTGACATTGGCTTTCCCATGCTTTCTAGGCACTGATTTTCTAGGTTCAAAGAAAACCCTTGGCTCGGAGACTCAACACTCTCCCTGAGCTCGGATCAGGAGGCTTCATCATACCCTGGAGTGTTGGCTGCTCCTTCCCAGTTAGCACTAAAGTGAATCACAGCATCCCAAACTACAAATGTCACCAAAGCTAACACCGAATAAACAAAGGACACAGTCACATTTTGCTTTCACAGGCTTCCTTTTTAGATAAAAACAAATAAACATGATAGTCATAGAGCATGCAAAAGCCATGAAAACACAATTACCACCTTTATAAAGGCTCTCCCGCACCAAGTCTCCAACAGCGAAGCCTCTGATAATGACGTGCTGATGTGGAAATTGGGCTTCTGGCTACGGTGTTTGTGATAGAAATGTCCATTCCTGACGTGGAGCGGGGTTTTTTTCTTCACAATGTGATTTCAATTTACACTTTATTTTCATCCTTCAGCCTTGTGCTGTTGAAAAGTAAGCATTTGAAAAGTGAGAACATTAGATAAATCTATGTATCTAGTATGAAAATTAAGACTAAAACAGACAATAGTCTATATTACATGAATGTTTGAAAAGTTGTTTCTGTATTTTACATCTGAAACACACACACAGATAACTACCTATCTATCTATCTATCTATCTATCTATCTATCTATCTATCATCATCTATCAATCTACCATCTGTCAATCATCTATCAATCATCTATCTATCTATCTATCTATCATCATCATCATCTATCAATCTACCATCTGTCAATCATCTATCTATCTATCTATCTATCTATCTATCTATCATCTATCTATCATCTATCTATCTAAAAGCAAAGAAGTCAACACCAAGAGTAAGTAAAAACGTTCCATGAAGCTTCCAGGAGTAACTAAGATAAACTGATAAAAGTCCAGGTGGAAGGTAGGTTGGGCCTGTGGTGTAATGAGGACCAATGATGTGTTTTTCATTGGGCATCTCTTCTTTTTCAGTCTCCCTTGAAATAACAGGTTGAAAACAGAAGAAATTTTCTAATTAAAACTGCCTGTTTAACAGTGTAGGTGTTTATATTGCTAGTGTATTTTGATGAGCCCCAGGGCCTTTAAACAAAACAAAACAAAACAAAAAACTTGACTGAAAGAAATAACTAACAATGATTAGAACATTAAGCTTTTTTCCTGCTTGAGTTAAAATGAAAGAGTTTTTATAAGTGCTAACACTTTGTCCAAGTAAACTTATTCTGGTGCTGTTGATGAATCAGTCAAGCATTGGAATTCATTAACTATATTTAACC
The DNA here is from genome assembly GCF_903995435.1 of Acomys russatus. Classification (NCBI taxonomy): domain Eukaryota; kingdom Metazoa; phylum Chordata; class Mammalia; order Rodentia; family Muridae; genus Acomys; species Acomys russatus. The sequence continues at coordinate 20,002,966 of NC_067156.1, read as the reverse complement.
CTTACCTTACTGCTATCATGAAGTTAGCGCCCATGTGGTGTGATGCCTATTACCTAGGAGTCAACTGAAAGTTCTAGAATCCAGGCATCCAGGAATTTGCACAATTTCATGCAGTCAGTTACAGATAAGAAATACAACTTAGCATTTTCTGATCTGACATTTTGCTGTTGTACTGTGGGCCTGTCAAGCACAAGTCCATCATGAACGCATTCTTTGTTTTTCTTTTTGTTTTTCCCAGGTTAAGGGTTGTAGGATGCCTCTCAGATAATAAAACATAAAAACAAAACAAAACAAAACCCATATTTTTATTGGCAAGTACTCACAGAGAAGACCAGGGAATAGAATAAATCTCTGAGTGTAAAACTCCAGGCCCTGGACAGGACAGTCAGTCAAAGCAGGGAGAAAGATCATGAGGGAAAATAAGAAGAGGAAAGCCAGATGTTATGGAAGATTGTTTCATAGAGATGAACAATCTTGTCCAAAGTTCAGTGAATCTACTTTTTTAAAATGTGTGATATTGGTTCAGGTTTGACCCTAGTACCTTGTGCAGGACATAAGACAAAACTGTGTTCTGCCCAAGTGTGCAGCCAGACAGTTTATGACTTTCTGACTCTAAGACAGATCTAAGTCCTTGAGCCTCTGTGATCTTTCTGGTCCTCTTAATCATGCCATCTTACATCACACTAGGGAGGGAAAGGATAATTTCTGTCTGTCAAAAACCCTAACCTACTATATAAAACTGGCTTATGAATGAAATGAGTCTCAGAGATTTGGGGAATAAAGTTTTACAACAGTCACAAACTACAAGATGCCTTATCCTGAAGACAGAATATATTCAAAAGCAGGGGACACTATTTTTCATAGCTGGGCAGCTCAGTGATGTCTTGGGATCATAGAGGTCTTTCTTTAATTTTCAGTGAGAAATATAATTCCAGAAATATTGTTCTTATCTTAGAGGTGGTTAATTGTATCTCTGGGTATTGGAGATGGCTGTGTTGAGAAAATAATATTTATGTAGAATTATAGCAAATACATACTTTTGTTAAATAGTCTATGAAAGACCATTATCACCCCATGTGGTGTTACTGCATTTATCACACACACACACACACACACACACACACACACACACACACACACACACGTGTATATACATGATATTTTTGGGTTAGCTTGTAAAATAATATCAGAATCCTTTTCAAACAGCCTTAGTGCTATTTATTCCCCCTTCCTCCTTCTCTCTCTGAATTACATCTGCTCCCCTTATATAGTTAGCACTCTCCCTTTTCAGCCTCCCCTGTTCTTCTCATTTTAATTTAATTTATTTAGTAATTAACTAATAGCCAGCCGGTAAGTAACAATCACTTTTGGAATCTGGATGTGCAAGGACGAACATAGAGATAAAATCAGTATCTTTGAGAATCTGAAAGTGAAACGGCCATTATGGATTAGGAACTATATAAATATGTATGTGTGTATATCAACTGCACAACACCAAATGGTGTTATGAATAAAATCATGTAAATAGAGTAGTTCTTTGTCTAAATATGGGACCTCATGAAACTCTCCCTTACACATTTACATGTCCATTAATATTGGCGTCATTCCAGACCTGTTTACTCAGCAATTGAAGAAGAGCCTGTTTCTCAGCAGACTTTCTGTAATATTGGCTCTGACAGTTCACTCCCTCTTCAACGATGTTCCCTGAGCCATATATGCAGAAGCAATGATGGAGATGTATCAGCTGGGGCTGGGCTCCCTACAATCTATTGGTCTTTTAATTGTGCCCAGTTGTGTTTTTACATGGTAGACTCTATTTGCTGTATGCAGAGGCATCTTTGATGAAGGGTGGCAGTTACACTCTCCTGTGGGTATTAGGATAAGATTTAGAATGTAGTAAGGAATTAATCTGTTGTAGCAAAGTGGTGGTATTAGATTCTTTTTTAAAGTTCATGACTTCACTAGCTTGGATAGTTTTCCAGTAGCAGGCATGATGTCCCGCTTGCTGAGTGTGCCTCAAGTCTACCTAGAGAGCTGTTGGTTGCTCCTGTTATGTGAGCATCCCTTCTTTCCCCTTTATATATAATTTGCCATCCTGGTAATTGTCATGGTTCATAGTGGTGGCAGCTGTGTAGGGTTGTTTAATTGCTTCTATTCCTTGGCAGCTTGCACAATATTTTCTGGAACCATGGAAGCCAGACTGCAGGGACAATGCTTTCGGTTCAGATCCAGCTTATGTCATATGAGTCCTGTGTCCTAAGAATGTGGTGTCTTCAGAAATCAGGACACACCCTCAGCTCATGGGAGGTAACCAAGGGCTTCATTTATAATCTGTGTTTTTTGGAGTTACTTGGATTATGCTGGCCAACCGTTTCAAAAGAGATTTGTCATGCATGGTACTAGGATTTTTATTAGTCTAGTGTTCTTGTGGGGAGCATTGTCACCCAAGTGGCTTCACTTTCTTTCAAATATCTACGTATATTATATGTGTATATGTATATACATACACTTATGTACTGTGTATAACCTTAGGCAAATATAAAATGGCTCCTTGGCATTTTATCAAATGACCTTTGTGTTAATTGCTCCTCATCCTCCATTCTCCTTCCGTATTGACCTCTCTCCCTCTTCTCTAGTTGGTGCACCTTCTCTCTTATTTATTTCTAATTTTATATCACCGGTACAACAATTCTTTGGCCAGCGTCCTCTGAGAACATGGTTACATATTTTTTTCAGCACATACATACAACTACCTCTTTCAACTTGAACATGGACTTGTTTGCAGATGAATATGTCTGAGTTTCAGGTACGTTTTACAAAGGTTTGTGAGCTTACTCTGCTAGAACATGGCCCCTGAAATCCACTGCTCTGGCTGAGAGTTAGGAATCTATGTACAGCCCTTTGGGAGGAACAGAGACGCAGTGCCAATTTCCTTGGATGTCAAAAAGGAGAACTGTTAAGCTGGTCATAGAAAGATGAGGTCATCGTTGAGGTAGATTTTCCCAAGTCTGTTTGGTGGCTTTCTGCTTGAGTTATGTTTATTTTTCTATAAATGTCCAATAATAATTAGGGTTCATCTTCCGACCACCCCAGAAGCCTTGGGTATATTCCAGTGGCCTATCAAACATGGCTCAGATATGTCAATGTTTCCCATACCTTTAGACCACCACATTAGGCCCCATCCCACCATTGACTTAAGGAATCCATGTGGTCCTTATCCAGGAACTCTCCATCCATCACCTCCTCTCCTGGGGGCGCATTTCACACCATGTCCTTCTGTTATACATGTGACTACACAGGTGGGCCATACGACCAATTAAGAGAGGAGTTATCTTACATACAACCAGAGAAAAATCCTTTATGAAGAAAGATATTAAAAAAAAAAAAAAAAAAAAAAAAAAAAAAAAAGGAACAGACAGTGTTTCCTTCCCCCACCCCTCATGTCTTAAGAAACAACTTTAGGGGAGAAAAGAGGGCACAAACATTTGAGATAGTGACCCCATTGAACATCTTCACACTAAGAGAAGACAAACACAGATGAATGGGAGCAGGACGTGGAGAAACTTGCCTGTAATTCTAATGGTAAGAAAGAAAAGGCAGGGGACCTCTGTGGGTTATAAGCCACTTAGTGCTCATCCTGGGAGAGATGGGGCCAGGAAGGAGAGAAAGGGAGAGAGCAAGGGAGAGGGTGTCAGGCAGGCCTGGCTCTGGGGATGATGGAGTGTGGTGAATTCAAGAACAATATGCAGGAAATCTGCCATCCCCAAGCCTCTAGTTTTGGCTGGGGAAACCAGAAATATTTGGAAAAGATTAATTATTTATTACTAGCAGGTTTTTTTTTTTTTAGTAGAGGAAATGAGACCACTCTTGTAACAATCAAACAGAATTTGTAGCCAGCAAACAAGGTTTGAAATGCAGTGTTGCATTCACAGCAGCCAATGATGGAGTCTTCTCTTCCCAGTCTTTCTGAAAGAAAGATATTGTGCAATTATGCAGTCATGGCTGTCCTTAGGGGAAGCAGCAGAGGAGCTGTGGGAGGTCATCTTCCTGTTAGACATCAACAACTGTAGCTGCATTATTGGATGGCCTTACTTATTCCATGCCACCGCTTAAGATTTGTGTTTTCTTTTGTCTCAGGTTTGTTTTAATTAGAAGAAAAAAAGATAATTTCTATAATCAGTGGGGTTGGTATAAAATCACTGGGACTCCTATAACAGCCTGATAGTGATAGTATAGATGTCATTTGATTTTTAGCATTTCTATTATTCTCACTTGCTGTATGCATGACATTGTCTCTGTATGGAAATAAGACTTTATAGAAGGTAGATTTGGTTTTGTTTTAAGGAAAAGAAAACTCAGTTCACTCTGGTTAGTTACCTTCAATAAAACACATGCTTCCAGTTTCAGTCAGTGTTTTACGGCTGTGAAGAGATACCATGACCACTGTAAGTCTTATAAAGGAAACAATTTAACTGGGGCTTGCCTACAGTTTGAGAGGTTTAGTCCATTATCACGGTGGGAGCATGGGGGCATACAATCAGACATGGTGCCGGAGAAGTAGCTCAGAGTTTGGCATCTGGATCCATGGGCAACAGAAAGAGACACTGGTACTGGCTTGGGCTCTTGAAACCTCAAAGCCAGTGACACACTCCCTCCAAGAAGACCACATCTATCATAACAAGGCCACACCACCAATCCTTGTCAAGTAGTGCCACTTCTTGAGGACTAAGAATTCAAATATGTGAGCCTACGGGGTATATTCTTATTCAACCCTCACATTCCACTCTCTGGCTTCCATAGGTTTTTAGCTATATCATAATGCAAACATGCGTTTAACTCAACTTCAAAAGTCTCCATAAACTATCAAAGTCTCAATACTATTTAAAAGCCCCACAGTTCAAAGTCTCTTCTGACAAGCAAGGCAATCTCTTAATTATAACCCGCGTAAAAATCAAAACAACCAGATCAAGTAATTCCAATATCCATTGGCAAAGAATATATATTGCTACCCCCCAAAAAGAGGAATTGAAACATAGTTTCATTTCTGGGCAAAAAACCAGTTGGGTAAACTCCAAACTCTGCGTCTCCATGTATAATGTTAAAGGGCTCCTCAGACCTCCAACTCCTTTAAGCCCCATTGACTGCAAACACATTTCTCTTTCTTTGTTGACAGGTATCCTGTGGTACTGGAATCTCTATCTTGGGTCCCCAATAAAACCCAGGCTTAACTTTCACAGCTTCTTCACTTAATGACCTCTGTGGGCCTCCATGCAGGGACACCCCTGACACATGCCTGTCCTCATTGGTTTTCCTTATTTATGGAGGGAGATCCCTCAACCTCTTTCTCTCAGATCCTTGACTCTAAAAGTAGAACTATATTATGAGGTTGCCAAGTTCTGCTGCTTGCTGGGTCTGGAACATGAACCCCTCTTTCAAATATATTTTCATCAACTTTCTATTTTTGATGTTCTCTTTCACTGCTCAAGTATTTCTTTAATTCCTTTTCACAAGTTGGAAGTTTAGCTGGGTGGGATCTTGCCATGAGGTTACCATTCCTTTTTTTTTTTTTTCCATTTAGGATCAGGCTTTTCTTTAAATGAAAAAAATTTAATTAATTTATTTTTATTTTTTATCTATGTGAGCACTGTACTTAGCTCCATTTTCTTTCCTGGGGCTCCCTTTCTCCTCAAACTGCACATTTCCTGTACTTTCTTGCTTCTCTTGTTCATTTTCATTACAGACATGCATGAGCATAGTCATGACCACTAATAACCACACTACAAAGCCAATACCAGGGTGCCTTGAAATCTTCGGCAACACTGTTAATCCACAACTCTTCAATTTATCTCATAATTCTTCAAAGATAATATAAATCCCTTTTTTATGTTGTAATTACCAGTGCAGTTCTACTCATTTAGTATTTTCTAGTAATGATGTTTTCTGTTGGCTTGTGTTACTTTTTCTAAAGAAACCCCACAAATATTAAATGCTTTAAAATTAATCTTTTTGTTTTTTGAAATCATAACATGATCACATCATTTTTCCTTCTCTTTTCTCCTTCCAAACCTTCCCAAACCTTCTCTTTGATCGTTTTAATATTTATGAACTCTTTTTTTCATCATTTGTTGTTACATGTACATATTTATGATGTGTGTGTGTGTGTGTGTGTGTGTGTGTGTGTGTGTGTGTGTGTGTGTGTGTTCTTAAACACATAAATACAACCTGCTCAGTCTGTATGTTATTTGTATGTGTATTTTCCGGGCTGACCATTTATTTAGTATTGGCTAAATAACTGTTGTACTTTTCCCTGGGGAAGACTATTTCTCCTGTTGTTAGCATTTCCTAGTTTCTCTTCTGTTCTGCTAACAAAATAGTATTCATAAGTCCAGTGATTGCCAGTTCTCCCCACTCCCCATCCCACTAATTATTTAGAACCTTGATTCTGTCTTTGTAAAATTTGAAAGTTCATAGAACATATCGGATGATAAAGTAGATGCTAACAACTTACACACCCATAAAGACTGCATCCAATTCAGGAAGCTGCGCATCCTCAGCATTACTGATGTCCCTTTGGGCTGTTCATAACTGTAATCCCAATAGTCCTCTTCTGAATTTATATTTGTAATAATTGCTGTAGTTTAGTATTTTACTATGTCCCTATACACAGTCTCATGACCATTTATGCATAATTTATAAGCAGGGATGTAAGGACTGGTTTCTTGAGAACATTTTACATTTTTAAAATTATTGATAATGCCCCAGGAGTTTTTGCCTTATGAATCATAAGTATTGACAATTACCACAAAAAGACTGAAAATCAAGAAATAATTTTAAAACATATTATTTATATTTTACTTAATCACTGTTAAACCCACTGTATGCTATGATTAATATTTTATTGATAAGTATCAATGCCATTGTTTTATACTTTCTTCAAATCTCTTTAATACCTTTTGCTATTTTTATGCGTTCAGTCAGTTGACATTGAACATATTTTGGTTAAAGTATATAAACAATTACTCAGACATCAAATCGAAGATATTTTAAATAACATTCTCAGGTAATTTTTGATTATATTCTTTGATCATTCAGCAAAATCCATGAGGTGTTATTTTCTTAGATATTAGCTGGAATGGAGAATTTAAATATCTGATAATGAAATTAAATATTTCCTTATATTAATGATTATGGTAGCCATCACATTAAATGGACATTATGAGAATTTGCATGGTTTAAAGTTGATATTAATTTTTAAAAGACAATGAGTCGCTGGCTTACTCAGACACGAAGAGAGTGACATGTTGGACTAACTATGCAGCAAGAAGACACCAATTGAAATACTTTGATAATCAATTCCACTCAAAATTCCTTTTGAATTAGAAGATTGCTATATTAACACTAAGGAATTAAAATATTCCAAATGTTAATTTTTGCTTGGATTCTCATATTTTACTGTTGATCAAAAATACTGTCTGGTTGTTCTTCAAATAACAGTTTCACTTTCTGACTTGCCAAGATAATGTGGGTCAGGTTCTCAAATCGAAATACTCCTAGTTTTTGTGGTAAACACTCTTTAAAGGGACAGTAATGTTTTCTTAAAAATGTAGCAAGTTAAGCCTTTTGCTGAAGACCTTGTACAGCTTTAATCCAAGAAAGCTGCACATTGGTAGGTCTGCTTTAGGTCTCCTTATTTCTTTACACAGAGTTTGAAGATGTGTGAACTGAACCATCAATATTGAATACAATTATTTATGATTGCTACTTCATCAAGTCCATTCTTATGCCATTGCTCTTTTCACTGCGAGTGTGTGACAGCACATACTGCTGTTGTGGCACAAAATAGAAAAGCAGCGCTTACCTTATCATTACCCTGTGTGACCAGAAGAAATAAAATGCAGTGAAAAAGCCAATTAAGAATCATCCTGTGAAAGTATGCAGTCTGGGTATGACCAAAGCTCTTCAATTCTTCCTTTGTAACCACTATCCATAATCACCTGATATTCACTTGCCAAGTCTACCATGCCGTCCACCGCCACCCCCCCCACAACACTCTCCTATTATTTCCCCCTTAACCAATATCCTACTCTTTAATTTTTCTTTCTTTCTTTTTCTTTAGTAGCTCTTCTGTCTCAGCCTAAACATAAAACTATTTTTACTCAGTTAATTTCTAAAAAAATTATATTACTATTAATAAAAAGAATAGAAAAACAATTAACCAAATATTTATTCTTTTACTGAATCCTACAGTAAAATTTGAATCAGAATAAAACAATATGGCCCTTTGTTATAGCAAATATTTTTAAAGAGTTAATATTCATCCATAGATATTATTAAACAGCACCATAGCTTCTTAATTTTTTAACTGTTAAAAATTTGAGATTATAATGATCCCTTCTCTTTTCTTAGTCCAAAATCTAGGATGTTCCCCCATGATCTCTCTCAAATTCATGGCCTATTTTTTATTGCATACATATGTGTATATGTATATACTTAGGTACTGTTAGGCATCTAACCTGCTCAGTCTGTGTATTGCTACTTGTATGCATGTTTTCAGGGCTTACAATTTGGTATTGGATAGCCAGTTTGTGCTCTCTTTCCTGGAGAAGAATATTTCTTCCATGCTTGGCATTCTTTATTGGTCGATAGTTCTTTGTGTGTGGCTGATGTCTGTTGACCTTTTCCCTGTCAACTTTTGCATGCATATTGGTGTTGTCCTTTTTCAGCTCATATTTTCAAAGTCACGTTGATGAGACTTTTTGACCATAGCTTCTGACATTACCAGGAGACACAATCTCACAGGAAACTCTGATATTCTCACTCTTACAATCTTTCCACCCCTATTTTCTCAATGTTTCCCCAGGTTTAGGTATAGAAGTACTACGTTGAGTCATTAGAACTGGACTCCACAACTCTGATTTTTGATTAGTCGTGTTTTTTTTTTTTTCTAGGGGTGGCTGTCTATGACAAAGAAGAGTTTCCAGGATGAGGGGTGAAAAATACATACACTTCTCCATGACTATAAAAGACATGTCTAGATTTTTGTTAAGGATTATGCTGGTTTAGCAAAGTATTAGTTGTAGGTTGTCCTCTATTATCCATGACTTCCCTAGCCTTGGGTTATTGGCTAGATTTCAGTACCAGGCATGGCTTCTCTCCTGTTGAGAGCATCCTAAGCCCAATAGGAGGTCTGTTGGTATTTGAGCATGGTGGTGAAGGATTATAATCCCAGCATTTGGGAGGCAGAGGCAGGCCGATCTCTGTGAGTTCAAGGCCAGCCTGGCCTACAAAGCAAGTCCAGGACAGCCAAGGCTACAGAGAGAAACTCTGTCTTAATAAAACTGAGAGATAAATAGATAGATAGATAGATAGATAGATAGATAGATAGATAGATAGATAGATAGATCGGTTGGTTACCACCAAGGTATGCACACCATCGCTGTACCTTTAAGATTATTTTGCCATTCTGGATGTGGTTCATAGGCATCACAGATGGGTAAGACTATTGGATGCCTCCCTACTTTGGAAGCTTGCATATGCCAGTCTTCAGCCCAAAGACATTCAGGTCAGTTCCAGATCAGGGGTCTCTAGGGCCTGTTTCTGAAGTGTTTGTTGCGATAGGGATGTACCTTTTACCTCTGGGAGACAACTAAGGCAATAGAAGTAGTTTGTATGTTTTGGGAGTCTCTTGCACATCCCTGAATAACAACTCAAAGGAGGGCTACTCATGTCTAGTATTGGGGTTCTTGCTAGTTGACCTTTGCCTCTTAAGGTAGCACTGTCAGCCCATATGAGAAAAGTTCATTTAAGCTCATACATATTTATTCATTATAATATATAAATTACATAGTTTTATAACATATATTATAAACATAAGCACATATTTGTTATAAGTATAGAAAATTTGTAAATATATAAAAATACATAACTATTTGTATTATGGGCTTTTTATTTTAGGTAAATAATTAATAGAATGATTCCTTAAGACATCTTCAGACATCTTTGTTGTTATTTTACTTTCATTCCTTAAAAAACTCTTCTTTTCCCACTTTCCAGTCATATTACTTACACATTGCTGTTCCTATCCCTATATTTCTTGACCCTCTATTCTGGTAACGGCTCATTTTACTTTGCTGGCATCTGGAGTTACTGCAAGTTGTGGACTCTCATCTGAAGATTTGGACCTGTGAGGCTGTGATGGGGGTCATTAGTCTTTCTGTGTCAGGGTTACCTCACTCCATATGATCTTTTTAGTTCCATACATTTGCAAAGTTCATGATTTCACTTTTCACTGAGAAGTATTTCACAGTATGTTTGTACCACGTTTTCATTATCCATTCATGGGTTGAAGGACATTGAGGCTATTTCAAATATGTAACTGTTGAGAAAGAGCAGCAATGAGCAAGCATCTGTGGAGGAGAGTATTGGGTCCTTTGAGCATAGGCCAAGGAGTGCTATAGCTGGGCCATATAATAGATTTATTTTTAGCTTTTCGAGAACTCCTCAGGTTTATTTTCAGAGTGGCTGGACCAGTTTACAGTGCCATCAACAGCGAATGAGAGTTCCCTTTTCCACATCTCGTCCAACTTATTTTGTACATCTTTGTCATTTTGACTGGGTAAGATGAAATCCCATGTCCCAGGCCCATTGTTTCAAATGGCTCATTTGGCTTTTTTCACTCTATTTTTTTTTTTTAAGTTCTCTATATACTCTGGATATTAGGATACTGGCAAATGTGTAGCTGTGTATACATCTGTGTAGATATGTGGATGTGTAGATGACAAAGATTCCCTCCCACCTTGTCTGCTTTCTCTTTATCTGGTTTGGGGTTTCTTTCTGTGGAGAGGTGTAAGGCATTTTGAGCTCACATGGCATTTACTAACCTTGATTATGTGAAATCACACAATTAACTTTATTTCAGCAGGTACCTCTGTCTGCCTTGGATACATAGACTGCTAACCTGACTTCTCATTTACAGTTGTGATTCTAAGATAAATTTGTGGAAGAAATCCAAAGGCATAATTTTAATATCTGAACTCATTATGTGACTAACATCTTCCATCTCATATTAGTTATAATGATGGTGTCGTTCATCAAAGGGAAGCACACATTTCTACCAAATAATCCAGTATTAAATTGTGTAGAATGAAAAGTGCCTTGTTAAAAATAAATGACCTCGGGTTTATTAATCACTTTTAATTGCAATTTATTGAGACATAAAAATGCATATTCTAGGTATTGACTGACATTGAGTAATATTGCTGGATTTCATTAGCAATTTAGTTAATTAGTTATGGTGGTTTATTTTCATTAATTCAATTAATTCAATTTCATTGATTGTTTTGAGATAGTATATTTTAACATGTATTAGAGTAGTCTGCTTAATGCTACATGGAAATATATGTTTGGATATTCGAAATACATAGTACAATGTTGAGGCAATATGTATTTTTATGAAAAAACTTAAGTTAAACTAAATTTGACCCAATATATAATAATAAGGAACCTAAATTATTACAAAAGTCCACTGAAAGCCTAAGTTAGGAGTTTACTTTGTAAAAAAAAAAAAAAAATCCGGTGTTAGCCGACCATGCCCTTGATCTTCGTGTCAGCACAGGGCAAACATTTATAACCTGCGATTCAGGGATAATATTTATGGGAAGATTGCTCTGTTCTCTGAAGCCTGGAAACTTTTCAGACTCCTTGCTCCAGACCCTCAAGAACATGATTCAGGAATAATAGCCTTAGATTTCTTTATTTATTTATTTTTTATTTTTATTTTTTTATTAATTTATTCTTGTTACATCTCAATGTTTATCCCATCCCTTGTATCCTCCCATTCCTCGCCCCCCCATTTTCCCATTATTCCCCTCCCCTATGACTGTTCCTGAGGGGGATCACCTCCCCCTATATATTCTCATAGGGTATCAAGTCTCTTCTTGGCTACTTGCTGTCCTTCCTCTGAGTGCCACCAGGTCTCCCCATCCAGGGGACATGGTCAAATGTGATACGACTTTCTCACGTACTCTGGTGCCTTAGATTTCTTGAGTGTACTCTGCCGACAGTCCCGGATTCCCATATGATTATATGTCATTTGACTCCACCATTATTTTTGGTATTCTTTCCAACTACGTTCACAAATGTGCTTTGTGTAGATTCAAGGCAGTTTCTATTTCTCAGCCTTAAATATCAGGCCGTGCAGTTGCAAAGAAGATTAACAAGAGAAAAAACCCAAAGGAACTCAGATCTCAGCCTCTTAAACAGGATTACCTCTTCCAAAGCAGCCAGCTAGTCTCAGAAAAGACCCCCTTTCTTCTTTTAAGCTATAGTTTAAGAATCTGTATAATCCATTAGGCTTCAATTAAACAAGTATTAAATATATTAATTCATGGGAATTTCTTAATCACACTAAGTCTAGCTCTGGGCTAGGTTTTATAAAAATAGCCATTTGAGATGGGAAAAGAGGAACTGCACATACAAAAAAACAGAGGACCTCACGGCGTGTGTGGAATATGTTCGTGACTTAGTGCTCCAGGCAAAAGGTGCTGAGGCATTTAGAAGCAAAGAGTTGTACTGAGGATTGGAGGAGCAAATGGGAGATGAGTCTTCATGTGCAATAGATTTCCTATTGACAAAATTAATTTTTAGAGAAGGTTTAGATTCTCAGAGTACTTGAGTAGAAGTTGAGGAGTTCCCACATATCCTCACCCCACTATGCGTAGCATCCTCCATTGTCCATATCTCTAGTCAGGTGGGGATTTGTCAGCAGCATTGAACTGACATTGGCCCAATTTTTAGCCAACCTCCATCATTTATGTTTGGATCAGCACTTGCTGATATGCTCTGTGGATCTGGGTAATGCATAAAGACAACTATCTACCACTAAGGTGTCATGCAGGAAAACATCACCACACTGAAAACTCTGTGTTCCACTTGCTCCTTGCTGTCACCGAGCACCTTCCTTCCTGTCTTCAGTTTTACCTCATCTAAAATTCATACATTGTAATCACACTGTGCAGCATGAAGCCTTTTCCTATCAGCTTTTTCACTCAGTAACATGCACTTATGTATTCTCCATATCTTCTCATAGCCTGGAAGCTCTTTTTATACTTAGTGCTGAATAAAACTCTATTGACAGAATGTAACAGCATTTGCCTATGAACCTGTGCAAAGACATCTCAGTTGCTTTCAAATTCAACAGCTATGAATATATCTGCTATAAGCAACTGCTGGCTGATTTTCTGCACACTGGGGAGTGTTCCTATGACCCATGTAAGTGAAGTACAGAGAAGTTTAGTGTGCTCAATAACTTATGCATCATAATTATATTTATCTTTGTTGAAAGTGAATCATGATGTAACAACTCAATGAAAGGATGCAAATATGTGGGTGGTTTGAACTATCACCAAGTGGTTATATTCGACACACACGTTTGTATTAAAGATGGGTTCAATGGTAAGAAATGGCAAAAGAGATTTGAAAAGGCCAGGAGTGCCATTCAGCTCTGCCTCAGTAGTGAGCTTCCTCAAATTAAATGCTGTTGGTATTAATAACTCTTTTTTTTTCAGCTAACAAATAATAGGATTTTGTTTTTTCTGTTTGTTCATTTGTTTTTTTTTAGCTGGTTATGTTTGTTGGAGAAATCCTGTCCTTCATCCAGAAGGCTCGCCTAAACAAGCCTTCTGACTATACACTGAACAGTTCTTCTTCTTTTTTTTACATTCTTTTTTTCCTTAAGTGAATGATTACAATGAGTATACATAAAAAACATGTTCCCCAATACCCTCACATGATCAATTGTTTTTACATATTATGGGTGAGAAATGAAATATGAAAAACAGTTTATTCCCAAGAACCCACAAACACTTATAACTAAGCAACTTGTTACAGATTAACAGAGTGTGAGCAAGCAAGGTAGTTTTTTTCAGCCAGTCTTTCTTCATTGGCAGGATGCAAATTGCGGTTACAAAGAAAGAATCGATTATCTTAAAAGGTAATCTTATAAAATTTTTTAAAAAGAATCACAAATCTAAATTTCTCTATAAAAATAATCAGCCAGTTTTACTTTAAATCCTCAAGATGCACATCTACTCATTAACAATTTGTATTAAATCGTATCAGGAACCTGAAGGCAAAATTAATCACCACCAAGGCCACCTTCGGTGAGACTCATGTCGGCCAGTGCTAACTTGGGTATTGATACAATTTTTGTTAATCTAAGCTTCTCTACTGTGTTTATTCCCATTTTAGCATTTATCCTACAGTTATACATATGGCAGTTATTTATACTCAATATAGCTGTGTTTAGACAAGATTATAAAACAGAGGCGATTTATCACTGTTTTAAATTTTATTCCACTTTCTGCATTTCACAACTGTGTTAGTTAGCTTTAACTGTCAACTTGCCTCAGTCTAAAGACATCTGGGATGAGAGAGAGAGAGAGTTTCAGCTGAGGAATTATTGAAGTCAGGCTAACCTGTGGCATTTCTGTGAGATTGTTTTGGGTGTAAATTGACTCCGCCTACTGTGAGTGGAACCATTTCCTATGCTGTTTGTTGTTGGGCTGGTTTATTGCTGCAACAAAGATGAAACTAGAAGAGCAACACAGATGAATACGAACATAATTAATGAACCTAAAATTCAAGGTTACATTAATGTCTTTGTCATTTTACAAAAAATATCTAAGGGTCTAAATACTACAGACTGTTTCCTGACTCTTAAAATCCACCTCCCTTCCTCCTTTCCTCTCTTCCTCTCTTCCCTCCTTCCACGTCTCTCTCCTTCCTTTCCATTTGAGAGTCAACAAGACTATTTCTTGCCAACTGGCTTCAAGCTGTCTAGTGAGTATTATTAAATGCATATTTCTATAGAATATTAGTCAATATTCCTATTATTGATTGTATTTTGATGCATTTTATACACTTTAAAGAAGTTTTCTGCCTGAAGATATTTGCAATAATATGGCAAAAATGTTTCCAAGTAGAGAATGCTTATTTCTTTATAAAGAGCATAAAAAATTGGAAGATAAACTAATTACAAAACTATTTTATATACGGAAACTGCTCAGGATTAACACCTGTCCCAGGGCACTTCATTGATGATAGTAACTAAACCATCCAGAATGACACAGCACCCTAACAAATTGTAGTGTTTAATGACTTGGAAGAGACTGGCTATAAGAATCAGACCCAGGGGTTCTGCTTGATCTGTGGCACCAACCAAGGACAATATGTGCAGTCATCATCAAACCCCTACCCAGATTTAGCCAAGGGACAGGACATCCTCCATAGTTAAGTGTAGACTGGGGACTGACTTTCACACAAATTCTGGTGCTCCTTATTTGGCCATGTCCCTTTGATGGGGAGGCCCGATGGCACTCGAGGAAGGATAGCAGACTGCCAAGAAGAAACTTGATACCCTAGCATCATATTCAAGGGGAGGAGGTCCCCATCAGTCACAGTCATAGGGAAGAGGAATGGGGTGAAAGTGGGAGGGAGGGAGGAATGGGAGGATGCACGGGATGGGATAGCAATCGAAATGTAATATGAGTGATTTTATTTTTCTTTTTTTTCCTGTTTTTTATTTTTTTATTAATTTATTCTTGTTACATCACAGTGGTTATCCCATCCCTTGTATCCTCCCATTCTTCCCTCCCTCCCATTTTCCCATTATTCCCCTCCCCTATGACTGTTCCTGAGGGGGATTACCTCCCCCTGTATATGTTCATAGGGTATCAAGTCTCTTCTTGGCAACCTGCTGTCCTTCCTCTGGGTGCCATCAGGTCTCCCCCTCCAGGGGACATGGTCAAATGTGAGGCACCAGAGTACATGAGAAAGTCATATCCCACTCTCCACTCAACTGTGTAAAATGTTCTGACCATTGGCTAGATCTGGGTAGGGGTTTAAAGTTTACCGCCTGTATTGTCCTTGGCTGGTGCCTTAGTTTGAGCGGGACCCCTGGGCCCAAATCTGCCTATCATAATGTTCTACTTGTATGTTTCTAGGACCCTCTGAATCCTTCTACTTTGCTATTCTCCCATGCTTCTCTCATCTAGAGTCCCAATAGGATGTCCTCCCCTCTGTCCCAGTTTCCTGGTAAGTGAAGGCTTTCGTCAATAAAAAACATTAAAAAAAAAAAAAAAAAAAAAAAAAAAAAAAAAAAAGAATCAGACCCATCCAGGACTTTCTCAGAGGCCCCGATGAAAGGACAAAGGGAGCGTTAGTACCATGCCCTAGTCCAAGAGCAGACACAACAAGGTTGTGGAGCTTCAGACAAGACCTTGAAGGAGTCAAGGTCGCAGTTTCTCGGGACCCTCCAAGCTTTAGGTATCAGTTTTAAGTCAGCTGCATCTGAGGCATCCTGGGTCCTTTTTGCCAGCATTGTCTGACTTGTCTCTCTGATGCTCTTGGGCATTCCACCCTGCCCCCCTCCAAATAGTATGTAAGAAATGTGCTGCTTAATAAACTTGCTTGGCAGAAGTCATCAGCATCAGTGTATGGAGGACCTCCCTGGCCCGGCTTTTGCTTTTCTCGTCTTTATTTCTCATCTCTCATTCTTCCCCTTGACACCTCCCCATTAATGATCCTTATTCTTGACAGTCAACTGGGCTTTGGGAGGACATGGGAGTATCTCTAGAGGTGCATGTCTTTTGTGGGAGAACAAAACAAATTCAAGGCACAGGACAGTTCTATTAGAGATTCAGCCCTCTGTTAGAGTATGCAGGGTGGGGGTGCATAGCTGCAATGGTTAACTGTGACATATTCTGCATTGTTTGGTCCACTGCTGTCAACACACATGCCTGCTTATGTTCCAGGAGTTCAGCTGTGTGTTTATCTTCTATAATTATATGTATAAATGTTTCATGGCAGTATGCATTTTTAAAAAGAAGCTTGTCAGTAATGTGTCCATCACGAATGAGTTTCTATCTAGCTTTAAGGCATATTTGCTATTCACCAGCCTGTTAAAAATGAAACATGACGAACTTTCCGGTAGTACTACAAACCAGCACCCAACAGCCTCGTGAACTAAGATTTTCGGGGACATAGGTCTCTCACCACAAGAAACATGTCAAGAATAAAATGTCTTGACATTGTGCTATGAATAATGTTTGTGCTTTATTCCCTTGGGAGCAAACAATGAAGACAGGCACATTAAATATCACCCAGAAAGTATATAATAATTTTAACATAACAGATACACTTGGCTGATATACTGTCCATGACATTAAAATTTATTCTAATTCTTTCAAATTTAATTCTACAAAAATATGTTTTAGAGAAGTTTTATATACACATTGAAACTAGGTGGGGATCACAAAAGTCCATAAAGGTCTTCCACTCATTCCCACAGTCTCCAGTGCAACAGTGTGCCACATCATAGTGTACCATGTTACAAGTGTTGAACATCAGTTATTGAAACACTATTGTCACCCAAGGAACACAATTTACTTCATGACTCACTCATGGTGGTTGTATACTGTCAGTCGCGGTCCATGTTTAATGATAGGTATTCAGCACCGTGATGTCACACAGAATAGTAGCAATGCATTGGAAGCCCTCTGTGATCTCTCCTCTATCCCATCCCTCTTTCTCTGGCTTCTGTCAATCACGGATCTCTGTGTCTAGTTCCATTTCCCAGCATGCCATGTACTCAGAACTTGTAGGTCTTTATTAGCAGATGTGCTCCTCTAAGTCTTTGGTATTTTGATAGCTCATTTTAAAATGCTCAATAATATTCTCTTGTTGGGATTTCTGTAAATGTGAGTTTCTAAGTTTTTGTGTGGTCATACGCATTCAAAGTACTTGACTGATGGAGTATATGGTAAGAAGGTATGAAGTCTAAATTATTAATTTATTCATATTACATCTCAATTGTTATCCCATCCCTTTCATCCTCCCACTGTTTTTTTAAAAATGTGTTAAGTCCTGTAAGGAATTGCCAGAATATCACTTCAATGGCTGTAACTCCTTGTATCTCTCCCTCTTTCATCAAAGAACTTAGTTTTCATTGCCCATCCTCACCAGCATTTGGTATTGTCAGTATTCTGAATTTTATCTATTAGAATACGTGAGCGGCAGTATCTCACTGATAGTCTGAAATCATCCACTGACAATCTTTTTTATATATTTGCTTTATTGCAATATATATTCTTTATTGAGGTGTCTGTTCAGGGTCAGGAACTTCAATTTTATTCAGGTTACTAATTTTTTTTATTTCTGAGGTTTAATAATTCTTAGCAAATCTTGCAAACAATTTCTGTCACTAGTAGACTACTTGTCTCTTTCTCATGGCTCACCTTTCATTTGACAGTTTACTGTTTTGCTGTTGTTTTTAAGTTCACGTTTTCACTTATCTCCCCCATGCAGTTGTGTCTAGAAGTCATTACCATGTCGTAGGTTACTCAGGTGCCCTTCTGAACTCTCTTGTTTTCTAAAAATTGTACACCTTTGTTACATTTTTGCTATGATTCATTCTGAATTACTTGTTGTGAAAGCTCTGAGGTGTATGTCTGGATTCATTCTGGGGGGAGGGGACATGAGTTTCTGTTTGCTCCACACAATGTTTTCAAAAGACATTCTTTGTTTTGTGGCCTGGCATTTGCCCCTTTGTCAAAGGTGAACTGACTGCATCTACACGCATTGATCTCTGGCCCCCTGATCCTTTGATCTGCTTGTCTGTTCATCTGGTGGTACCTTATGGCATTAATCACTCCAGCTTTAGAATACGTCCTTTTTGACATTGGGTAGTGTAAGTCCTCCGAGAATTTTCCTTCTTGAATACTGAACTAGCTGTTTAGCTTTTTAACCTTTTCATATAATCCCTAGATAAGTTTATTGACACCTTAAAAACTTGCAGAGATTTTAATTAGGATTAGACTAAATCTTTAGATTTATTTGAGAATATCTTCATCTTGACAATTTTGGATTTTCAGGGCATGAACATAGAATTACCGCCATTATATTACTTTTTGGGTATATTTTTATCAGTTAGAGATTTTCTAATATAGATCTTAAACATATTTTGTTTAATTTATACTAAAAGTTTTATTTGGAGGATATTACTATAAATTGTAACATGTTTTACATTTCAGATGCCGTTTGTGCCCACTAGGCTTTATGCTGAAAGTTCTTCTATAACTGACTCTACTAGTTTTTGTTATTTTAAAATGCTATTTAGACTTTCTACATAGGGAAGTTATCATCAAGCAGGCACATTCTATTTTTTTATTTTAAAGTCTCATTGTCATTCAATTTCTTCATGTCACAATGTATTAGCTAAGATGCTCAGTGTGATGTTGAATACGAGAGAGAGAGAGAGAGAGAGAGAGAGAGAGAGAGAGAGAGAGAGAGACAGAAAGAGACAGAGACAGAGAGAGAGACAGAGAGAGAGGTAGAGAGAAGGAGAAAGAGAGAGAGACAGAGAGGGAGAGAGAGAGAGAGAGACAGAGAGAGAAACAGACAGAGAGAGAGAGAGAGAGAGAGAGAGAGAGAGAGAGAGAGAGAGAGAGAGAGAGAGAGAGAGAGAGAGAATATCTTATCTCTGCCTGGTTCTTGATCATTGTCAACGTCTTCAGGTTTTCCACCTTAATGATATTACCTGGAGATTCTGAAGCTTATTTTTTATTTTATTTTATTTTTTGATGATGTGAGGAAGTTCCCCTCTAGATTTTCTGTGTTTTTTTTTTTCCTTTTTAATCAGTAAGGGATGTAGAATTTTGTCAAATGCAATGAATTAGGTATTTTCTTCTCTTTATCTGAAAGTGAGATATAGCAACATTGTGGTGTTCTTGTAGACAGAGTTATAAAAGATTCACTTTGCTTCCATCCCCTACAGAGACTGTAAAAGATAGGTTAATTGTATTTTTCAAGATTTCCTAGCATACAAACTGCTCAGTGCTCGAATGCCTTCTGATGTTAGAAGACTTTGCTGCTCTATTTTCTTGAAAAGATCTGAGCATGTTCACAACAGCTTTTTTTTTTTTTTTTTGGGAATGTGTCAGAAGATTGTGGTCATATAGGCACACCTGTGTGCAAGGCATGTACACATATGTGTACGTGTATGTGCAGGCTCTCAGTCCATCTCCTGCCATTCCTCAGGTGTGGCACACCTCCTCTTTTGAGACACTGTATTTTGCTAGAACTTAGAGATCTCCCTTTATGCTAGGCTTTTTGAACGCATAGGCCCATGGGCCCTTTTTCTTCTACATGTCCGTCACTTAAGCTTCATGTGCACACACAATGCTCACAGTCTCTTACATGCATTCCTGGGTTCGAACTAAGGTCTTCATGCGTGGAAGGCAGCCACGTTCCTGATGTATCCATCTCCTTAGCTCTAGATTGTTTCTTCTGAAGGGAACAGCAGACTGAGTCCAGTTGAAGACTGTCAGTGTTATTATATGACAATTTTGTTGATCTTCTGAAGTACTTTCATGTTTTGGGGATTAATGATATCTTCTCTAGTTGGATTTTTAAAATCTTAGTGACTCTACTTTTCCTAGTTTGTTAAGATAGGAAAATTTTTCATTGATTTTTAGAGCCTTTTCTTTTTTCTAATACGTATGGCCAGGCTGCAAATATCCCTTAAAACATTGTATTTTCTGTGTCCCACAAATTTTCTTGTGTTTATTCTATTCAGTTGGTTTAAATTTCAAAAGTTACCTTGAAATTATTTTTTCCTTTCTTCTTTTATTTCTTCCGCAACATATGTGCCACCATTGTATCATCATATCATGCAGGCAACCTGCAGTTCACAGGCTTTGTAGTGGCTCTGAGTTACCTTTATCCTTTGGTTTCACACAGAGAACTTTCCAGTAATATGAACACGAGTCAGTGGGAGGTGAAGTCCTAGTTAGGCACCAGCTTAAGTCTTCTGTGTTCAATGGGATATGTAAGTGCTGTCTTCAGCAATAGAGCTTTGCATTTAGTTCGTAAGGAACAATCAGAGGCCTTAACAAAAGCCTGAGCTGCTTAGGGCTTTCCATGGGCCTATATATCATCCTGTAAAACTCGTAACACACAGACATGGAGTATATATTTGATAAATGTTAATACAGTTTCGAACCTAGAAACCAGAATTATAATCTCTGAATCCCTTAGATATGTAATTTGTTACAAACCAGTTAACGTAGAGTACTAACTTCGCATGGTGTATGTCCCAAGTGAGAGTCCTTGTAGTTTGTTGCCAGCATACCCATGGCATCTGCTTGCCATCTGCTGATCTTCCTGAACCTGGTCAGTCATTATTTATCTGGACCTCCAGGGACAGTTGTAACAAGTATCTCAGTTTACTAAGTAATTTTCAACTAAGCAATGTTTTATTTCATCTACTTTTCAAACTCTTGGAAAGAGCATCAGAAAATTACACTTACACATTATAAAATATCCTAGTTCATAGGAATCCTCGTATTCCTAAAGCATGTGCATGTGTGTGTGTGTGTTCACGTTTTCACAAGGACAAATATATTTATTCATTAAATCCTTTATTCTAAGTATTATTTCTCCACCAAAATCCATTTGCCTGTTTTTTCTTTTACTTTTTTGAGACAATGTTTCTCTGTGCCACCCTGCCTGTCCTGGGACTCACTCTGTAGACTAGGCTGAGCTCGAACTCAGAGATCACTGACATTAAAGGCATGCACCACCTCTTCCAGGCCTGAGGTGTTTTAATGGGCAGAATATCTACTTAATTGATATGATCTTAATTACATTAAATCTCCTTTCTCCAGAACTTTAAAATAAATTGTGGGACAAAGTATTATTCTTAAACAGACATATAAAGCAATTTTTACTAAAATGGATATTTGCACCATAATTTTATCATGTATAAATGTTCCCAATGTTTTCTTTGTTTTACTAGAAATAATCTTGCATGGTCTGCAACTTGGACTCTGTTCATAACCCATCCTGATCTCATGCAGTGCAGTCTTCAAAGGGAGACAGGAAAGACTTCTTTTGAATGCTTTCCTGGATAATTTGTTGCTGATCCCTAATAACCTATGGCGCAGCTATATATCCCAGTTTTTCACACTTAGAAAACAGTCAGTTTCACTGGATGATAACCTGTTTATATTTCATATTGCCTTTGTTAAATTGCTTCATTGTATTAATGTTCTGTATAAAAAATTACATCAACACATGATATAAAAATTTGCAACCTAGTCACACATGAAGATTTCAATAATTCAAGAAAATTAATAAAGCTATGTGCTATCTCTCTTCTTTATAAGGTTTAGAATTGTTTATATAACTGTTTTGAACTAAGCAATTCTGGCTGGACTATCTACCATAAAATTCTTTTTTTCAAGTTTAAAATTTTTACTTTATTTTATTTTTTGATTTTTTAAAAAATAATTTATTCTGATTACACCCCAATTGCTATCCCTTCATTGTAACTTTCTGTTTCCCCCTCCCTCCCTCTTTTACCCTATTCCCCTCCCCTAGACCTGTGACAGAAAGGGACCTTTTCCCCCACCATATAATTACAGCCTTTCAGGTCTCATCAGGATAGCCTGCTTCCCCTTCCTCTGAGTGCCACTGGGCCTCCCCACCAAGGGGAAGAGGTCAAATGGGGGCACCGGAATTCATGTCAGAGTCATTCCCTGCTCTCCACACAACTGTGGAGAATGTGCTGTCCGTTGGCTAGATATGAGCAAGGGGTCTAGGTTTACTGCATGCATTGTCATTGGTTGGTAAAGCAGGTTTTTCAGGCCCCCAGCCCCCGGCCCAGATCTACTAGTCTTTATGGTCTTCTTGTGGGCTTACTGGACTCTCTGTGTCCTTCTGTCTCCCCATTCTCCCATACCACTGTCACCTGGAGTCCCAAGAGCAAGTCCCAGCATGTGTTCCAATCCTCGGCTGAGTGAAGACTCTCAGAGCACATTAAAGATGCGCTATTATAAAGTAATAAGTGAGTATATACCATGTGTGTCTTCCTGGGTCTGGGTTAAGTCACTCAAGGTGATTGTTTCTAGTTCCATCCATTTGCCTGCAAATTTCAAGATTTCCTTGATTTTAATAGCTGAGTAGTATTCCATAGTGTAAATGTACCACAGTTTCTTTGTCCATTCTTTGACTGAGGGACATCTAGGTTGTTTCCAGATTCTGGCTATTATGAATAAGGCTGCTATGAACATAGTTGAGCATATGTCTTTGTTGTGTGATGGAGCATCTTTCATCTATATTGCAAGGAATGGATTGGCTGTGTCTTGAGGTAGCCCTATCTCCAATTTTCTGAGAAAGTGCCATATTGATTTCCAAAGTGGTTGTTCAAGTTTGCACTACCACCAGCAATAAAAGAGTGCTTCCTTTTCTCCACATCCTCGCCAGCATGTGCTGTCACTTGAGTTTTTTATCTTAGCTATTCTGATGGGTGTAATATGGACTCTTTGAGTCATTTTGATTTGAATTTCTCTGATAACTAAGGGCATTGAACATTTCTTTAAGTGTTTCTCAGCCATTTGATATTCCTCTGTTGAGAATTCTCTGCTTAGTTCTGACCCCATTTCTTAATTAGGTTATTTTGGTTTCGTGGTGTTTAATTTCTTGAATTATTTATATATTTTGTATAAATTCAAGTAGACACATATTTATCACCATGCACAAAACTCAAGTCCAAGTAGATTAAAGACCTCAACATAAAACCAGATTCACTAAATCTGTTAGAAGAAAAGGTGGGGAAGAGCCTTGAACTCATTGGCACAGGAGACAACTTCTTGAACAGAACACAAACAATCCAGGATCTAGGGTCAACAATTAATAAATGGGACCTCATGAAGCTGAGAAGCTTCTGTAAAGCAGAGGACACTGTCAACAGAACAAAGTGACAGCCTACAGACTAGGAAAAAATCTTCACCAACCCTACATCTGACAAAGGGCTAATATCCAAAATATATAAAATGCTATTTTAAAGGCTGGCATTGGAATGTGTGTATTCCATAACAAAAACAAGATAGTTAAAATATTAGCCCATACAACCAATATCTTATTTTGTTGATGGCCCATCTTTCATATACTCTTCTTGAACATCTCATCATTTTTGCTCGTATGACTTAGTTATATTCTCTTGATTGTTATTAAGCTCAGTATATTGCTATTCTGCTTACAGTGCAATCAGGAAAATATGTAAAATATTCATCACTCTGCTGTCTGGTTGTGATTTCATGATTCTTTGAATGGAAAGTAAGTGCTGCAAGTGGCAAAATGGAAATGTGCTTGAAATTTATTCTCTCAAAATACATACTTTGAGCCAGATTGTGGTGACACATAACTTTAGCCCCAGCACTCAAGGAGGAAAAGGCAGGTAGATCTCTGTAAGTTCAATGCCAGAGTAGGTTCCAGGACAGGCAAGGCTGCACAGGGAAATCCTGTTTCCAAAAACCAAACTAACCAAACAAAAAACAAACACTTTGAACAGCCGCTTATCTTCAAAGGACACAAGAAGACCACTTTGCCTTTATTTCTTCTTCCCATCTACAGTGCAAGTTTAGAGAAGTTTACTTTGAGGAGAAATGTACACTGAATTAATCCAGTCACCTATTTCAGCCAATAACAACACACTCCTTAAGGAAAAGACAATGAAACTGTAGACATAGATTGCCCATGATCATCTAATAGAATGATATAATGAGGGCTGCAGAGATGGCTCAGAGCTTAAGAGCACTGTCTATTCCTCCAAAGGTCCCGAGTTCAATTCCCAGCAACCATATGGTGGCTCTCAACCATGTATAATGAGATCTGATGCCTTCTTCCTGTGTATAGGCATAAATGTGGGCAGAATACTGTATAAATAATAAATAAATCTTTAAAAAAGAAAGAGTATAATGAGGTTGTTTCTATTTCTGGTCCCTTAAGGATCAGTGCAGGTAATTAAAAGGTGAAGTACTGGTACCATGCAGCAGTAGGGGTTAACTGTGAAACCTGAATCCCAGAAATTGAATATGAAAATATTTCTTTTTTGTTTTGTTTATTTTTCTGGGTTTTTTTTGTTTTTGTTTTTGTTTTTGTTTTTGTTTTTGGGGACAGGGCTTCTCTGTGTAGCCTTGGCTGTGCTGGACTAATTTCATAGACCAGGCTGGCCTTGAACTCACAGTGACCCACCTGCCTCTGCCTTCCAAGTGCTGGAATTAAAGGTGTGCACCACCACTGCCCAGCTCACCACCACTGCCAGGTGAATATTTCAAATATTCTTTCTTTTAAGTCATTTTGGTTGTTGAACTTTAAAATCGACATGGGGAGTTTATTAAGAACTATAACATCTTATATTCAACTTACATGGGATGAGGTCAGCAGGAAACCAGTCAAGTAATGTTGCACAAGAGGAACACAGCACCAGTCACACAGGCCTTCAGGGGGAAAGCCAAGTTCCCAGGAACTGAAAACCTTCTTAGAAGCCCTGGCCTCAGCTGTAGCCCAAACTGTGCCAAGTCACCACCTTTCCTTTCACCAGGCCCTCAGAGGAAGCCTTGTGTTAACCTGACCCTCAGTAGGTTTTCACCCGGTGATGAACGATTCCCACAGACGACCCAATGGTCAAGATAGACTCAAAAGGTCACGCAGATTCAAGGAGTGTCAGCTCCCAGAAGACACTAGGTACATGTAGGATTACACTTATCTTTTGAGAAAAGCCAGTGAAATTCTCTGGGATGGGTGGTCTTCAAAAGGATGAGAGTCTTAAGAACACTTTCCTAAATGGCTAACTCTTAAGCTGTGGTAACACTCAATGTTGGGGCATCCCTAATTTTGCCTTATTTGTATGATTACAGAGAACTTTACTGTTGTGAATGTTTTTAAGGCTGAAAACCCCTCAGAACTTCCACAATGCATTGCACTGTATCTAGTACAGCAAACATTGTTCTGCTACAAAGAAGATTCATCATTTTAGAAATGCCACTTGACGCCACTGGGATCCTGATTAAAAAATACACGGACTTTGAGGTCCATTCTTTTTTTTTTTTTGAGGTCCAATTTTTTTTTTTTTAGAAGTAGCACTTGGAGTTGAGTAGACAAATCAGTCATTGGATAGAGAAGCGTGGGAGATCACTCAGGATTTGAACACAACTTTCTCCTCTGTGTGGGTCAAATCACAAAATGTTACATTGATGTACTTATTTACATATTCACAAAGTTGCCTGTTCTGAAAATAACATTGTGCCTTCCCACTGAGAGAAAAGAGTTACTATTCCTCTCATACATTAGGTGAAGAAAAAAAAAAAAAAAAGAAATAGAAGGAAACTGAAGCCTTCACCTGCGGTAAGCAATCTGCAGAAGTGCTGTCTGGAATCTGGCTCCTGCTGTGACTCTAATGTCCAATTTCTCAGACAGAGGATTTACACATGAGGGATGATGATGTTTGGGAAGGAAATTAACATAGTCATAGATGGAACAAATGCAGAGTACCTCAAATTAACTACAGCGCAATTACAATGACATTGTATGCTGTACAATAGCCCACTAAACAGTATTAGATTACCACGTTCCTCTGTTTCTGGCTTATTATTGGGTACAAAATGAATTTTAAGCAGCATTTTGTGCAGCATTAAGAGCATCAGGCCTTCCTGAGGTTCTGAAATTTATTTAGAAGAACAAACATATTCATGCACACACATACATACATGTCTCACACATAAGCATATGCACAATTATATGCGTATACCTATTCACATGCATGACTGCATATGTGCATACACAAATATACATACATATATGTACATATTCATATGTGCACATTTGCACACACATTTACACATGCATACATGCACAGGCAGCCATTCATGCAGCATTTCAGTTTTTGATGTGCATCTTTAATTGTAATTTTATTCATGTAATATAGTGTACTTATTACATATTAACTTAATAAGATGTAATTATAAATTTTAGATATGCATTAAAGTGCTATTATTATACTTAGATGTTGAATTTATTTTTTATTTTTTTGTTAAAAATTTAATCTTTATTATATTGCCCTTTTTATTAATTTTTTTTTATTTTTTACATATACATTTATATTATTAAACATATATACAATAAACTACCTACAACTAATAGAACCATGACACAACCAGGAATTATGTAAATGTTACATTCTTAGTGTTTTCAATATTTTATTTGACAGCCTTGAAGAAAACATCTTAGTGCATCTAAAATTTTGAATATGAATCTATATCTATCATATCTCATCATTATCAACTTAAAACATCTATCTAGACTTAAAATCATCTTTTTTGATTTTTAAAAATATTTTATTAATTTATTCATATTACATCTCAATGGTTATCCCATCCCTTGTATCCTCCCATTCCTCCCTCCCTCATGTTTTCCCCTTACTCCCCTCCTCTATGACTGTGACTGAGGGGGACTTCCTCCCCTGTATATGCTCATAGGGTATCAAGTCTCTTCTTGGTAGCTTGCTATCCTTCCTCTGAGTGCCACTAGGCCTCCCCATCCAGGGGACATGGTCAAATATGGGGCACCAGAGTTCATGTGAAAGTCAGTCCCCACTCTCCACTCAACTGTGGAGAATGTCCTGTCCATTGGCTAGATCTGGGTAAGGGTTCAAAGTTCTTAAAAACATCTTAACCCCTAAACAACTAAGCCTAATTGTAAAACTAAATTCTCTGATTTTCAACCCCATCAGAGACTTGAGAAGGAATAAAATTAATTACCCGAGTAAACAGGAAGTGCCTGTTAGCAGCTTCCAAAATGAGAAGATGACAGGGAGTTTGCTACTTGAATAGTCACTCAAAACTCTCTTTAATGTTGGTGCATCATCTTTAATCTTCTGGCTAAAGATTTGTGAGGCAGACATATTTGTGTGGCAGAAACTTGCTTCCCCTGTCCTGACAGAGTTTGGCCATCGACTCCGCCTGCATCCAAGCTTGCCCTTTTTAGGCAGAATTCTGTTGAAAGTGCTATTGCAGGCTGTTTAGGATAAATAAGTTATACAAGTCAATTGTTAGTTGATAAAATAATGGTCATATCAATTACTAGTCTATTTTTATTATAAGATGTTGAATTCATTAATATAAATTTAGAATGTACCAACACACTTTGACATATGATCATATTATATCTAAATATTCTTTTTTCTCCTGCTTTACTTTTCCTTTTTAAAATTAAATTCTTTGGGATTTTTATATAATTACATTATTTCTCCCCTTCCCTTTTCTTCTTCCAACCCTTTCCTATGTACTCCTCATTCAAATTCATGTTCTCTCTTTTAAATTGCAGCTACGCACACACACACACACACACACACACACACACACACACATGCACACATACAACACACACTCCTTCATATGTGACTTCAACCTGTTCTATCCATATAGTGTTACTAGTAAGTGTATGTTTTCAGAGCTGGTCACTTGATATTGAATAACCAATTGGTGTGCTGCCCCCTGGAAACATCTCTTAGCAACAGATGGAAACTTTACAGAAAACTACAACTGACAAAAATGTAGATTTGTGGTGCCCAGACCCAAGGATACATCTACGACACAGCTCTGGAACTCAATCTCAAGTGATACATCTCCATGCAACATAATCCCTGCACCTGCACCTCAGGCTCTTTGCAGAAGAGAGGCAGAAAGACTATAAGAATTAAAGGAATGGGAATTTTGCTAAGAGATTGTCTTCCCTAGAAATGCCATTGGTACATCTATGAAGTCTCTGCCCAAACACGATCTGAACAAGGATGACATCAATAGGCCTGCGGGTTATGGAAGGAGGAAAGTGTCCAAGGCTTTGGCCCTAGACTAAGGAGTGGTAAGAGCAGGAAACATAATTGTCCATCCCCTCTCTCCTTTTCTTTCACTCAGCACTTCACTCACCTTACTCTGTAGCCCAGGCTTGCTTAGAATTCACTCACCTTACTCTGTAGCCCAGGTTTGCTCAGAATTCACTCTGATACACACATTGTTCTCAAACTTGTACAGATCGTTTCAAACTCATGTGTCATCACACTAGGCTTTCTGTTGTATACTTCTCTTTAAAAATCAGAGCTAATATTTTCAAGAAAGAGTATCTAATACCATAAAATTCTTTATTATTACACTGCCTGCAGATC
The DNA here is from genome assembly GCF_903995435.1 of Acomys russatus. Lineage (NCBI taxonomy): Eukaryota > Metazoa > Chordata > Mammalia > Rodentia > Muridae > Acomys > Acomys russatus. Next base: position 19,973,907 of record NC_067156.1, on the reverse strand, counting down.
TTCTGGGTGCACTATTTAATTTCATTTAAAAATACTGTATGAAAGCCAAACTTGTAGATTTTCCCTGTGGTAAGAAGGAAGCAATAACTTTGGAACAGTATGAGAAAAAGATACTCAGGCTTTAATGAACCATATGCTTTCAAGTATTCCATTCTTGTGTCTAGAATACAATTAAAGTTTTAACACAGCGATTGCTAATTAGCATACCTATGCAGTACCTTAAGATAAACTTTGAGTCATGAGTATTATAAAAAAAAAAAGGGGGGAGGCTTTGGGAAACTCTAAATCTAGTGAGCCATTATGGACAAAAATGTTGTAGGTTCTGAGACCAAGTTAGACAGGTGAAGAACAAATTAGCATATCTTTCCAGCCTCACTTAATTGAGTATGCTACTTAGGTCGGAGTTGAGGTTTCAGGGAAGAGATGACATGATTAAGGAAAAGTGTACGGAGAGCTGAACAACCAGAGAAGAGAATGAGGCTGACCATTTTGAAGAATATCAAGTTATTTGCTGGGACACTGCATGTGCGTAGAAGGAAGCTCATTAAACAACACAGTAACTGACAGTATCAAGAAGATCCCTGAAATAGTTCTTAATGGTTCATTATGCAACTTGCAGTATACGTGTATATGCATGTACACATATTACATAAATGTTCACATTATCTATTCATACACAGACACAAGTGTATAGCTCTATCTGTGTGTATATATGCATACACTTATATGTTTTGTGCATCATATACACACACTGATAAACAAGGGTTTTTTTTATAATTACTTACTTAAGTAAGGTCAGCATGTAAATCAGAACTTGGTATGTAGTAGTAGTTAAAACTTATTCACTTAAGAGAAGTTCACAATAGCAAGAAGAAAGACAAAACTTACCATTGTAGAGATAATTACAAAATTCCAGTAACATTTGCTATTTCTGTGTCATATTAGAAAGTATATATCTCTTTCAGGTCAAAAAGTAAGAACAAAGCATTAGTACAAACCTTTTTTTGCTTTCAAAACTCCCTTTCTTTGTCATGGAAAGTAGGCCTCTGTCAATGCTATTTTTTTGTAAGACGTAAAAGAAAAGAAGCAGAAATATGACTTATTCCTTAGTTACCTTGACAAAGGTCCATGAGACAATCTGTAAAAGAAAAAAAATCATGGTCAGCTAGAAGAAATTTCCTCCATGGTTAATGTTGCAAACATTTCTTTAATACAGAGAGTCATCTATCTAAGGAATCTGATCTTTAAACTACAAGATGTGTATTTCAAAAGGCTTGTTATTTTAGTGCTATTTCCAGAAATTACAGGATATTATAAAACATCAGTGTCTGAATTTCCGAAGAATGTCCCTGCAATATTATAATGTGTGTGACACAGCCAATTTTTGTAAGTATGATATTGCATAACCAGGATTTAAACACATTTGTTAAAAACATATCTTCCTATTTTCTTTTGACAATGCCAAACCACTATTACTCATTATAAAAAAAACCTACATAAATATAAATTCATCTGGCTAAATGAACGTAAATGATGCATTTCTTAAATTTACCTAGTTACAACATGTTTTCCAGGACTTTTGGAAACGTCACCATATTCCGTAACAATGGTATTTGAGCTTTTCTCTTTTCCTTTCCTTGCTTTGTCATTGTGGTTCTCACAATGTGGAAAGCAAGGATAGCAAAGAGTCATGAAATTGAAAACAAAGTTAAGACCTCATTTTTCTTCTGTGTCAGCAGTTCCATTATATCCTCCCCAAAACATACTCATGAGAATATGCTCTAAACAAGTCAGCCTAATTCTTTTAAAATATTATATGTTATGTTTGATTTCAAACTGCGTTAGAATGGTTTGAACACATGACAGAAAGTATCTGTGCTGGGGTAGAAGATTTGACATTCAGTCTTGGCTGTCTTACAGAGAGGAGTATCAGTAGCCTCGGTTCTTAGAACGCTGACTTATTAGACTAACTACAAAATGGCATCGAAGTCCTTCCTGGCTTTAATCTTTTTGACCCGCATATGGCTCAGTATCTAATGGTTTCCTTTTGCTTCTCAGTGCAATACTCAGTCAGCTTTTGGTGCATCAAGAGAAACACAGTCTCAGGGGACCCTTGCCCAATGGCCGTGTCCTATGTTCGTTGCAGTTGAGCCAAGATCAACCCCTTCCTGTGATGCATTTCCCTTCTTTTCATGCTCTGCCCAAACACACCTAGTAGAGTCAGTCTTTGTCTTCTCCTTAGATCTCTGTCGACAGTGATTTAGCAAGATCACTCTCTCTTCACCAAAAGGAAGGACAGAGCCCCCCTCACACTTATGCTCACAATCATACACACACACACATTCAAATGTAAACACACACAGATGTTAGGATTGTGTAGGTGGAAGTAGCTTAAGAATACCAAAATTGTTTTTCATTTTTCCTTATATTTGAAGCTAATATTAGAATTAATAAAGCCAAGCTGTTCTCCAGCTGTACTTTTTTTTTTTTAAACAAAACTTCTAAAACAGGAGTCCAGGGAGCAATGGAACTGCATGTCACCATCTTCATGTCTCCATAGTCTAAAGTCTCCTTCATAGAGAAAGAAAAACATCAGCCTCGAGTGTAACATGTTTCACTAAAACATAATGGTATGTTGAGGACAGTGTGTTCTGTGAATCTTCTCATTAAAACATCACAACAGCCTATTGATACAGGCATTCTGCCTTTAATAGAAGCACAGAAAGGAGGAAACTCAGAGCTTCAGGAGGATAAATTCATATGCCCGAAGAAGAAAGTCAAACTTTAAAACAAAATATAAAACAAGGCCACCTTCACTGCCAGTTTCCTAAAAAGGCAAGAATGCTGTACCAAAACAGCGTGGGCAAGAAGGGAGAACTTGGGACAAATGGCAAGAATTTAAAAATGAATGAGTGTAAAGAGGCATCAGCGAATAGAGCATACCAAGGGTCATGGACGGAAGTAGAAGTGTGGGACATTTTAGGTTGTGCTCCTCAGGTGTCAGTCCTGGTGGAACGTTGGTGACTGTGTTCTAAGAGGTTTTGAGAGCCAAACCGTGTGATTGTATTCAGTACACGCAGCCTAAGCATAGTTAGTTTGATGTCACAGGAACGGATTACTGCCTACAGGGCACAATTCTCTGGTGCTGTACTGTAATTTTCTATATTCGATGGTACCTCTTGGTTCCTTTCTTATTTCTAATCATGGGGTGATATGAAAACTCATATCACAAGAAATTTGAATTCTCCAGCAAAATTTCTCTTCTAAATGTGTTCATGATTCATAGCATAGCATGATGGAGGTTCTGAGGCCAGAAGCCCAGTTCACAGAGAACTGTGTTGTAGGATAAGATGACAAAATGACACTTCCACCATGACAAGGCTGCTGCAGTGAGGCAGGCTCATGCCGGGATATAAGCATCCAGCCAAATTTTGTTTTCAATTAAAACCAAACGTTCAGTTGGTTAGGGATTAAAATCTTTTTAGATCAAGATAAAGGATTTAAGTTGATAGAGATTAGATATGATAGATATTGAATTTCATTCAGAAATTTAAACCCAACAAGACAGTCAAGATGTTTACTTCAAGTTTGACAAATACAAATAGCCAAATCCATGTGAATGCAACATTTACATAACTCATGATTGTCTCGTGGTTCTCCCTGCTGCATGTAGTTTGTTTTATTCATGTGTAATAAAATAAGTGTATATGTTAAAAAACAAAAATAAATAAAATCTAACTTTTCTATTCAGAATTTCAACAAGCGTAAAAGCGTTTCTGCTGTTGTACACACTCCCATTTTGGCCGCACACAGGTATTAGTTGTGTTTGTGTGAAGCAGCATGACTAAAACATGGCTCCTCAGGAATCTACAAGCATAATTATTAAAACAGAACAAAATTTCTTTTACAGAGATCTCAATTAAATTACAATATTAAGCAGGCTACTGCAGGAGTCCATTAAAGATTTAGTTACCGTCTGTGGTGAACATTAAGAAGCTATTACTCAAGTTCTATTTAAAGTGTTAAAAGGAATTAAAATGTATAAGAAGGGCCATTACCCATCATGAACTAACTCTTCTAACAAAAGCTGAGCAGCTGATAGATTGTTTCAGCATCTCCAAGGGTTCAGTTTTATACTCAATAATTCAGAGAGAGTAGGGTTATGTTGATTCATAACTTGCACCCGTTCTCTCTCAGCAGAAGGATGTGGGATGGAGAATTAGCCTTTATTCTCCATTCTCTGTTTAATTCAGTGTTCCCCAACTAAAACACAGAGGACACCAGTGAGAAAGTGAGGTGGAGTTCACCGAGGTACCAGTGCACTGTCCATCACGTTCTCTGTTCCCGAAACTCCTGGTACCACAGCATGTAGTCTTATCCTGTTTTGTCACCATTGTGAAGGGAAAAGAGTTAATTTTCTTACTTTATCTTTGATTAATTGTCCCCTTATTCCTGCTAAAAAACTATGGCTGGGAGGTATGACTCTGTACTTATAATTTTACTTCTGGAAAAGAAAGAAAGAAAGAAAACTTGCTGTGTAGAATTTCTTATCTCTCTTTTCATTATCTTGAATATTATGTTTGTTCAACGGAAGAGCAGTGTTCTTTCTCTTTAATGGAATTTCAACATTTTAAAATTAAAGCATCATCAGGGAATAGCTAGGAGAAGATCAAAACAAAGGAAAATATCTGTTAAGTATAAAGTAACTACAAAAAGCCATGTTGAAGAAATTGGAACATACTGTGTAGGATGCATATATTCTCTGACTCATTTCTTTGTTTCTTATTATTAATTCCTCTCACATAGCTCTCTGCTGGAAGGACAAGACTTTCTCTGCTTAGTACAGGAATCCAGGAATATAAACCTTATAGACATTCATGCATTAAAAACATAGACTTTAAATATACTTGTTTGAAGACAGAGATATCTTTCTTTGGGCAGCCTTTCCAGCCAGCAGCAGATGAATACTACTTACATTTCATAATTAGGAAAACCACACTGAATACAATGGACAGTTCAGTGCCCGGAGTAGGGAACCTCAAAGTTGCATCCAGATTACCCCAAGACCAAGTTCTCAGCACAAAGGGGATTTATTTGCTCCAGAGGGATAGAGGACAGGGAGTAAGAGACAAAGACAGAGATGGAGATGAGGGACAAGGGAGAGAGGGTAGCCATGCCCCCTACACTGGAGCTGGCCAGAGGCCTTTCACCCAGCAACACTCCAAAGGGTTTTATTTAAAACCTGCTTTATTTAAAAACACTTCTTCTTACTCTCAGCTATATAAAGCAGTTCTCAGGACTGGGAACAGATAAGACTGAGTAGAAAACTCCCATGTCCTAATGATGTCTTATATCCCTGAATTGTGTGCCATGGAACCTACATATCCCAGAAAAGGGACCACCATCCTAGAGATAATAGATAAGACTGGAATGTTTAACTTAACAAACAAGTGCTTTCATTTGTGGCGTCTGTGTTCAGAGAACATAATAAAAACAAGTAAAATCGTACAAAACCACTATATAACTGAAAATAATAGTGGATTTTTTCCATTCTCATTTCATATTTGAGGAAGTGTTCAATATCTGATGCATCTCCTTAGAAAATTTGATTATTTAAAAGTAAAAATATCTATTCCCTAAATTTAGGTGTATTACTAGGTTTTAAATTCTATTGAGTTGTGTGGGCTTAGTCACTAAATGCACAGTACTGACTATTGTGCATGCTTTTTTATCTTGCCTGAAGATCCTGTGAAATACAAGTGTTTGAAAACAAAGCATCAGGGGTTCCATGGAGCATGGCAGTTTATTCAAGGCTAGACTCAAGATGACGATCCAGCCATTGGGTCCATTCGACTGCTGTGGGATGTATTTTCCTCTTGGTAATGCTTTATAACATTCCACAAAGAATTAAAGGGAGTAGTCACTGAACTACCATCATCTGAGAAACTAGGAAATAAGTAACAAATAGAAAGCAGAGTAAATTAGTCCACAAATGAAATTATGGTTGTATCCAAAACCAAACCAAAACAAGACTTTTCCTGTCAAATATATGGGCTCCATCTTGGAGAGAATTTGCTGCCTGGAACTTTAAGCAATGCACACACTGTTTGGAAAGGTGGGAGAGTTCCTTGAGGTAAATTGTTTATTGGACTACACTTTCATCCATCACAGATGTCTTTTTAAAAATTAATTTATTCAGATTACAACTCAATTGTTCTCCCATCACTTGTATCCTTCCGTTCCTCCTACCTTCCCACCCCCACCCTATTATCCTCCCTTAGGTCCATGTCAGAGAGGGACCTCCTCCCCCACTTTATGGTCGCAGGCTAACAAGTCACATCTTGGTAGTCTTCCTATTCTTTCTTTGAGTGCCACCAGGGCTTCCCACAAGGGGAGGTTGTTCAATATGGGGCACCAGAGCTCATGTCAGAGTTAGTCCCTGGTCTCCACATAACTGTGGAGGATGTCCTGTCCATTGGCTAGATCAGAGTAGGGGTTTGGTGTTTACTACTTGTATTGTCCTTGGTTAGTGCAATAGTTTGAACAGATACCCCTGGACCCTGATCCTCCCGTTATGATGTTCTTCTTGTAGGTTTCTAAGATCTTCTGGATCCTTCTATTTCCCCACCCCCTATATTTCTCTTATCTAGAGTCTCAGTAGGATGTCCTCACATCTGTCCCAATCTCCTGGTAAGTGAAGACATTCATGGGACATGCCTTTTGGGCTAGTGTCCAATTATAAGTGAGTATATACCATGCAAGTCTTTCTAGTTTTGGGTTAGCTCACTCAATATGATCATTTCTAATTTCCTCCATTTGTCCACCAATTTCTGGATTTCCTTGTTTTTTATAGCTGAGTAGTATTTCATAGTATATATGGACCACATTGCTGTGGGAATGCAAACTGGTACAGCCACTTTGGAAAACTATCTGGTGCTTTCTCAGAAAACTGGGAATAGGGCTTCCTCAAGACCCAGCTATTCCACTCCTTAGAATATACCCAGAAAATGCCCCACCACACAACAGGGACATATGCTCAACCATGTTCATAGCAGCCTTATTCTTAATAGCCAGAACATGGAAACAGCCTAAATGTCCCTCAGTTGAAGAATGGAAAAAGAAACTGTGGTCCATATACACTACAGATGTCTTACTATGAGCATACTAAATTAAGATAAACAATAGCTAAATGGCCCTTATAATTCCAGAGTGTGATAATTCTGTAACATAATTTGTATTTCAGTATGACCAAATTACCTCATGAACTCCTTATGTACACTAATCTCTACATCACTGCTCCTTCCCTGTAACTTTTTGTTTTGATATTAATATATATAATATATATATACACATATTCTATATTCATATAGTCAGGGATCATTCAATATGTACTCATAGAGTTGGTGAACTTAAGAGCATCCGCATTGTCCACATGCTCCAATAACGAAGAGAAGCGCTTATTAAATAGCATTTCTATAAAAGACTAAGATGAAAAACAGCACTCTTTATATTCACACATGCTACTTGTAAGAATTTAATTAGCTTCTATTGCATCATTAAGGCAGCCTCAGTTTGCCTCTAAATCCTTTGGCATGTGATCCATGATTTTGAATAATTTTTTGAGTATGGAACTAAAACTTAAGTCAATTATTAAACATATGACCAAAAAGAAAAAGTGGGAGCACACAACTAAATCAAGATCAATTAAAACAACCCATTGTAGTTGATTGATTAGGTATCAGACTCATGAGCTATGTTAGCCAATGCTTTAAAGAATACATACATTAAAAACTCTGCTAGTGCTCATGTTAGGGGAAGAAACATTACAAAGTATACATTGATAATAAAAATTTTACCCAGCTCTTAAGTTTTCAGGTTGATTTTCAGTTACCTAGTGGGAAACATGTCCTTTGTTAGGGTGGAAGGTACAGTCAATCCTGCCATAGTGGAATTTCCTGTGGGATTGTACAAACGTCCGCACCTCAGTACTCACATCCAGAACTCTGCCTTTACTGATGCAATATTTCAAAGGTGTAAGAGCTTCACAGAGAACTCTAGTTTACAACCGCTGTTGGCTAGCCATAGACACACCCATGACCACTTGACTTTCTATTGTTATACCTCTTGGAAGAAGTAACTAGCACAAAGGGTACTGCCTTCTGTCAACTTCGGTTCTCAAAGTGAGACATTTTAGAAATGTAGGTGGAGCAATTCTAAGCTGAAAATGTATCATCACAGCGGTACTGAAAAGGTCTTGGACTTTGAACTTTCGGATTATGGGGTTTCAAATGGGAATTCTATGCCAATACTACAAACTAAACACATCATTTAAAATATTTTCAAATAAGAGTGACCTCTGGCCTTAAGCGCTTTTGATAAGGGCACTCCTATAACTATTCAGAATCATCCAAGGCTTACTGAATCAAAATTCTGAATGGATTGTCATTTATAAGCCCTGGACCTAGGACTTTACGATTCAGAGAATCTCCACAAAGCTACTTGTCTTTATCCACATTTTAATTAGTGTCCTCATGTTATCAGAATTTGCAACGCTAAAAGTAGGAAGCAATAGCTCAGTGAGAGACCATGAGAAAGCGCTTGCTGCATCTAAATAGAATGGGAGCCTACGGGAGCTCTGGCTGATGGGACAAGTGGAAGAGACTGTGACTCAGGTTCCCCAAAACAAAATATAACCTTTAAAATTTAACTCTAGCCTTGAAGGTGTTCATTTAGGCAAGATGGTCTGTCCATACCTGTGGGAATCTGCAGGAGTGGTGTGACCACTCTACAGCTATGGCTATCTTACTCTCCATGTCATTTAGCAGGAGGAAGCCAAGTGACCTTGACATTTTCAGCACCAGACTGAGAGCTAGCAGGTATTTATGACAAAGAAACACGAAGTGCAAATTGTTCAAGAAACAAGACCACCGAAACAAAGGGACAACTTTCATAAACCTCCACAGGCTCACCCCTACTAGGACAGCTTACACTGCCATTAGAATACCTTGAAGGTGAACCAGGTTGAGTTCGGTGAATAAAAAGCACAGGATTCACTCATATCTGAAAATTGCCTCTAAATAGTGGAACTTTGGCTGCAGCGGTTATGTGATTCCCAACCTGTAGCTAGCCTGGCTCTTCTTCACATTGCCCCTCAGAGTGATATTACTGGAAAGTGCTTAAACACCCAAGGGTATCTGAGACTCACAACCAATAAGGAGAGGTCATCCTCCAAGAAGCCGGTTAGCTGGAACTAAGTAAGATCGAAAGCACACACATGCTCATAGGTGTATAACTAGTTATAATCAAGATCCACAGGCAAAAGAAATGTGACAGAAAGAAATATCAGAATCATGAGTATAGGAAAGATGTTTAGAGTTGTCTGAAGGTATTTAGGTCCAAAGGAAAGAAGTCTTTTAAACATATGGACCAATTTATTGTTAATTGTTTTTTTTTTAATTTTAATCTTTTTTTTTTATTAATTTATTCTTGTTACATCTCAATGTTTATCCCATCCCTTGTATCCTCCCATTCCTGCCCCCCCATTTTCCCATTATTCCCCTCCCCTATGACTGTTCCTGAGGAGGATTACCTCCCCCTGTATATTCTCATAGGGTATCAAGTCTCTTCTTGGCTACCTGCTGTCCTTCCTCTGAGTGCCACCAGGTCTCCCCCTCCAGGGAACATGGTCAAATGTGAGGCACCAGAGTACGTGAGAAAGTCATATCACACTCTCCACTCAACTGTGGAGAATATTCTGACCATTGGCTAGATCTGGGAAGGGGTTTAAAGTTTACCTCCTGTATTGTCCTTGGCTGGTGCCTTAGTTTGAGCGGGACCCCTGGGCCCAAATCTGCCTATCATATTGTTCAACTTGTAGATTTCTAGGACCCTCTGTATCCTTTTATTTTGCTATTCTCCCATGCGTCTCTCATTTAGAGTCCCAATAGGATGCCCTCCCCTCTGTCCCAGTTTCCTGGTAAGTGAAGGCTTTCGTGGGACATGCCCCATGGGCTAGTATGCAGATATAAGTGAGTATATACCATTTGATTCTTTCTGCTTCTGGGTTAACTCACTCATTATGATCATTTCTAGCTCAATCCATTTATCCACAAATTTCAGGAATTCCTTGTTTTTAATAGTTGAGTAGTATTCCATAGTGTATATGTACGACAGTTTCTTTATCCACTCTTCTACTGAGGGACACTTAGGCTGTTTCCATGTTCTGGCTCTTATGAATAAGGCTGCTATGAACATGGTTGAGCAAATTTTCTTGTTGTGTGCTGGAGCATCTTCTGGGTATATTCCAAGGAGTGGAATATCTGGGTCTTGAGGAAGCCCTATTCCCATTTTTCTGAGATAGCACCAGATAGATTTCCAAAGTGGCTGTACTAGTTTGCATTCCCACCAGCAATGAAGGAGTGTTCCTCTCTCCCCACATCCTCGCCAGCATGTGGTGTTGCTTGAGTTTTTGATCTTAGCCATTCTGATGGGTGCAAGATGGAATCTCAGAGTCATTTTGATTTGCATTTCCCTGATGACTAAGGAGGTTGAGCATTTCTTTAAGTGTTTCTCAGCCATTTGATACTCCTCTGTTGAAAATTCTCTGTTTAGTTCCAAGCCCCATTTCTCAATTGGGTTATTCAGTTTGGTGGTGTTTAATTTCTTGAGTTCTTTATATATTTTGGATATTAGACCTTTGTCAGATGTAGGGTTGGTGAAGATTTTTTCCCAGTCTGTAGGCTGTCGCTTTGTTCTCTTGACAGTGTCTCCTGCCTTACAGAAGCTTCTCAGCCTCATGAGGTCCCATTTATTAATGGTTGACCTTAAGGCCTGGGCCGTTGGTGTTCTGTTCAGGAAGTTGTCTCCTGTGCCAATATGTTCCCGGCTCTTTCCCACTTTTTCCTCTAAGTGGCTTAGTGTCTCTGGTTTTATGTTGAGGTCTTTAATCCACTTGGATTTGAGTTTTGTGCAAGGTGACAAATATGGGTCCAGTTTCATTTTTTTTACACATAGACCTCCAGTTAGACCAGCACCATTTGTTGAAGATGCTATCCTTTTTCCATTGAATGGATTTGGCTTCTTTGTCAAAAATCAAGTGACCATATGTGTGTGGATTCATATCTGGGTCTTTGATTTGATTCCACTGATCAACCAGCCTGTTGCTGTGCCAGTACCATGCTGTTTTAATTACTTTTGCTTTATAGTACAGTTTGAGATCAGGTATGGAGATTCCTCCGGAGCACCTTTTATTGTACAAGATTGTTTTAGCTATTCTGGGTTTTTTGTTTTTCCATATGAAGTTCAGAATTGAACTTTCAATGTCTTTAAAAAATTGTGTAGGTATTTTGATAGGGATTGCATTGAATCTGTAGATTGCTTTTGGTAGGATGGCCATTTTTACTATGTTAATTCTCCCAATCCATGAGCAAGGAAGATCATTCCATCTTCTCAGGTCATCTTCAATCTCTTTCTTCAGAGTTTTGAAATTTTTTTCATACAAGTCCTTCACTTGCTTAGTTAAGGTAACTCCTAGATATTTTATATTGCTTGTGGCTAATGTGAAGGGTGTGGTTTTCCTAATTTCTTCCTCTGCAAGCTTGTCATTTGTGTATAGGAAGGCTACAGACTTTTTTGAGTTAATTTTGTATCCAGCCAATTTGCTGAAGGTGTTTACCAGCTTTAGGAGTTCTCTGGTGGAATTTTGAGGGTCACTTATGTACACTATCATATCATCTGCAAATAGGGATAATTTGACTTCCTCTTTTCCCATATGGATACTTTTGATCTCCTTTTGTTGTCTTATTGCTCTGGCTAGAACTTCGAGTACTATATTGAAGAGATATGGAGAGAGTGGGCAGCCTTGTCTTGTTCCCGATTTTAGAGGAATTTCCTTGAGTATCTCACCATTTACTTTGATTTTGGCTATTGGCTTGCTGTATATAGCCTTTATTATGTTGAGGAAAGTGCCTTGTATCCCCGATCTCTCTAAAACTTTAAACATGAATGGGTGTTGAATTTTATCAAATGCTTTCTCTGCATCCAAGGAGATGATCATGTGGTTTTTTATTTTCAGTTTGTTTATATGGTGGATTACATTGATGGATTTCCGTATATTAAACCATCCCTGCATGCCTGGAATGAAGCCTACTTGGTCATGATGAATGATATCTTTGATGTGTTCCTGTATTCGTTTTGCAAGTATTTTATTTAGTATTTTTGCATCAATGTTCATAAGAGAAATTGGTCTGAAATTCTCTTTCTTTGTTGAGTCTTTGTGAGGTTTAGGTATCAATGAGACTATGGCCTCATAGAATGAATTTGGTAATTTTCCATCCATTTCTATCTTTTGGAGTAGCTTGAAGAGTATCGGTATTAGCTCGCCCTTGAAGGTCTGGTAGAATTCTGCACTGAAACCATCTTGCCCTGGGCTTTTTTTGGTTGGGAGACCATCGCTGATTGCTTCTATTTCTGTAGGGGAAATGGGACTATTTAGCTTGTTTATCTGTTCTTCATTCAACTTTGGCAAGTGAAATTGATCAAGAAAATCATCCATTTCCCTTAGATTTTCAAATTTTGTGGCATATATGCCTTCAAAGTAGGATCTTATGATTCTTTGAATTTCTTCAGTGTCTGTTGTTATGTCTCCTTTTTCATTTCTGATTTTGTTGATTTCAGTACTGTCTCTCTGCCTTTTAGTTAGTTTGGCTAAAGGTCTGTCTATCTTGTTGATTTTCTCAAAGAACCAGCTTTTGGTTTTGTTGATTCTTTGGACTGTTTTCTTAGTTTCTAATTTGTTAATTTCAGCCCTGAGTTTGATTATTTCCAGGCGTCTACTCCTCTTGGGTGTTTCTGCTTCTTTTTTTTCTAGGGCTTCCAGTTGTGTTGTTAAGATGCTTATGTGCGATGTTTCCAATTTCTTTTTAAAGGCACTTAGTGCTATGAATTTTCCTCTTAGCACTGCTTTCAATGTATCCCACAAATTTGGGTATGTTGTTTCTTCATTTTCATTGAATTTCAGAAACTCCTTGATTTCTTTCTTAATTTCTTCCCTGACCCAGGTGTCATTTAGCAGAGAGTTGTTTAGTTTCTACAAACGTGTAGGCTTTTTGTTATTTCTGTTGTTGTTGAATTGCAGCCTAAGAGCATGGTGATCTGATAGGATACAAGGTATTATTTCAATCCTCTTGTATCTATTGAGGCTTGCTTTGTGACCTACGATGTGATCAATTTTGGAGAAGGTTCCATGGGGTGCAGAGAAGAAGGTGTATTCTTTCTTGTTTCGGTGAAAGGTTCTATAGATATCTGTTAGATCCATTTGACCCATGGCATTGGTTAATTATGTTATTTCTCGGCTTAGTTTCTGTTTCAATGACTTATCCTTCAGTGAGAGTGGGGTGTTGAAGTCTCCCACTATTATTGTGTGGGGATCGGTGTGTGGTTTAAGCTTTTTTAGGAGATCTTTTACAAATGTGGGTGCCCTTGTATTGGGAGCATAGATGTTCAGAATTGTGATGTCATCTTGGTTGACTTTACCTTTGATGAGTATGAAGTGTCCTTCCTCATCTCTTCTGATTAATTTTGGTTGAAAGTCTATTTTGTTTGATACTAAAATGGCTACGCCTGCTTGCTTCTTGTGACCATTTGCTTGGAATATTTTTTTCCAACCTTTTACCCTGAGGTAATGCCTTTCATTATGGGTGAGATGTGTTTCTTGAATGCAGAAGAATGTTGGATCTTGTTTATGTACCCATTCAGTTAGTCTGTGTCTTTTTATTGGAGAATTGAGGCCATTGATGTTGAGAGATATTAATGACCAGTGACTGTTAAGAGTCTTAATTTTGATGTTGTTTCCAGTCGAGCGTTTGTGTAGTTGTGTTTTTGCCATGGTATGGTTATCTATTTCCTGGGTAGTTTTGGTTGTAGCTTGACCCTTTGGGATGGAGTTTTCCTTCCAGTACCTTCTGTAAAGCTGGATTTGTAGATAGGTACTGTTTGAATTTGTTTTTGTCATGGAATATTTTGTTTTCTCCATCAATGGTTATTGATAGTTTTCCTGGGTAAAGTAGTCTGGCCTGGCGTCTGTGGTCTCTTAGGGTTTGCAGGATCTCTGTCCAGGCCCTTCTGGCTTTTATGGTCTCTGCTGAGAAGTCCGGTGTAATTCTGATAGGTTTACCATTAAATGTTATTTAGCCCTTTTCCCTTATTGTTAATTGTTAAGGTAAATATTACCACAAACAAATATGCAAACCCAAAATATTCAGGGACTTGGGGAGTATAGGATATCATTGTTGTGCCTTTGCTGACAAAACAAGGAATGCTGATATGATTAACAATTCAATGTTGTATTTTCAATAGAATAAAAAGAACTATATAATTCTTAAGGTGGGAAACAGGGCAAGAACTATGTGGTTTTGACAAGAGACTGATAGATAATTTGGGGGCATGTATGGAAGCTAAAGTTGAATATGAGAGCATCCATTTAAAGAGAATCCAACTGACTTAACCAGCAATGTACATCCATTTCCTGTGTTTAACTCATTAAAATCCCCAGTCCACAGCTCTGCTTTCATCCTGTGATAAGCTCCAACTTCTCTTTATAGGGCCCCAGAGTGTGGAGCATGTATGGCAATACTAATCACCCTATTCTTGATAAAAAATAAATAGTAAAAAGAGTTGAATAATTAAATAATAACTGTGCACAGGCTCTCACATGTATTTGTAATTTATGAAACTTTATTTTCCAATTATTCAGGAGAATAATGTAGAAAATAATGGAATTGAGAAGTGATTTGAAAAAAAAACCTCATTATTTGTGTGAATTCTGCCATTGTTGATACCAGGCTAAGCTTCTTCACTGGTTTTTCTAGTCTTTGCAAGCAGAAAGAAGATGAGCAGGGCAACCAGCAGGCAGGCACAGGTGACTGATAGGGGGCTCTTATCTAATGAGCACTGGGTCAGGAAGATATTGAAAGGGCTTATTTACTCTGGTAAGCAGTGCCACTCCCGCACTCTTCCTCTGTTTCCTCCAGCAATCTGGTAATCCAAGAACACAGTCCCTAGTACAGTTGTTAATGTCCTTCCAATTGTTTGTGCCTTTTCTTGGGTCCAGAACCTGATTCAATTAGCTTATCTTAGGCTTCCAGTTCATAGATATTAGTCATTTTCTCTAGTTCATTGGTTTATTTGTGACATATATATTCTGTAGTTGGATTTGAGAAAGATTTTACAGACCTTTCTGCAGCATTTTCTGATATAAGGAATGAGGTATTATTTAACTATATTCTGTTTTTTTCCCCATCCTTGGGTTTACTCACCGAATTCTAGTGAAAGGAAATGGAGCAGATTGGTGAATTTCCTGGGAATTAATCTGTTTCTTGGCTTTTCTAAGTGCGTTATCTATGTATATCATTCTTGTGATCACCCGAGAGCAGGATGTAAGGGTAAGTGTATTTTAGCTCACATTGTGGGAAGGAATAGAGAGCAGCAGAGCCTCTTACAGCCACAGTGGAGAGCTCAGGCTTCCTGCTCCTGTATCAGCTTACAGAAACTGAGGAGATGAAGGCTGGTGCTCATCTGGCTTTATCCTCTTTCCTTTTATTTATTCTGGGCCTTATTTCACAGGACATTTGATTCAGATCACAAGTACTCTTCCCTCCTTAGTTAAACCTCTCTGGACAGAAGGACAGACAGACAGACAGACACACAAAGAGATGGGCAGACAGCTAAACACACACACACACACACACACACACACACACACACACACTTCTGTGTGTACTGAATTATGTATACTAGGTAATTCTAGGTCAAGTCCCATTGGCAATATAGGTTAACCTTCATTTAGATATTAAATCAGATTATAGGTTCCCAGCACCCACATGCCATGTATCCTCTCAAAAACCATCTGTAACTCCAGCTCCAGGGGACCTGAGACCTCTTCTCCTTGCCATGGGCTCCTGCACACACAGGGTACACACATACACGTAAAGCCAGCATTCATTTAAGTTGGGAAGAGTTTGAAGCATCAGAGAAGCATAAGGAAGAATCTGTTAATACCTGGAGTCTGAGAGTTTCTACACATAGAGATACATTTGAGACTCACTTTACTTTCTGTTTATCTTGCTGATGTGAAAAGGTGGAAGGTGTGAAAATTTGGTACTTCTGCCAATGAGTTCAAAAGAAGCCTTATTCTAGGGAAGCCTGTGGTAATGTTTACAGATTTGGATCACACTCAAGGCAGAACTACAGAGTTCCCTGTGTGGCACAAACTCTTCTTTACAGTTGGCATTTCTGTGAGTTCATACTCATAGACTTCCACCTGCTACTGTATTCATATTCCATTCATATTCTAGATTATGAATATCTCCATGTGTGTTTAATTTGCATATCACTCAGACTCCCACTTTAAAATCATTTCATAGGAGTTGGCAATGGCTAAGCAGACTTTTAACCATGGACACAAGTCAAGATTCTCAGGAATCCTTGTCTAAAATGTAAAGCCTTACAAGCCATCCTATGCTTACAGAACAGACTGGGTACTAGGAAATCCAATCTGCTTCTGAAAATCGAACACATCTTCATGGTGTACTTGGACCAAAGGTATTTTCTAGACCATTAATTTAAGTCTTGTTTGGCCATCTGTCACTGGCATGGATTTGGGACATGATAAGAGAATGTAAAGTCCCTTAGGAGTTGAATCACCTTCACTGACTCTCGCATTAAATGCCAACATTTAATCACTTCTGGGTTTCCTTTTGACATGTTTAAATCAGAATGAAACTCTTCTTTTAAACCTTTTCTTTAATTCTCTACACACAGAAATAATATCTAACTGAAAATAATAAATTATTTCACCAAATCTTTTATAGCATAGTAAAGGAAATAGCTTCTGAGTTATGTGTAAAAAATGATGTTACCATGGTGGGATGGTTAACATTATTTAAAATTATTTATTTATTTATTTAGTTGGTGAATAGATTTTATGTGTGTGTACCTGTGCTTTTTCAAAAAGAAGAGTTTGTGCCACATAGTGAGTTCTGTATTTCTGCCTTGAGTGTGATTCAAATCTGTAAACATTACCACACACCTTCCTAGGATGAAGCTTCTTTTAAACTCCTTGGCAGAAGTATCCAATTTTAAAATACTAAACCTTTTCACCTAAACAAGAGAAACATAAAGGAAAATGAATCTCAAATGTATCTTTCTGTGTAGAAGCTCTCCTACTCTAGGTATTATCAGATTCCTCATATTTTCTCAATCCTTAAAATGACTTCCAACATAAATGTACATATTACTGAAAATGTGAAGAAGTAGGAGATTTGCCTTTGTTCACACAAGTTTCACAGTCTTGTTAGGAAAATTAGAAAAAAAATCTCAGAGAGTAAATGACAATGGAAAGAGGCCATTTGGAGGCTGACGTGGTATCAACTGGAACAGTTTAAGCAGTTTGGATCCTGGTCTATAGAGAGGGACCCAGCATACAACATTCAAGAAATGACACCCATGAACATGTGTGAAAGATTTTTGGAGAGACACACCAAATTTCAGTTGGCTAACAAAATATTGAGCTTTTGCAAGTTCACAGATAAAAAAACAACTGTTTAGTTTTGTTTCAAGCTCCAGCAATATTTTTATCTACAGAAGGAGGTATATTTCTTTGTTTCTCTGTTTGTATTATAAATGTATATATTTGTACTATAGATGGAGGAAGGGCAGAGGGATGGAAGGAGAGTATGCCAAATTTTCCAACATGTTAAAATTTCTACCACATCAGATATAAATATCTAATTTCTATGCTGTGAAGTGGATGAGGGATACAATAGTGAGAATACAAAAGAAATAAAACACTATGAAAATGTTTTACTTATTACTAAGATATATTTTGAGAGGATAAAATTATAAGCCAGATTTTATTTTGAAATAAAATAAAGCATTTTCTAAATCCTTTAGTATGGCAAGGGTAGAGGAGGACCACTGGCCATGCTGATACAAGTAAGACAGAAATTCCATGCACATTCATGTTTTGAAGATCTAGGACAAGGTTTCCCATCAGGATCTCTCAGTAAAAATGATCTCAAGTCAATGTAGGGAGTATGTCAACAACTAATTCATCAGGCATAACCGCATAGGCTGACAGGACTTTCCACATTTCTGAGCTTTAATCTGTTTCTATGTTATCTGTGTTCCATTGAGAGCCAGACAGCCTTAGCAGACACACTGGGAGGGGCAGCAAGTGAAGTTACCAGACATATGTAATAGAGACTTTGAAATGAGTACCTATAAAGTAGCTGGTCTATAGAAGAAACGGGCAGCTGAATCCACTAAAATTCCAGGCAATTAAAATCAATGTCGTTACTACCCAAATTATAGTCTTTTAGTACTGAAAATGCAAGAGCATATTGAGGTCTGAGGTATTTCTGGAGAAGGCATCCTGGAAGGAGGTGGAGAATCTTCTTTGTTTAGCCATTGTTAGATTATCTAAACTACCTCTCCATTCTGACGTGCCATTTGAGATTAGCTGGTGGCAGAGATAAATGAGAAATCCCATGTATGTGTTATATCTATATGGACTGGGTGAATTACTGAATCATAACACACTGTAATGCAAACTTACCAAATATAGTTGCTGTGTTCAATTCCTCATAGCTCATAATTATAAATATTATAATTATAGAAATCATCTAAGACTGCCACTTCTCTGTTGCTATGCATACAAAGTCAATTGGTGAGGCAGAAACTCATATGCATCTTGCATAAAGATTAATTTTCAGAGACACAACTTGAATGAAGAAATATTATCCTGTACATAAAGTGTTACCTCCAAAGCTGTTTCTTTCTTGAGAAAATTTGAATATTCCCTGAGCAGACCAGGGTCACTTTTGTGTTTTGTCCTTCTTCTGTCATCATTCATGCCCTGTCCAAGGTTTTCAATAAAGAATGTATAAAATGTAGGGTTTATTATAAAGCCCTTTGTATATGGTTGAGGGAAGAAGGAAGACTGGCTGAAATTTTTTTCTCTTTCTCCCTTCTTTCTCCTTCTCCTTCTCCTGCTCCTCTTCCTCCTCCTCCTCCTCCTCCTCCTCCTCCTTCTTCTTCTTCATTTTTTTGAGACAGAGTTTCTCTGTGTAATAGCCCTGGCTCTCTTGGATTCACTTTGTAGATCAGGCTGGCCTCGAACTCACAGAGATCTTCCTGCCTCTGCCTCCTGAGTGCTGGGATTAAAGGTGTGTGCCACCACGCCTGGCTGACTGGCTAAAGCTTTGCTGTACTTCAGAATAGGGAGCCATCATGCAGGAAAGGTATCCTCACACTCTTCCTCTCTTCTCCCTCCCAACAAGAGATTAACAGAAGCCCAGGATATCTGTTGGCCAAATTCTAAACCACTTCCTATACGTGAAATAAATACATTTAAATATATCTGTCTCCATGCACAATGGAGATATCTGAAAAAAAAAATCAAAAGCAACATTTTCAGAACAAAAACAAATAAAATTAATCAGGTTATTTTCAGTGATAGTAATTTTAAGAACATTATTGACTAAAAATATCTAAATATCAGTAAAACTGATCAATTATGTGGCCATTTCATGTGTACTTGTCATGTCTCCCCCTTTCAACTCCATGAGAGCATTGAAAGGTGGCCTTAAACCCTTGCATCTAAAATCTGCAGCAGGCCAGACTCCAGGATTGGGAGGGGAAGGCCTAAGCAACAGACATGCGTAAGGAGAGATCCCAGGAGATTTGTTTTCAGAGCCACTCTGTATGAAATGATGCATCCGTATGGCATTTGCCAATAATAATAACTAATGGAAGTTTTTTATCTATGCATCTGCCCAAGTTTCAAAGATGGAACTAATGAGACCAAAAGACTATGTAAACTTCTAACAGATTCATGGGTATGTGGGAAGCCATAGGATATTTCCCAGAGCTGTATGACCAGACCATGGTCTCCAAAAATGACTATTAAGGAAGTTTTCTTCAAGCAAGAATAAAAGAAAATCAAACTTCTCAGAGATCTTCAGACAAGCTGCAAACTCACAATTTTCTTCAGTTAACGCTAGGAAAGTATCAACAAAGATGTTTAAAGAAATTTCTGGCCCATTTCCATATCTGTTTCAGCTTATCCCTGACTGCAGAAGGAGTTCTACTTGAAACAAGTGTTAACATAAAAGCTAAAATGGAGGTTGATTACATCATCACTCAGTCTCCCTAAGCACTTCCAACTCTCCCAAGTGCCAGCATCTGGAGCATCACGAGATGCTGGACCTCCTTCACATGTCTTTTGCTCATGATCTGCCTTAGACCAAAAAGCACCTCAAGCATTCTACTCTTAAACAAACAAACAAACCCCAACCCCCCAAACAAACAAAACCCAAAGACTCAATTCAGATCAATGGTGTGAAAACCTCCTGAACTGTTTCTCAGCTGTGATGCTGACATCTTGGGACCCATGATTCTGTTTGAGAGAAGTCCTATGCATGGCAGGGTGTTTAGTAGCCTTTTTGTATTCTCTCCAGTAAGTGCTAACAATGACTTTGACTGTGTGGTAATCAAAAATGTCTACAGACGCTGGTAATAGTCTTTGTGGAGAACAGAAAGTTCTTTTTTTCTACTAACTACAAAAATTTTAGTCAAATTCCTTTATGTTCACAAGGGAGAATTAGGATCAGCGATTTTTAATTGGCTGTTCTTGGTGAATGAAATTTAAAGCAGATGTTAATTAAGAGGATGCCATGAATTTTTATCTAGCTCTTGATATCGTCCTGGATAAAAACAGCAAAGTGTTGTTGGATCTTTACAGAAGTACTTGAATTTCACAGATTATGCTATTTGTATAAAAAGTATCTATCATCACTCAGTATTTATCAAATGCTTGCATGTCATCCTGTTTTTGATGTAACAAATTACTGTGAAGCATGTTTGAAAGCAATATTCTATAAACTAGAATAGGCTAATTTAATACATATTATAGCTAAGCTCTCTACCTATTTTCTATGCTGCTTATTAGACTTTTTCTACCTTTTTTTTTTTTTTAAGTGGAAGAGAAGATTTTCAACAAGTTTATCACTAAGTTATCCAAGGAAAAACATCTTGAGATGTTAGCCATTGACAACTTTCAGAGGGCATAACCAGAATTCTCTTACTTCTGTTTGCACACTGGGTCAAGTGAATAGATAGATTCATTTCATTTTCTGTTCTCATTACAGGATTTGTCAGGAAAAATGAATTACCACAGAGTTTCATTATGTGATACATTTACTGAATTATGGCAGTGAGCAAAGGATGGTTAACCTTCTCATAATTGTATGGTCTGAATGACGATCCTGCCCTTTCTCCATGCCTCCAGAATCAAAATTTACCTCTTAATTGCTACATAAATTTCAAGCTGATAATGCTTAAATTAAACTAATGGATGATAGAGAGCATCTCCCTGATAAAAATGTCTCTACCTAATAATCTAGCTTTGATCAAAAGTAAGATTCCACCATACTTTACTGTCCAACAAATAAAAAAAAAATACTTCAAAATTTCATAAAATAGTATTTGATAAGCTCTGACATGTTTTATCTGTATAGAACATTTTCTTGGTTTTCAGTAATGATAGTAGCTGTGATGTGAAAGTCTGACGGCGGATTCCTTTCCTTATCTACTTGCTTGCTGTTCTTGTCTCTTCCAGAATTTTATCATAAACATTTGTTAAGGTTATAAATCCAATAAAAGAGAAAACCATTTCACAGATTCTAGGTGCCTCAAAAGAACTGAGTCAGGGGAAAGCAGTTGTATGATTGTCACCTCAGCTGTGGTTTGGGGGTAGATATTGTAAGAGAGGTAAATGTTAAAGTTTATTCAGACTTTATGCCATACAAACATTGGCTAGATGGATACATAAAGATGAAAATCATTATGTCACTTTTAATCAGCAAGAACTTGTCTTCATACCAAGATGTTGTAGTGAGCAGTCTTATCTTTCAGAAATAGATGCTTCGTATAGCAGATTGTTTTGTTCTCCTCAATACTGTTAAATTTTATGTATGGTGGTTTGAATAAGAATGCCCTACTCTCAAGGATCATGTATGTAAATGCTCGGTCCTTAGGGAGTGGTGCTACTTCACAGAGATTAAGAGGAAACTGGGACAGAGGGGAGGATATCCTATTGGGACTCTAAATGAGAGAAGCATGGGAGAACAGCAAAGTAGAAGGATCCAGAGGGTCCTAGAAACCTACAAGTAGAACATTATGATAGGCAGATTTGGGCCAAGGGGTCCCGCTCAAACTAAGGCACCAGCCAAGGACAATACGGACAATACAGGCGGTAAACTTTAAACCCCTACCCAGATCTAGCCAATGGTCAGAACAGTCTCCACAGTTGAGTGGAGAGTGGGATATGACTTTCTCATGTACTCTGGTGCCTCACATTTGACCATGTCCCCTGGAGGGAGAGACCTGGTAGCACTCAGAGGAAGGACAGCAGGTTACTAAGAAGAGACTTGATACCCTATGAGCATATACAGGGGGAGGTAATCCCCCTCAGGAACAGTCATGGGGGGGGGGAATAATGGGAAAATGGGAGGGAGGGAAGAATGGGAGGATACAAGGGATGGGATAACCATTGAGATGTAACAAGAATAAATTAATAAAAAAAGAAAGTATTAGAAACAAACAAACAAACAAACAAAAAACAACAACAGCAAAAAAAGATGTGTGCCTTGCTGGAGGAAGTGCACCACTGGTGGTGTATTTTGGGGTTGCACATGCTTAGGCCAGGCCTAGTACCACCCACTCCCTCCCTGATGCCTGCAGATCTGGATGTAGAACCCTCAGCCCCTCTCCAGCACAGTGTCTCCCTGCACGCTGCCATGCTTCCCGCTATGATGGTAACGGACTGAACCTCTGAGTCTGTAGGCAAACCCCAATTAAGTGCTCTGTTTTATGAGAGGGCCCACGCTCATGGTGCATCTTCACAACAACAGAATATTAACTAAGACATTATGTTTGGTCTCCAAGACCTGGGAATATGTCTGATCCTCATAACTCAGGAAACAGGAAGTTTGTTTCAGTCTGCAGTGTAATTTAAATGCACAGTGACCACTAAGACGAAAGGAAACCCATTGAAGATAATGTATACAGAAACTTTCATTAACAATGGAATGTGCAGAGTTTAATAAAAGGCTCCAAGCAGCCCCTCAGGAATGTTCTCAGATAATGGTCCTTGCTAAGGTTTGTTGTACTTTGCCTCTTATTTTCCTTCTGTTATACTTACACAATACCTTTTACTCTTAAGTTGTTTGTCATATTTATCGTGTGCTTATTATAGTGAAGATTTTAGGCAAATAATTATCAGTATTTGGTATTCTTTTTTACATTTTAAATACTTATACACACACACTCACACACACATACAATGTAAATCATTTATATTGATCCCCTTCATTATCTTCTGTTATGCTTTTCTCACACTCACAGAATGTGTTTTTCTTCCCAACATGTCCATCTCCTATTTTGATGTTTTAAAAAATCTGTCTTCAATTAGGGTTGTTTGTGTGAAAAAAGAGTTAGTTATTTACTTTCACAATAGCAGTTAATGGGTAGCTACACCCACGAGACATATCACGTCCCTCTGGAAGCAACCATAAGCTGCCTATGCTCCTCCATGGCCCAATCCTATGAGCAGGAGAAATCAAGAATAAATTAATAAAAAAATTACAATAAAAAAAAAAGAAATATCTGAGAAGGTTAAAAAAAAAAAAAGAAAAAAAAAGAAAAAGAAATCCTCTGGCTAACTGTTGAACATGGACAGGACACTGTAATTGCTGCAGGAGTGAGCAGGGGTCTGAAAGAGAACATCTTCAAGCCCTGGAACCCTGCTACAGAGCAAGAGTTAAAATGACAATAGCTTCAAATATGAGGACAGAAACCAAAAAGGTGAGGTTACAGGTGAAAATAGATTCTCAAATAGGGACAACTTACACAAGGGTCTCGATTTTCTTTTTGTTTCACTTTTATTTAAACACACAAAGGGGAATAGTGCAAATACTCATTAAAAACTTAGAGAAGAAAGATTTTGTGAATTTATTCTAAATTATGGATCTGTGTTCAGTCTGCCCACATTTACTACAGTGACCAGAACAGGATCTGCCTGGCAAATGGCCTGGTTCATCTGTACTTGAAGTAGTGTTAAATTTGACAGCCCACTCTTGAGTCGTTAGCCACTCTCCATTGGCATAGTAGAAAGCTCTATCTTTACTATAGTAATGGTGAAGGCAAAGGGAGCTTTAAGTTTGAGCAAATATGCAAGACAAGTGCCACAAATTTATTTCATGTCAATGCAAAACTCTTACAAGAGGCCTCACGATTATTGTGTTTAGTTTCTGTAAATATATTTATTAAGGCTACTGCATTGTATTTTGTGGGTATAGGTATTGCACATGTCTGTATATGTATGTGTGTGTGTGTGCATGTGTTCACACACATGTATATACAAGTAAGCTTGTGCCAGTGGAGGCCATAGATAGACAGCAGTGTGTCATCTTCAGCATTTTTTTCTCGTGAGAAAAGATTTATTACAGAATCTGTCACTTATTGATGAGGTTAGGCTGAGCAGTAAGCTTCTAGAATCTGCCTGTCTCTGCCTCCTCTGCACAAGGTTTACAGACTCAGGTCCTTTGCTTTAGCTTCTTTTATGGATATTTGACCTCTGAACTCAGGAACACAACTTCTGACCTGGTTTTGTTTTTTTGTTTGGTGTTATTTCTGAAACATTTGATCCCATATTGTCTTATCATATCTCACCCAGATCTTATAAAATCCTACAGGCAAAATTTGGGTTTTAAAACATGCTCTTGGCTTATTATCAAGGTGAAATATCAGTTGATATTAGAAAGAATACTCCGTGTAATGCTGAAGAATTCTTACAGAGGAATGAGTGTAAAGAATGTACTAGCCCAGAAAGACACAAATGGTATTTACTTACTTATAAATAATATTAGCCATATACTACAGGATAACCATACTACAATCCACTGACTTAAGGAAACTAAATAATAAGAATCACCCTAGGAAGGATGCTTAATTCTCATTCAGAAGGGCAAATAGAACAAACACCAGTAGCTATTGGAGAGAGGGAACAGGACTGGAGCCTACCCTAAAGGTCCTCTGAAAGACTCCACTCAGCAGAGGATTGAATTAGATGCTGAGACTCACAACTGAACTTTGAGTAGAGCTCAGGGTGTCTTATGGAAGAGTTTGGGGATAGAACGTCTTGGAGGGGACAGGGGCTCCACAAAGAGACCAACAGATTTAACAAATCTGGTCCCAGGAGAGCCTGCAGAGACTGATGCACCAACCAAAGATCATGCATGGAGATGATACTTGATAGGCTGGGGTCAGAGAGTAGAGGAAGAAGGTTCCTCCTTTCTGAGGACTAGGGGAGGGGAGGCGGGAAAGGAAGGATGGAGGTACCTGGAGAAGTCTAGGGAGGGGCCTACAATCGGAATGTAAAGTGAATAAATAAGTAAATAAATAAATAAAAAGATCGTGCCAGTTGAAAGACAGCAAGAAGGCTTGTAAAATGTCATATTCTGGGAAAGACACGACCATGAACTTACAGCTGCAGTTCTCAGCACCAGGCCTGCACAGTACCTCATGGATAAAGGGAAAGCATGATGCTCTATCCCTTACTGCTGAACTACTGGCTTCTAAGAGATTCTGAGAAAAGGGGAGTCATTGTTTTCACTTGGGTCCAGCCCAGTAAGCTCACCAAATTCAAAGGTATAGTTCAAAAGCCACAATCAAACAGACAACCCTGGCTAAACTCACTGGATTAAAAAACACAATAAAAAGGCATGAATGTGGGAAAATGACTTGTAGGGAAGCAGCAGGTTTGATATGGGTAAGGCTTAGAGTAGTTAAAATGAATTATATGTGCATGAAATTACAGAACAAATATGATTAATAAAACTATAATTTCTATCAGTCTGAGATAATGAGAGAAGAACACTGTAGATAATAAGCAAACCACCAATAAAAAAAATAACGTAGTGGTTTTGTAGAAGCAGCATGGGCAAGCACATCTCACTTGTCCTCCCCGCCCTCCAGCCTGAGTAGTAGCAGTGTCATTTGAATAGAGTCTTGAGCAGTCTAAGCACAACCTTGAACTCTATCAATATAAGACAAGGTTTGGAGTAGTTGTTGATACTACTGATTTACTTTTTGATTAATTCTTTCATTTATTTTCTCCATTTCCCATCTAGAGGACAATGTCAGCAATACTACTATCCTAGATGACGTAAAGAGTATAAGACACTACAGCTTCTGATCCCTGACTTCTGAAAAATACACAGTAGTTAAGAAAGTGAGGCATAATTGGATAATTTTGTTTGTTGGCGTTTAGTTTCTTGTGTTCTTTATATATTTTGGACACTATCCCTTTGTCGGATGTAGGGTTGGGTGAAAATCTTTACCCAGTTGATAACCTGCCATTTTTTTCTGGTGACAGGGTCTTTTACCTTATAGAAAAATTTCAGTTTCATGAGGTCTCATTTATTAATTGTTGACCTTAGAGCCCACTTTTTTTTCTAACATATTTTGTGTGTCTGGTTTTATGATGAGGTCTTTAATCTACTTGGACTTTAGTTTTCTGCAGGATGATAAATATGGATCTATTTGCATTTTTGTACATGAGTGCAAACTTGTACAACCACTTTGGAAATCAATCTGGTGCTTTCTCTGAAAATCGGGAATAGTGCTACCTCAAGACCCAGCTATACGACCCCTGGGCATAACCTGAAAGATGCCCCACCATACAACAAGGACATTTGCTCAACTATGTTCATAGCAGCTATATTCATAATAGCCAGAATCTGGAAACAACCTAGATGTCCCTCAACTGAAGAATGGATAGAGAAACTGTGGTACATTTACACTATGGAATACTACTCAGCTATTAAAACCAAGGAAATCTTGAAATTTGCAGGCAAATGGATGGAACTAGAAACAATCACCTTGAGTGACTTAACCCAGACCCAGAAAGACACACATGGTATATACTCATTTATAAGTGAATATTAGCCCAACATAGGTGTCTTCTGAGGGCAGAGACTTGCTGAAAGTGGAGTGCTGCACTTGTGGAATGCTGAGAGTGCTATAGAAGAGGGGGCGTGGGGAGCGTGGGGGGCAGGGGGTGGGAGGGTGGGGGGGTGGGGGGGCGGGGGACAGATGGAAGGACCCAGAGGATTCAGGAGCCCTCAAGGAAACTATCAAGGCCTGAGTATCTGGATCCAGGGGGCCCTGCACAAACTGTTGCATTAACCAAGGGCAATGTATGCAGTGAACCTAGACCCCCTGTTCAGATGTAGCCAATGGACAGCTCATTCTTCATGGTTGTGGAGGGAGCGGGGACTGCCTCTGCCATGAACTAGGGTGTCCCTGATTTCATCACTTCCCCTTGCTGATCAGGCCCGTGGCTGTGGACACACAGATGAAGGGGAAGCAGGCTGTTTGGATGAGATCTGATAGTCTGTGGCCATATGGTGGGGAGGGAGGTCCCTTCTATGGCCGTATGGTAAGGGAGGAGAATAGGGCAGAAGAGGGAGTGAGGGAGGGTGGGAATGGGAAAATACAAGCTGGGCCGTAACAATCAGGATGTAATCTGAATAATTATAATACATTAAAAATAAAAGAAGACAGTGTGGCATTAAATGATGATAGAGAAAACACAGAAAAGTCTCACTGTGTGGCCATGACCATCCCTTCAGAGGCCAATGAGATCAGGGAAAGGAAGAAAGACACAGTGTGGATAGCAGAGACATACAATCAGCCTGGAAAGCAAGCAAGAACCTAATCCTTGCCACCAAGGAAACAGTGTTAGTTCATTTTCATGCAGTTCTGTTTGTTTTTTGTTTGTTTGTTTACTGAAATATAGTGTCTTACTTTTAATGAAAGTGTATGTAGAGCTTTCTATAAATGAGAATTTGGTCTGTAGTTATACCTGCACCTTCGACTTCTAGAAGCATTGGCGGTTTCGTTAGAAAATGAAGACATAACTATTTTCACCTATGCTCTGTGATTATCACCAAAAGTTTGAAATGGATCTCTTAGGGATCTTTGCTAGTATTTCTGCTTGACGCGTCAAAGGAATTCATGTGTAAAGGCTGCTATTACAGCCATCAAATACAGTGTGCACCAGCTTTCCATCCAGACCAACCTTATTTCTTACAACACAGTCCATTAACTCTGCATAAACACATTCTAGCAACTGAGATAATGTGGGTAATGGTGAAAATGAGTGATGGATAGTCTTGCCCTAGGGCAGAATGATTCAAAATTGCTGCCATTTTGAATGTCCTAGCCAGATGTTAACTGATTGTTTTGATAGCAAGTCAAATGTAGAGGAGGGGAAAGAGAGAGCAATTCAAGGAATTATCCTGGGCAAATACCTTTCTGCCCTAAATGTCCCTTTGAGGCACCAAATAGATTCATGCTGTATTATTCATCCTGCTAGGTTTATTCATGTGTGGTATACACAGACAACACCCCCACACACACACATACACACACACACACACACACAGGAAATGATTTTTTCTAAAAAGCAATATAAAAATATAATGTGATCTGATCATACTGTATACATAATAAATAAATCTTAAAAAAATAATCAAAACACCATACATTCCTTCTTGTGTGATGTTTGTTGAGCCTTGGAGGGCGTAATATACAGCTCTGACTTTTTCTCCTTTGTGGCTGAGCATTGGGTTACCATATTACAATATCTACGTATACTTAAGGACTGGAAAAGAGTTAAAGCCTTAAACCCAGGACAACTGGCATTACAATCACGATCTGCTTTGCTGTATAGGGCATTCAGCTTGTGATATATTGCTCTCTTATATGCTGTTGAGTTTTTAATATTACACTTAAAATTTTTAGCATTTGTGTTTGTTTGGAAGAGTACTTTTTTTTCAGCATAACTCCAGTTAGATTTTTATTATAAAAACTTGTATACTTAAGACAAACTAACAATGCTGTAAAAATTGTCCCCTAAGTATATGGTGGCACTATGGTAACAGAAACATTTGTTTTGATAAAAGTTCTTAGTTATAAAAAAAAGTTCTTAGCTTTATAAAAGTTTAAAAAATGCGGTTTTAAAAATATGTATCTTTTCTCAGGCTAACTCCTTCTTATTATAAATTTTGTACCTAATTGGGGTGATATTATGACCCACTTTCTCTTTTCATTGTATTTTGTGTTCTCTCTCTTCCTTTTCAGTACATGCAGGGACGGAGTCAGTTTTATCAGTTTTCTCTGTAGTTTTTCTTCTGGGCTTTTTTTTTTAATTAGATAATTTTTTGCTCTTATGTTTGTAATTTCTTTTCTATTTATACACCTTTTACTTTGGGGGGTTTGTTCCTTAAGTCTAATTACTTTAAAATGAATATTTAACTAGATTTCTTTTTCAGAACTTTATTTCTCATATATCTATATTTACATATATAAAGATGAAGCTTTAAATTTCTCCCTGGGCTCATCTTTAGCTATATATGAGAAATCTTAAAACAAGTTTCTCTGTTTTTTTAAAAGTCTTTTCTGAATTCTGTTGCTGCAATTTCCTCTTTATTCTTTGGCTCCATGTTTGAAAAATTGTTACAGTATGGATACAAATAATTTCCCAATTTTCTTTTGCTTATAATGACCTCTAGCTTAATTGCATGATTATAGGGTAATATAGAATTTGGATCATGAAACTATTTGGTTTATATTTCTGTTTCAGACATATTTAAAATGAATATTTTATAATTATCAAATGCAATGTTCTGTATGTCAATTAGATTAATCTGTGAATATTCAATTTAGGTCTTATATTTTTACTCATCCATTTGCCACTTTATCTGGCAGTTTGTAGGAGCATATATACAGCTCTTATTGTGATTTTAGATTTTTTGCGTTCTCTTTGGTAATGATACCAAGCTAGAAAGCTATATTATTAAGATTATCTATATATTAAATATATTTTCTTATATGTGAAGTGTCCTTTGGGTTTTAGACTATCTGTTCAATCATAATCTAAATATAACAGTCCTTTTCTGGCCTTTGTGTTCTCAATATTTTCTAACATTTCTTTTTCCTTTTAGACAGAGTGTCTCTATTATATCTTGGAAATCATTGTGCAGACCAGGCTGGCCTTGAATTCACATGGTATTCATTTGCCTCTGCCTCCCAAACACTGAGATTAAAGACGTGCATCGCCTGGCTTCTGTCTAACTTATTAGTGTATTAATAGTATCCTTGTTGTTTCTCTTGTTCATTTTCATGTGACTATTATATATTTAATAATCAGAATAAATTTTAATATGATATTTTCCTCTTGACCAAACTTTGTACATAATCATCATCCATCTGGTGTAACTTTAATGCAGCGTCCATAGTTAAAACCATTTGAACCTCAGTTTAGCACTTTTTCTATTGAAAATACATTTCTATTGAAAATACATTGTTCATGCAATGCAAAGCATGCATGATCATCATTCTCCCAGAGCCTTCCTGACTCTATCTAAACTACTCCACAGCCTCTTCTTTCTTTTCACTTTATGCCTTGTCTAAAGGCATGTGGACTACCTTTTGAGGCAGAGAAATGCCCTCATTTACAACCAGCAAAGTAGGTGCCTCTGATCTAAAGGCTTAACAGTCAGGACCTGAAAGCCAACTATCAAGATTAAAAAGGACTTCTTTCCAGCGACTCCACCTCAATTAGCCCCCTTATTTTAGCCTTATTGAGATTGCCAGACTTGATATATAAAACTGAGCACATCTGGGTGTTTGTTTCCACAAGGATCTCAATTAGTAGTTATTACAGTGTAAACAAATGATAACATTAATTATTTATTACATAAATGATAGAGACAAGATAAGTTATGGAAGGAAATCTGAAAATATGTTGATTCTGACACTTTTTTATTATCAGAATGACTAATGGCATTGGCTCTTCAGTTCTTGGTCATTTCTACTCTAATGTATCCTTTATTCTCAATACCACATACAAGTCACCCTTATGAATGTTATCAATAACTTGTTTGTTGTCAAACTTGATAGACTGTCTTCATTTCAGAACCTTGGTCAACCTTTTTTCCCTGTTCATAAAGGCTTGCGTCACTACTACCTAGATTCTGTAATCTCTTTTTACCTTGACCTTTCTACTGCCTATGGGGTTTCATTTTCTTCTTGACAGTCCTTGTAAAAATTTTTTCATTGTGTTTTTCAATCCTGCCTCACATACTAATGACTACTGAATCTGTATCACCATTAAATTTAATGACTTACAATCCTATAATTCTAGCTTCCTAAGTTTGATGTATACTATTCTGCTAAAACTTCAGGCATTTAATCTAGAACTCACTTGAACTCAAATACTGTAATGTTTATTTTGTAATAAGCGTTTCTCAAACCTTATTATTGTCTTGATTCTTTGAGTGTCCAACATACCAATAATAACCACATCCTTATTGGATGCCTCCATGTATTTGAGACTCTTTTAATTACCACCTAGATTTTCTCTCTTTAACATTCCTTAATCAATTCTTGTTCTTCTGCCTCTAACATTTAATATGTTGAGCCTCCTGCGATGAAGAGCTTCTTTTATGACTGTCATTGGAGTCCTTGCTGCAAATCTCAACAATTTCCCAATATTCTAGTCACAGTTATGTATATTCAAAGTTCTATGGAAGTAGGTCACAATAAATTTCTAAACTGAGAAATCTCAGAGCCTGGTGGCTTTATTCTAATGTCACTGAAGCCAATACAAATATATATATATATATATATATATATATATATATATACTTTAATTCTGCTCCTTTTGGTTGTGGCTTTAGTTTCTGAGTTCTGACTACCGAGTTTCCTAACAAGGAGTTACACCCATGTCCTACATACAATCTCAACCACTGTATCAAGCGGTTTCATAAAACTTTGATTTATATCATCTGAATTATTGCCCTTATATTAATATTGCTTCATTTTCCTTTGCTATTTTATTAGTGGGGAAACAGGAGAGGCCACATGGGAGTGCAATCTAGCCTGGGATTTTGGAAAAGCTGATGTATCAGATTTTAATGCATGTGACTCTGGTGATTGCTTTTTATGTCAGTTTGAATTTAATTCACAGAAATCAAGAAAGTAAAAATGAACCATGAAGAGGGAGAATTGCTGAGTAGGAGGATAGTAGGGCACCAGTGTTATGAAGGGGATGCAAAAAAAAAAAAAATCAAAATGCAATACACAGGAAGAGGAGATAAATAACACTAAGATTGTTTGAAAAATCTATAGAGAAATAGTATTTAGTTCACTTAAAACTCACACATACACACAGTCACTTAAACACTCTCACACACACAATCACACACACATACACATATGCACACACACTCACACACATACATACACACTCACCACATACTCACACATATACACATGTGCACATATGCTCTCTCACACAGACCCACACTCATACAGAGAAACACACAAACATACACTCAAACATAACTCATACATATATTCACACATTCACACACATACACACTCATACACCAACACACACACTGTGTGTTTATGTATACGTGCATGTATGTATAGTGTGAATGAAGTTACACTACTTGTGTTGCTAATGCTTCCCCAAAAGATAGAGACTATTTAACAAAAACACTAGTGCAGGGCATGGGAAGCCTTCCTACAAGTTTTTTCCTCACATTAGTATTTTTATTAATTATTGGGCAATTTTGTATAATGTACCTTGATCACACTCACTTCCTATTCCTCCCTACAAAAACAAAACAAAGCAAACTCAAACCCACCAAGTGCAATTTGGAGCAACTCATTGGAGCATGGTCAAACTCCTGGTGGCCAGCCCTTTGAAGGAAACTGAGTATTGCCCACTGTTCCCCTCCCCTCAGAAGCCATCAACTGCGAAGTGCTGTACTTCAACATCCTTATCACAGTTTTAAGGACTGTCGTGACTATCTTCTTGTCTGGACTGTTTCTGTTCTGGGGGAGGAGTGGGGTCATCAAAGAAGCCTCCAATGTCTCCTATAAGTTTTCAATTACAAACGTTGAAGGGACGCCCTAAACAGTATAGGCTATTGCTGTAGCCATCTATTGCCTTCCAGATCTTGAAGGTAAGACACTATTGCTGAAGATACTGCATACTTTGGACAGAGGCCTCAGATGGAGCTAGAACGTGCCTGGAAGTCTTCTCAATGAGGCTTAGCTCTCAAACCATCTGAAGGTGTTAGGCAGCTTCCACAGAAGAAAAGCAATCACTGCTCCTATCCATCTGTAAAGCCTATGACCCAGAAGAACGACAGGCATGGAAAGATTTCCCTAATAATACACTAATGGTGCTTATATCTTGGGGGGTATCCAACAATGTAATTGGACTTAAAGCCAGTTCTATTGGAGGGAGGTTATGCCTGGCATTATAAATCAGGGACAAGGAACTTGTCCTGGCACAAGATCCATGACAGGTCATCCTATTCCAAATGGTCATCCCTAAATACATATATATGTGAATAATGCTAATGGACTAAGAATACTATATTCATATCTCATCTATCTATCTATCTATCTATCTATCTATCTATCTATCTATCTATCTATCATTATCTATATAATTAAAAAGAACATGCCATGAATTTGAGAGAAAGAGTAGAGTGCCATGGGAGGGGCTCCAGTGAGAAACAGAGGGGTAAACTGACATAAATTAGTACTCATATGAACTTCTAAGAAAATAAAATAAACATCTTTTTTTTTTTTTTTTTTTTTTTGGTGATTTAAAATAAACATCTTAAGTGGAAAGAATTCAGCTGGGAGACGCAGAAGGGAGGAAATCCACTCTTGAAATAAACTACATTTTCCAAAGGAAAGTCCAGTTGTGAAACACCCAAGAAGAAACAATGTATGCTTGGCTTCTTTTCTTCTTCCTGAGTCAGCAGGTCTATTGCTGTTGTCACCACACATCAGAGACATCAGACTTAAGCTTCTTCTGCCTTTTGATATGGACCGAATACTAGTACTTCTCAGGAAAACTGTAGCCTTTCGGTGTCAAGTTGAGACTGCTGAGAAATCCAACTGCATAGACTGACAACCTACCAGGTTCTCTTCCTTTCCAGAAGTTAAATGGCCAGGGAAATGTTTGTCTCTGTGGATGTCCACAGTACTGTATTCCCAGTAATAGCATTCTTCACACTCTGTGAAAGTGCTTTTTTATCAGACTGTTCTGAACTCTGGCCAAAGCTATTTCTACCCAGAGTTGACATCTTTCACCATTGTATCTCCAACTCTGTCTCCTCTTGATCCCCTCGAATTTACTCCTCCTCCATTTCTCTTCAGAAAACAGACTCACATATCATGATGCAGTAAAACTGGGCACCTCCTCTTCCATTAAGTAGATAAGAAGGGTCCCAGAGGCAACAACAGAGTCGGAGCCACTTCCTGCTCCCACTGTTGCTCCTACAAACCCACCCTCCCTCTTCTGAGGATTCCCTAGCTCCACCTAGTGCTTGGCTGTGGGTCTGTTTTCATCTGTTGCTGGGTTAAGCCTCTCTGATGACAATTGGGCTAAATATCAATGCCTAATAACATTAGCAGTCATTTCATTGATTTTTTTTTTTTACATTCCTGTTTGGTTTTATTGTGGGTCTCTGGGATATTCAGCCTCTGGCTCCTGGCCATCCTGGTAGTATCAGGGTGGCCTCCATCTCTTGGCATGGGTCTCAAGCTGAACCACTCATTGGCTTCGCCACTCTTGTAATTTCTGCACCACCTTTACCCTAGCACATTTTGTAGGCAGGGCGAATTACAGTTTGAAGGTATTGTGTCTGAACTGATGTCCTAGTTCCTCCACTGGAAGTCTTCCATTGTTACAGGAGATGGCTGGTTCAGGCTTCATATCCCCCACTGCAAAGAGTCTTCTTTAAGGTCACCCTCATCGAATACTGGGAATTACCATTGCCCTAGCCTTCAAGCTCATTTCAGAGATGCCCACCTATTCCAGTTGAATATCCCAGTACTTTCTCCCTCCATCTTCCCCACACGTGATCCCTCCTCTTCCCACCCCTACTCCCACTCCTATCCATCTCCCTATCTCTATCCACCTGAGTTGTCTTTTATGTTTCCCCTTGTTGGTGAGATTTATGCTTTTCCCTTTACTCTCTCTTTGAGCCCTCCTTCTTACATAGCTTCTCTGGGTCTGTGGATCGTAGCATGTTTATCTTGCGCTTTGCAACTAATATCCACTTATAAGTGAGTACATATCATGTTTGGCTTTGTTGGTTTGGGTTACCTCACTCATAAGACCTTTTCTAGTTCCATTCATTTGCCTGCAAATTTCATGATGTCATTGGTTTTAATGGCTAAGTAATACTCCATTGTATAAATGCATGACATTTTCTTTATCCATTCTTTGGTTGAGGGACATCTTGCTAGTTTACAGTTTCTGACTTTTATGAATAAAGCTTCTATGAACATAGATGAGCATTTGTCATTGTGGTATGGTGGAGCGTCTTTGGGATATATGCCCAGGAGTGGCATAGCTGGGTCTTGAGGTAGATCTATTCCCAATTATCTGAGAAATACTCATATTGGTTTCCAAAATAGTTGTACAGGTTTGCACTCCTACCAGCCTTGAGTGCTTCCCTTGTTCCATATCCTCACCAGCATATGCTGTAATTTGAGTTTTTGATCTTTGCCATTCTGATAGGTATAAGATGGAATCTCAGAGTTGTTTTACTTTGCATTTCCTTGATGACTAAGGATGTTGAACATTTCTTTAAGCGCTTCACAGCCATTAGAGATTCCTCTGCTGAGAATTCCCTGTTTGGGTCTGTACCCCTTTTTTTCTTTGGGTTATTTGGTTTGTTGATGTCTAGTTTCTTGAGTTCTATATAATTTGGATATCAGGTTTCTGTCAGATGTGGGTTTGGCAAAGATCTTTTCTCAGTCTGTTGGCTGTCGCTTTGTCTTTTTGATGGTGTCCTTTGCCTCACAGAAAGCAATTTCATCATGTTCCACATGTCGATCTTGGTGCCTGAGCTGTTGGTGTTCTGTTCAGAAAGTTGTCTCCTGTGTCAGAATGTTCAAGACTATTGCCCACTTTCTCTAACAGGTTCAGTGTATCTTATTTTGTGTTGAAGTTTTTGATCCACTTGGACTTTAGTTTTGTGCAGGTGACAAATATGGATCTATTTGTATTCTTCAAATTGCACATCCAGTTTGACCAGCACCATTTGTTAAAGATGCTTTCTTTTTTCCATTGTGTATTTTTGGCTTCCTTATAAAAATCATGCATTCATAAGTGGGTGGATATACTTCTGGGTCTTTAATTCAACTACATTGATCAACATGTCTGTTCTTATTGCCAATACTATGTGGCTTTTATCACTACTGCTCTGTAGTACTGTTTGAAATCAGGGATGTTGTATTACTGTACATGATTGTTTTAGCTGTCTTGAGTTTTTTGTTTTTGCATATGAAGTTGAGCATTGTTCTTTCAAGGTCTGTAAAATTTGTGTTGGAATTTTGATGGTAATTACATTAAGCCTGTAGATTGTTTTTGGTAAGATGGCCAGTTTTTACTGTGCTAATCCTACTGATCCGTGAGCATGGGAGATCTTTCCATCCTCTGATATTTGTTTCAGTTTCTTTCTTCAGAGATGTGAAGTTTTTGTCATACAGGTCTTTCACTTGTTTGGTTAGAGTTACATCAAGGTATTTTATATTATTTGTGGCTATTATGAAAGGTAATTTCCTCCTAATTTCTTTCTCAGCCTATTTATCATTTATTGCGTGTATATAGGAGGGCTATTGACTTTTTGTTGGTGTTGTTAATCTTGTATCTAGACACGTCGTCACTGAAGGTCTTTATGAACTCTAGGAGTTCCTTGGTAGAAAATTTTGAGGTTGCTTATGTATACTATCATATGAACTACAATAGTGCTACTTTTACTTTTTTTTCCCCAATATGTATTCCTTTGACCTCCTTTAGTTGTCTTATTGCTCTAACTAAAACTTCAACTACTATGTTAATTAGATATAAAGGGAGTAGACAAAATTAACAAAAAAATCAGTAGCTGTCCTTTATATAAATGATAAACAGGCTGAGAAAGAAATTAGGGAACAACATCCTTTATAATAACCACAGATAATTATAATATTTTTGTGTAACTCTAACCAACAAGTGAAAGACCTGTATGACAAGAACTTCAATTCTTTGAAAAACTAAATTGAAGAAGATATCAGAAGATGGAAAGATCTCCCATGCTCACAAATTGGTAGAATTAACATAGTAAAAGTGGCCATCTTACCTAAAGCAATCTACAGATTCAGTGCAATTCTCATAAAAATTCCAACACAATTCTTTACAGACATTGAAAGAGTCAGTCTCAACTTCGTATAGTCTTCTCTGTGTTTAACCACAGTTTTCTCCATAATGGCTTTACCACTAAATAGTTATATCTCATTTTTTGAGGAAAGAAATTGTTCTTTTCAAGGATAATTTTGGCAGAGAAGAGATTTCTTAATTGTTTGAGCCAAAGCCTTGTACTTGTCTCTCATTTACTTGAAACATTATTCCACACACCTATCGTTGCCATCCAAAGAGAAATTAGAATTCACTGATTGGTGTGGAACTGAGCCAAGGCTCCTGTCAGAATAGGATAGATCCTCTTGCTTGTATTTGGCTTGAATATGCATGCCAAAGTTTCATTTGGCTCCACATTTTATGTGGTATTTCTGAGATGATGAGGTAATCCATAATAGAAGGTGATAAAATCTTGGTCATCCATAAAAATGATTAATACTCATTAATAAGAACATATTCATTCATTCCTCAAGTTCATATGAAGCATGTGTAATCTCTTGATCCCTTTTGTTCTGTGTAGTTAGTGTGTACCAACTACGTACCCATTAGCTTGTTTCTGGGCTGACTGGATGATTCTATTAGGAATATATATGCAAATTAATCATCTTACACAGAGGTTACACCTATATATGTGTTATGGCAACGATACTTTTGCAGTAAAAGTTCTTTTAAATCAGTTAGTAGTTCAGCCCTTAGCTTTGTGTTCTAGTCTGCATTCATTCTTTTTTTTTTTTTAATTTTTTATAAATTTAATCTTGTTACATCTCAATGGTTATCCCATCCCTTGTATCCTCCCATTC
Organism: Acomys russatus; assembly: GCF_903995435.1. Lineage (NCBI taxonomy): Eukaryota > Metazoa > Chordata > Mammalia > Rodentia > Muridae > Acomys > Acomys russatus. Next base: position 19,935,705 of record NC_067156.1, on the reverse strand, counting down.
TTCCCTCCCTCCCATTTTCCCCTTATTCCCCTCCCTTATGACTGTTCCTGAGGGGGATTTCCTCCCCCTGTATATGCTCATAGGGTATCAAGTCTCTTCTTGGTAACCTGCTATCCTTCCAATGAGTGCCACCAGGTCTCCCCCTCCAGGGGACATGGTCAAATGTGAGGCACCAGAGTTCGTGTGAAAGTTATACCCCACTCTTCACTCAACTGTAGAGAATGTCCTGTCCATTGGCTAGATCTGGGTAGGGGTTTAAAGTTTACCGCCTATATTGTCCTTGGCTGGTGCCTTAGTTTGAGCGGGACCTCTGGGCCCAAATCTGCCTATCATAATGTTCTACTTGTAGGTTTCTAGGACCCTCCGGATCCTTCTACTTTGCTATTCTCTCATGCTTCTCTCTAGAGTCCCAATAGGATGTCCTCCTCTCTGTCCCAGTTTCCTGGTAAGTGAAGGCTTTCGTGGGACATGCCCCTTGGGCTAGTATGCAGATATAAGTGAGTATATACCATTTGAGTCTTTCTGCTTCTGGGTTAACTCACTCATTAGGATCATTTCTAGCTCAATCCATTTGTTCACAAATTTCGGGAATTCCTTGATTTAATAGCAGAGTAGTATTCCATAGTGTATATGTACCACAGTTTCTTTATCCATTCTTCTACTGATGAACACTTAGGCTGTTTCCATGTTCTGGCTATTATGAATAAGGCTGCTATGAACATGGTTGAGCAAATGTTCTTGTTGTGTGCTGGAGCATCTTCTGGGTATATTTCAAGGAGTGGAATAGCTGGGTCTTGAGGAAGCCCTATTCCCATTTTTCTGAGATAGTACCAGATAGATTTCCAAAGTGGCTGTACTAGTTTGCATTCCCACCAGCAATGAAGGAGTGTTCCTCTCTTCCCACATCCTCATAAGCATGTGGTGTCACATGAATTTTTGATCTTAGCCATTCTGATGTGTGTAAGATGGAATCTCAGAGTTGTTTTGATTTGCATTTCCCTGATGACTAAGGAGGTTGAGCATTTCGTTAAGTGTTTCTCAGCCATTTGATATTCCTCTGTTGAGAATTCTCTGTTTAGTTCCAAGCCCCATTTCTCAATTGGGTTATTTGGTTTGGTGGTGTTTAATTTTTTGAGTTCTTTATATATTTTGGATATTAGACCTTTGTCAGATGTAGGGTTGGTGAAGATCTTTTCCCAGTCTGTAGGCTGTCGCTTTGTTCTCTTGACAGTGTCTCCTGCCTTACAGAAGCTTCTCAGCCTCATGAGGTCCCATTTATTAATTGTTGACATTAAGGCCCGGGCCGTTGGTGTTCTGTTCAGGAAGTTGTCTCCTGTGCCAATATGTTCCAGGCTCTTCCTCAGTTTTTCTTCTAAGTGATTTAGTGTCTCTGGTTTTATGTTGAGTTCTTTAATCCACTTGGATTTGAATTTTGTGCAAGGTGACAAGTATGGTTCCAGTTGCATATTTTTACACATAGACCTCCAATTAGACCAGCACCATTTGTTGAAGATGCTACCCTTTTTCCATTGAATGGATTTGGCTTCTTTGTCAAAAATCAAGTGACCATATGTGTGTGGATTCATATCTGGGTCTTTGATTCGATTCCACTGATCAACCAGCCTGTTGCTGTGCCAGTACCATGCTGTTTTGATTACTATTGCTTTATAGTACAGTTTGAGATCAGGTATGGAGATTTCTCCGGAGCACCTTTTATTGTACAAGATTGTTTTAGCTATTCTGGGTTTTTTGTTTTTCCATATGAAGTTCAGAATTGAACTTTCAATGTCTTTAAAAAATTTCATTTCTGATTTTGTTGATTTCAATACTGTCTATCTGCCTTTTAGTTAATTTGGCTAATGATCTGTCTATCTTGTTGATTTTCTCAAAGAACCAGCTCTTGGTTTTGTTGACTCTTTGGACTGTTTTCTTAGTTTCTAATTTGTTAATTTCAGCCCTGAGTTTGATTATTTCCAGACATCTACTCCTTTTGGGTGTTTCTGCTTCTTTTTTTCCTAGGGCTTTCAGTTGTGTCATTAAGATGCTTATGTGCGACGTTTCCAATTTCTTTTTAAAGGCACTTAGTGCTATGAATTTTCCTCTTAGCACTGCTTTCAGTGTATCCCACAAATTTGGGTATGTTGTTCCTTCATTTTCATTGAGTCAGAAACTCTTTGATTTCTTTCTTTATTTCTTCCCTGACCCAGGTGTCATTTAGCAGAGAGTTGTTTAGTTTCCACGTACATGTAGGCTTTTTGTTATTCCTGTTGTTGCTGAATTGCAGCCTAAGAGCGTGGTGATCTGATAGGATACAAGGTATTATTTCAATCCTCTTGTATCTGTTGAGGCTTGCTTTGTGACCTACGATGTGATCAATTTTGAAGAAGGTTCCATGGGGTGCAGAGAAGAAGGTATATTCTTTCGTGTTTGGGTGAAGGGTTCTGTAGATATCTGTTAGATCCATTTGACCCATGGCATTGGTTAATGATGTTATTTCTCGGCTTAGTTTCTGTTTCAATGACTTATCCTTCAGTGAGAGTGGGGTGTTGAAGTCTCCCACTGTTATTGTGTGGGGATTGATCTGCATTCATTCTTGGGTGGTATTGCCCAAAGCCCCTTACAGTGATGCCAGCATCATTTTCTTGGACAAAGCAAACTTCGAGCCGAACAAAACTCTTCATAAAACACACAGTCTCCATCATTGTGCCAGAACATCAGCAAACAGTGATGCAAAGTTTGCAATGACATAGTATGATCGTTTCTTATATAAAACGTGATGCTGTTAACCTAAACGTGGAACAAGAACAGTTTAAGCATTACAAAAACAATAATGTCACGGGTAACACCATATACACCACGTATCAAACAGAGCTGTAACCTTTGGGAAGAAATCATATAGACACCGTTCATATGCACACTGCATGTACCAGCTGAAACAAACTTGTGGAGAGACGCTTCTCTTCTCAAAATCTTGTGGAATATTCATGTTCATATCTTACCTGGTATATTTCAGTGACATATGCATTTTAATGGTTTGTGTCATCATAACTTTTTATATGTTTATGATTCCTCAATCCTTCCTACCCTTCTAGAAAAGACCGGACATTTCCCAAGCACTTACAACATTGTCTACTAGCTCGTTTCTTGATTGAGCTGCTAAATGAGTTGTTGGAAATTTGGGTTTATTTTACTGAAAGTAACAAAGATAGGATTTTTAATCAAGCCATAACACATTTCTTTTTAAAAGTAATAACAAAGTTTATCTCAGGTAAATTAGTGTCCTCATAAATCGCCTTTGCCTGTGGTGTTTGATAAACATCAACAAATATATTTACATCCTGCCTTCTATAATGCACATATGTAAATTAATCATTTTGTAATAGAAATACATGGATACATTTATTATTAACAATAAAATTACAGTTTGAGAGTAAATCAGTTATTTTATACTAGTCATTTACATTTCAATTTTCTGTTCTTGATGGAATAGTTTATATATTTTGATAGAGGATGACAGTCAATGATAGTAGAAGACCCAAGGCTATTTTATTTCAAGACAGTTTGATAATTGCCTATATTCTTTCCACCAGATGGAAATAAAATTAAGCTATGAGGGATCTATATTAACAGATCATTAAGTGAAAATAAAATCAACAAATGACAAGCACAGTTGCATCCCAGCAGAAGGTGAACCTGGCTATGATCCTAAAGGAATAATTTGCCTTGGGGAGCAATGTCATGTACAAGCAATATCTGTGTGACAGACTCCAGCAAAGATGTGCAAATGCCTGGAAGCTGCCTGAACAATGGGGATAAATATAGAACTAAGATTTAATAGAAATAAATGTGAAGTATTAAATTTATGTTAAAAAGAATCTGCCAGATGAATAAAGTATGTGAGATATTTTGTCCTGAATGACATCAGATTTGTAAGAAAGCTGTGGAAGGTTGAGAAAGAAAAGACTCAGTGTGACATTTGAAAAACTAAACTGCTTCCAAGCGTGAGGAAATTGATTAAGATAAAGAAATTATTCTCCCACGAAAGCCTTCACTTACCAGGAAACTGGGACAGAGGGGAGGGCATCCTATTGGGACTCTAAATGAGAGACGCATGCGAGAATAGCAAAATAAAAGGATCCAGAGGGTCCTAGAAATCTACAAGTAGAACAATATGATAGGCAGATTTGGGCCCAGGGGTCAAACTAAGGCACCAGCCAAGGACAATACAGGAGGTAAACTTTAAACCCCTTCCCAGATCTAGCCAATGGTCAGAATATTCTCCACAGTTGAGTGGAGAGTGTGATATGACTTTCTCACGTAATATGGTGCCTCACATTTGACCATGTCCCCTGGAGGGGGAGACCTGGTGGCACTCAGAGGAAGGACAGCAGGTATCCAAGAAGAGACTTGATACCCTATGAGAATATATAGGGGGAGGTAATCCCCCTCAGGAACAGTCATAGGGGAGGGGAATAATGGGAAAATGGGCGGGGGGAAGGAATGGGAGAATACAAGGGATGGGATAAACATTGAGATGTAATAAGAATAAATTAATAAAAAAAAAAAAAGAAATTATTCTCTTACAAAATAATCATACTTATTTTATAACATTAAAAGTGAAAGTTCAAATCCACAAATGGGAAGGAACAAAAAAGGTGACTGAAATAATATTCATATACTTCTGCCATGAGCATAATTTAGTTATTGTAAGAGAGCTATAGAAACACACAGAGGCCGCCAGACCCTGATGAAGCCTGAGATAAGGAAGCTGAAATCTGGAAGTTACCTGTCCACGGGTGATTATATCAGTACTCTAGGGCAAAAGATGAAAACTATTATAAGCAATGTATTTTCATTCCTAGATAAAGGAAAGACTTATATTTCAGAAAATGAATCTGTAAAGAAAAATATTTAAAAAAAATAAAATTTTGCTACTACGTTAACTTAAAAATTGTATGTTCTCCTAAAGAAGCCTAGAGATGCTTTTTGACTTTGCATTTATAAAAAAGCAGCTGCGACAGTGCCAACGGGAGGCTGTTTTCCATAAACCTGCAGTGAGCAAGGGATTAGAGAGGAAGGAACATATATCATGGATGAGCTTCTCTGATGTGATATCCCGACGTGAATATGCATGTTACCTGGAATTTTCTAATGTGATTCCTTGTTTTGTTTTACTTTTTTGCTATTCTGGGTATTGAACCTGGGACCTTGTGCATGCTGGGCAACTGCTCCACCACTGAGCTATGCTCCAGCAATGATTACTTGGAGTATTTTAATGAGGTTTGTAATCAAATCACTCACTGAAGCGAACTGAGATGGTTCCTTTACTCCTACGTCCTACCTAATCTGCCGAACCATCTGTGTGTTCTTACACCAGTGTTTAATGAGAGAAAAGAAGGCATCCAGGACCAATGAATGGCATTTTGTCAGAGACTCTAAGGCAAGCCGACTGATTGCATGGCTTCATAGTGCAGCGCTAGGGTCAGCTTCAGGTGTGCGTCTTTGGAAGCTGGTAAGGGCAATTGGGCTAACCTACAGCTACCCTAAATGATTTCATACTGGCACACTGGGTCCTGTTCAGGGTGATCCTAAGTTTGAAACACAGGTAAAACTGAAGACTTTCTAGATTGAGGACATTTTGAGTTATTTATCCAGGCCTGTTTTAAGGGAAGCTGACAAGTTATTGTCTGTGTGGATTGCTACTGGAGATAGAGGTCTGGTTTCCTACAAGTCTGTGTTTAGCAGAGCAGCTAGTTAAAGAGACTGTTGCAGATGAGCATCTTATTCCTCCGCACAGTTTCTTCAGGTATGAGTTAGTTATGCTTTCACGTGTGGTCTGGCTGCTCCCTGTTTGAACATGCAATCTCTTTGCCCCAGATGCTGTGCATTCTCGAGTATCTACAGCACTATTAATTGCTAAATGATGGATACTATGCAGCTAATGCTATAATGACCTGACTCCTCAGCCTCCTGAGGGAACTTCCTTCCATTTGTAAGACCAATAAAAACCCAGTGCTTTATAAGCTGATGTTAAGGTTCACTACAGACTGTAGAGTTTTCTTAAGGAAAATTTTAGGTTAATCAAGTTCTCCCCTTACGCTATCATACATTTATCTGCATTTAATATTAATCACATCCAACATGAACTTTTCCAGTTGGAGGAAATAACTTAGATTAGCGATACAGAAGGAACATTGCAAGCAGTGCCCAGCCTCTCATTCAGGCACAGTCCTACAGAATGTTCTCACTGGATTTGTCTCTTTTCACTCTCTGTTGTGTTTCTAATGCTTATTGATTCTGTTTCCTTTATCACTTTCCATTGATTGCTGGGGTCTCCATAGTCAGGCATTAATGGTATTGATCCCGAAGAGATAACCCTTTAATGGGGGTCAGCTGAAGTAAGACATGCGCTTGGCCCTCTTTTGACTTTTGTTAATTTGGTTTATTTGGATTTTGTTCATTTTCCAGCATGTAAGGAGTTGGTTTGGAATGAGGGGAGATTTTAAATTTTTTTCTAGCTGAAATCTGGTTTGTTGTGGTAGGATCTCACTTGTCATAGCTCCGCGACTCATCTGCCTTCAACATGTTTTTATGGGAGGTTATTCCCAAGGCTTGGCATGTGAAGTTCTGCTCAGCTCTTTCTCAAGTGAGAAGACCTTGTAGTTGCCAGTTACAATGACCCCTGTAGTCATCCTTAGTGTACACTCTTAACTGTTATAAATAACAGCTAATACAGACTCTGGAGTGCCTTAGCACAGCCCTTCCGTCTTAAGGTATGAAATAAACTTATAGGTTTTAGATTCTGAATTCTGATTATTTTAAATGTCATCATAAACTTAGAAAGGTGAACTTTCTCATAGTAAAACCAAAACACTATGAAGAAAAGGATCATTTGTCTGTAATAAAGCCCCTTAGAGATTGTGCACTGACATTGTCATTGAGAACCCGTGTGAACCTCAAAAATCACTCACACTCATTGGATTTCAGCTTTTTCTTCTGTAAATGTAATCCTAACTCCCATGAGGTTCAGACATGGAATTCTGTAACACATTTCCTCATGCATTGGCATCAACAGTAACATTAAAAATAATAGAAAGGGGCAACTTCCACAAGCCAATTAAAAAAAGTTCATCAGGGTATCAGCCATCACATTAATGAACCAAAAAATGATATTACAGAATCAATTATTGTGGTGAAAATATTTCCGAAGAAAAGACATGAAAGGCCCAATGCTGAGAATGTAATTTTTATTGTCCTATGAAATCATAAAAAAAAAATCCAAGGGTGTAGTGCATGGACCTACTCACTGGGAAGACTCCAGTCTGCTTGAAGAAGTGAAAAGCAATTGAACTATGCAAAATAAAGGTGGACACCATGAATGACGTATCACCTACGCCTCTGCATACTGCAGAGAACCAGTCACATCAGACTTTGTATCTACGGTCTATGGTCTACAGCTCTTCTGATCTTAACACTCCCAACACACACACACACACACACACACACACACACACACACACACACACACACACAATTGTTACAGTGTTTCCCTCTAAGCACAATCCAGTCAGTTTCTTACTTAATGGTTACTGATCCAGGTGGCTCTGCTGGTGACAAGGGTAGTCAGGGCCCTTATCATCAGACTCCATTGAGTCCTACATTTCTGATCGATGTGTGTGTGTGTGTACATGTGTACGAGAGACAGATAACTTATTCCAGATTTCCCTTCCCACTGCATAGACAGTGACACTATCCACTTAGTAAGTAATTTAGACAAGCCCATGTCAATTAAACTATTGTTTTAGAAATAAGACATAGCATTCTGTTTGCCCAATTCAACCTAACCATTTGTAGATAAAGAAATAAATCTACAAGGGATACATGGACATTGTTCAAGATCATATAATGTGTAAAATAGATATAAATCTAGACTTTTTATTATTCACTCAGAAAAAATTTAACTGTACTATGAAGAAACCAAACAAGAAACTTTGACAACACCATGAATGCTATTCTGTGCATCTTGGGCCTTTCTTGATAACAGAGTTTTGATTTTTATCTATTCATAGTCCCCAAGGAAGAGCAAAGCTAATAGAGTGAAGACTACCAACTATGTGGTCACCAGCATCAGATATAGTAATTGTTGAAAGGTAAAATACTCCATACCTAGTCTTCAATAAGAACAATGTGGTAACTTTCCTCTTCTCCTTTTCTTAAGGCATGCTTCTATAAAAAGGGAAAAAACACGTGGGGGCCCTTATATTTCTTATTTTCAATATTTACCAAGATTTTAGACACAGAGCTCTCATTCAATAAAGGTTTGCATGATTGAAGTGAGTTGTATTGACTTACTTGAACCTACTCAATCAATGAGAATGCAATGAGTATGTCTCACATTTACTTTAATTTGACATTGAGATAATAGAAATTTTGACTAAAATGAATTGATATGGGCCAGCTTGTGACTTTCAAACTCGATAATTTTAGGTAAAAGTTTTATGCTTATTTAAGTTACATGAAATGTCATATGTGCATAGAAGTAAAAGTATATACCTTTTAAAGCAGCATGCATTGCTACTGACTGTGATGATCTTTTATAAGAACATTTGAATTTGTAGCTTTTCACACACTGTTTATTAGCAATGTTTATAAATCAAGATGTGACATGGGAATCATGATTGATGTAATTACTGAAGATGAAGAATGTGTATTCTTTATCATTTTGTAGGCAGAATGGAGATGAGTCTGACAGAGTTTATTTCATTAATATTTCCAAGTTGATATTTATATTGTTTTAAAACCATTTGATGGTGCTGTTACAGGGACATAATTTGGGTTTCTTCTCACTAGCTTCCTGTGCTGGAATCTTGGTCCTGTGTGTGTGTGTGATAGAATCTTTAAGAAGCCTAAAGTGGGGTAAGTAGGTAGCCTTTCCATAGGAATGGACCAGTGGGGCAGGGTGAACGAGGGAATGATCTAATTCCTGCCAGAATAGGTTGCCACAAAAGGCATGAACCTGATTCCTACCTGGCACTTAGCTTCCTCTCATCTGGTCATTCTGTATTGCCTTTGACTATGATCTACTTATAAAGGTGTGTTATAGCCGGAGAGTGCTCATCAGAACCCAAGCAAGCCAGCACCATCCTCTCTAAACAGTACCCAGTTTCAGATATTCTGTTACGGCAACAGAAAATGAACGGAAAACACTAGTTTATTTACTCATCTCAACCATGCTAAGGTGGAGGTCTGTAGCTCAGTGGTAGAGGGCCTGTCTAGCATATGCAAGGCCCTAGGATTGATTCCCTACCACTGGAAAAAGCAAACAAACAAGAAACAAAAAAACCCTAACAAAACAGTGGCTTTCTGCCGTTGCTTTAGTTGAAGAGTTGAGCTTCATGGTAGGTTGAAGGATAAGAGGTTGAATCTAATGATGGAAAGGCCTCACTACACCTTCTGGATGCCTCGCCTTTTTCTCTTTTTTTATTTTTATTTTTTACTTTCACAATTTCCTATACACATATTTCTTGGGTGATAGTGTGGCCCCAGGTCTTCTCCTTTGAATCTACCTCTACCTCAGAAGAATGTCAAGCATAAGAACAGGAAATGTAAGCTTGAAGCATGAGCTTGTCTAAATGTGCTAAGGATCAGTTGAAAAACATGTGGGCTTAAGTTCATTTTTAATACATGTTTTCCTAGCCAGGTAATAACCAGGGGTCACAGCATTTCAGAAAACACAAGGCAGGACAGGATAGGAGCAGGTTAACCACTAAGATGTCATTCCTGACCAGGATGCTTGTTTGGACCTGGCCATGTCAGGGGAGATAATACAAACTCTCATATTTAATTTGTGTTTCCTATATCTACAGTCCATGCTTGCAGTAATAACTAGGAAAGTAAGACATGCTACTTACAGGTATAACCCTTCTTAAAAGCCCCTTTCTTTGCTCTAATTATTTCTTCTCTCCTTGATCCGCGTCATATTTTCTGCTGTCTGGGTTGATCTTCTAGTGTCGTAAGTGCACCCCATTTGTATGCTCTCTATAGCACACACCTGTATTCTTTGTGTTAAAGAAACTAAGGCAAAAAACAAACAAACAAACAAACAAACAAACAAACAAAAAACCCCAAAACTCCCATAACAGAGAAATGTGACCAATTATCAGTGGAGTTTAGTTTAAAAAATAGAGACAATAATGATGGGTTTTATTGACTTCGAAGGACAAATCTAAGAGAAAGGAAAAGCAAAGAACGGAAATCTCAGTTGTATGTCAAGTCACTCTTTTCCAAAGCACATTCTTGTTTAGGCAGCACAACAGCTTTATGTGAAAGACAGTGTTTTAGCACGGAAATGGTCCTTATCACTGATTTTTAATTCGTCTCATTTGGGAAGATATTCCAAGCTTTCTTAGTATATACCAAATTAGGGATAAACTAGCAGGCATGAACATTTACATAATCTTCTCAGTTTAAAATGATAATTAGTTACTCCCAGGCTAGAACATACAAGTCAGCAGGCAAAAGTAATTTTAAAGTCATTACACTTCTACATCATGGTCAGAAGGTCAGCGCACTTGAATCTCATTAGGCAGCATGGAAAAGCACTTCCCCTTCCTACCTCATTGTCCTGTGCCCTTATTTAGAAGAGCAAATTAGAGCACTATCGAAGGAAGCATCCATTTCTATGAATTACTCTCTGTGAGGAAGCAGAATCAGTGACCTCTAATTCTGCTTTTAAGTGGAGAGGGTGGCGCACGTGCATTTATGCAATAACCCTGTAAAGTGAGAAGCAGGCAAGCAGTTCCGTTACCACACACGCACTGATGATGAGTAGTGGAGTTTGCTCACTGTCTTGCCTCAAATTCCCATGTAACCCCTGCTTTCCATACCTGACAGCAGTCAGATAGAGGGGCAAGTCTTGTTTGGGTTAGGTTTGTTTGGGCATCCTTGTTTCTGGCTCTCTCTTTGTATCAAGTTCCTGCTTTGTATATCATGTCTGTAAATTGGAGTCATATGTTTATCAGGTGCAGTATTGAATCTTGTTTCAAACAAATTTGCTTAATATGGAGTGTGTAACCCCCCTGGGCCACCTATGGACCCTGTGCCTAGAAAAACTCTTCAACAACTTGGTGAAGCTTTCACAGAGTGCTCATTGCTATTCAAGGATGTCCCATTAGTTAAAGTATTGTTACACCAACTACACTACAGTACAGAAAGATTGTTTTCCCATCCATGATCTCTTTTACCATAGCAAATTTACAAGATTCTGAATATATATATATATATATGAAACAAGAGAGGAAAGAGGAATGAAGGACACTTGTTGCTCTTGCAGAGACCCAGAGCTCTGGTACTAGCACTCACATCAGAAAATTCATAACTACCAATATCTTCAGATTCAAGGGATCTAAGCTTTTTTCTTGTCCCTGCAGGCACTTGCACACTCTATGGAAACTCACACACACACACACACACACACACAAGCAGACACTCATGCACACACACAATTAACCTTTTATATTGGTCATGCAAATCAGACATTAATAATCAATCCATTAATATGTATTTTTACAAGATTCTGAAAGTAGATAGGTCACGAGCCTAGGGGAAAGCTACTACTATTATTCTGCTAAAGGAATAAAGTAATAAAATGACTCCTAGTGACATATTGCTATACCCATAGATCAGTGAATCACTGAACTCATTAGGGAAGTTTATTCTTAAAGCAGATCATAATTAGTATGAAGATCCATACCTTGACAATGTGCAGTGAGAGACTTTCAACACTGGGTCCTAAATGGGATGTATATATCAAACTCCTTCCCTCAAGGTTAAGGATTTATGCAGAAGGTAAGGCATGAAGACGGGAAGAGCCACAGGTGACTGAAAACTCCAAGGGAACAGCATATTCCAGATACAACAGGAGTAACATACAAATGCACTCAGAGACAGTTACAGCACCTACAAGACCTGCACACATTTTAAACCAGGCAAAATCTCAGTAAGAAGGGGAAATGGACACAAAGTCTTCTCCGAATTAAGAACCTTTTTTATAACTGATACCTGCTGGGAAAGGGGAAATGAGTTTTCTCCCATGGAGTGTTACTGGGTATACTAACCACATGCAAGGGCAAGTGCCATGACCAAGAACAGTTAGTGACCAACAGCAAACATACTCTGAAGGCTTTGCCTATGCCTTTTATTTCTCTAATTCCTTTTTACTTTGTTTTAATTTTTTGTTGATTTATTTTGTTTTTTTGGTTTTTGTTTTGGTGATAGATAGATAGATAGATAGATAGAAATGATGTTGTGTAGGTTTGGAGGTGAGTAGATGTGAGCTAAGTTGGGGTAGGGAAAAGTATATGATCAAAATATATTTTATGAAAACATTTTAATTAGAAAATAATCCTTTGTTGTATTTTACTATTTCTTAAAGCCAAAATCAATGAAATGGGTGAAGTTGATTATTTTTATAACTCAGGGATTTATACTTGATACTTCAGGATATTGAGCATTTTCAACATTTTTCAGAAATTATTAATATTTTGATTTGATTTTTCTAATAAGGCTAAACATGCCACTTCACATAACACACATGGTACAAAACACTGAAAATAGATTGAAGGCTATTTCAGAAGCTGTTAGTATTTCTGTCTTTACCTTGAGCCAATAATATTAAATAAATTTTTAAAAAATGAAACTCAAGTCAGTGATTTAAAACAAGGTTTTAAATGTAAACATTTTAATAAAAGCCTAAAATATAATAATATGGTGCTTATATGCTGAGGAAGGAGCATAGGAAATGATTGTTTTTGTTAGATCAGAAAACTTTGAGGGTACAATTAAAACACCAAAATTGGTAATATACAATAGTGTTGACCTGAGCTCAGTGTTTGGGACAAGGCTCACTGGCTTTGGGTGGTTTGATGACACACATGGTGTAAAGCATACAGTTGTATGTTCGGAACCAAGACTTCTGTGAAAATACAAATACAACATGGGTAAGCAAAGCCAGAAACACCCCCAGATTCTTTGCACATGTGATTTACATTTATTTCCAGCACTGCATATTTAGAAACTTTTTGCTTTTACCAATTTTCAGGATCTTCACTTTGAGCTATGTCTGCCTCCTCAGTTTAAGAAGATACTGGCCAGGCTCTGTCCTAATAAGTAAACTGTAAATATCATCAGTCCTACGTACATCTAACCAGGAAGGCTAATTTTCTCTTCAATCCAGAAATGGATGAGCCATTTTGTTAGAAGCCTATTTTTTTTTCGGATTATGGCTCTGTAAGCCTGGCCCTTCAAGGATAGCTGAGTGAGTCTACCTACTTAGACATGGCCGTTCCCCATATCTGTTCATTAGAATAACACATGGTATGGGGCCGTGAAGGGTGAAACTGGAAACAATACAGAATTTTGTGAACTCTCAGCTTTTGTGACTAGTCATTTTCCTGTACCACAGTTTTCCTTACCTGCCTGTCATCTCATTGTCAAGCCAATTCATTTCTATTACTTTTAATTACGTTAATTGATTCTTAAATCCACCTAATTTAAATTGAAAGATTTAATTTTCATTTTACCATAAATTTGTCTTCTGGACCTTTAAACTTCTAAATTATTGTCAGTGTTTTCATCTTATTTCCTTTGTATTTCTTTATGCCTATGCCGATTCCTAGTTAATGCACATCTCACATGCAGTCCTCTCTATTCTGGGCTCTCCTGCACTTTTTTTTTGTGCTTCTCTCAGGTTGACTGGCTGCATTCTGCTTATTAGGTGGTATAGTAAGAGAATTGGTGCTGACTTGAAAGACGAGCCCAGCTTGAGTCAGGTATTGCATACTCCTTAGAACGCACAGCTCCTGGGAGTTTCTTCCCCTAGAAGAAATCACAGATTTCGATCATTCCACAAAGACACATTTCTATGTGGGTGCACAATCTGACTTTGTTAAAAGTGTTATTCAGAGCCAGGCATGGTGGCGCATGCCTTTAATCCCAGCACTCGGGAGGCAGAGGCAGGTGGATCCCTGTGAGTTCAAGGTCATCCTGATCTACAAAGTGAGTCCAGGACAGCCAGGGCTACACAGAGAAACCCTGTCTTGAAACCCTCCAAGTGCTATTCATCAGTTATAATAGTGTAGACTGTGTATGAGAACATAAATGTTCCATAGCTATAATATTTATTTTCTGTTCATAACTGTAATTTAAAAAAGAGGGTTTTAAAAAGTCACAGACACTCAGTTTCTGATAGTCAGATTCTCTGTGAGTCGTGAAAATGGCAGCAATGTATAGTAAAACGAAAGCAAAACAGAAAAGCGGGAGGCCTTCCTCAGGCCACAGCCTTCTTTTCTCTCTCCCACACTACTCTGACTTGAGTACCTTACCTTAAGAAACAAATGTGGCTGATTTCATAGGTAGTTTATTATATATAAGTGTAATAATATAAATACATATGTAACAAAATATTTAATAAAAAAGAAAATGGCAAAAACTGCCAAAAACAAATAACCAAAACATTGTGAATGTAATATTAATATAATTCCTAATTGTTTCACGGCTCTTCTTGCTGTTTACTTTATATCAGTGTACTGATATAACTGCATATGTAAAACTATTAATAATAAAAAACAATAAAAAGAAACAAATGTGGGACCTGGAGGAGAGGAGGGAGGGGCTACGATTGGGATGTAAAGTGAACAAATACATAAATTAAAAAATGCTATTTGACCCCCAATGGAGGGACCCTGCATGACTCATCTGCCTTTAATAGCTATTTCTAGATGATTTCCTTCAATGATATCCAAAAGGGATGGTAATCTCACTAGTAGAATATGAATTTCATGCTGACAGAGCATGAAGGCAATGATAAACCCCTCATTAGTTTTTAGTGGGAGGTGAAGGAGCCATCTTTCTTATGCGGAGGTCAGTATGACAGTACTGTGCCATTTCCAGACCCCTTTCCCTGGCGTTCATTGGAGGCTCCTTTCAAAACTTAATCTCATGAAGATTTTGGCTACTCATTGTTCACCCTATCAGATTTTCATATACTGTCTTTACCACTGAAATTATGTAAAGAACTATGAATCATGTGTCAGCTCACATAACACCAAAGCCATAACTTTAAACAAGGCAGTAGCTGAAAAAAGTCTTCTGGGAAGATTAATAATTTAGTAATTTTGGTGTCAAGAAATGCTTAGTGTGATACATTGTATTAGTTACTAAGTAATTCCCGGCAACCACATGGTGGCTCACAATCATCTAGACTGGGATCTGATGCTCTCTTCTGGTGTGCAGGTGTACATGCATATTGAGTACTCAAATACAAAATAATAATAATAATAATACATCTTAAATTTAAAAAATGACTAATATTTTTATGATAATTTACTAAATAGTCCTTGACCTATTTTGGGAGTTCATGATGCACATGGAATATTCTAAATAGTAGCACATTATTTTATAACATTTAGATTATTTAACTTTATAGTGTTAACATTTTCAGGTCTGTCTCATTTTCTT
The DNA here is from genome assembly GCF_903995435.1 of Acomys russatus. Classification (NCBI taxonomy): domain Eukaryota; kingdom Metazoa; phylum Chordata; class Mammalia; order Rodentia; family Muridae; genus Acomys; species Acomys russatus. The sequence goes on along the minus strand of NC_067156.1, from coordinate 19,920,189 downwards.
ATCAATTTACCCCCTTCTGACATGTGTCAATGTTAAGCTTCTTCGCCCCTTTTTTTTCCTCATTCTGATGGAAGATGAAATGTGTCTCATTCTGATTTTCATTTTATATTTTTGGACCAATGGTCAAATCTTTCATCTGCATATTTCTATTAGGTGTTCCATTTCTCTTGTTTTTTCCTTGTTTTCCCATATGACTGAAAAAGGAGATCTTTCTGCTTCCTCTTTCACAGGGTTCCCTGAGGCCTGATCAAGGGATTTGATAAAGACATCTCGTTTCATATTGAGTGTTTCAAGCTCTCGTCACATTGTTCATCTTTGGCGCACTGTCTTAGTTCCCATCTCTTGCATGAGGAAGCTTCTCTGATGATACCTGACCAAGACACTGATTTATAAGTATAGCAGAATGGCTTTAGGAGTCATTTTATTGCTATGTTCTTTTAGCAGAACAATAATATTAGGTTTTCTCCTAAGCTCCTGGCCTATCTGGTCTTGACAACTCAAAAATCTTAGGGACGGGTTCCATCTTATGCAGTGGCCCTTAAAATCAGTCACATACTAGTTGGCTACTCCCCCAAACTCTGTGCCACTATTGTACTAGCATACCTTGCAGGCCTGTCAACATTGTAGATTAAAGGATTTGTAGCTGTGATTTGTTTAACTCTGCCCTCTGGGAGTGTGCAGAGTTCCTGCCACCTTGAAAAATACTCAGTAGGTAGGAAGTCTGTATGTAGGCAGGCACCAGCTTGACGTCTCGGCATTCAATGAGTTGTGTAGGTGTTATAGCATGCAGCAGGGCCTTATCATTAGTTGTTGGAAAGTAACCAAATGCCTTGGCAATAGTCTGAGTTATTTGGGGGTTTCCATGGGGGCTGTTTTGGCCAACAACTTGATTAGATGTAAACCATTTCTGTAACTGAAGGATTCATTTGGTGATAATGGATGTCCTGTTGAGATTCCATCTTCCCTGTTATTTGGAGGTTCTATTTAGATCACTCTATCTATCTACTATCTATCTATCTCTCTATCTATCTATCTCTCTATCTATCTATCTATCTATCTATCTATCTCTTTATCTCTCTATCTATCTAAGCTTAAGTGATGGAGGACATGAAGAAGTCAAGACCAAGTCCTTCTAAACACAGCAGCAGGATTGTTGAACATATGAATTCTCAGAGACTGTGGCAACATGCAAAGAATTAGACACAAACATCCATTCCTACCAGATGCCGTCTCCAATTGATAACCACTAATAAATGAAAGATTAGTTTTCTCCAACAGTCTCACTGGGTATAGACCCTCTTAAGAGTAGGCCTGCATATTCATAAGTTGATGGCCAACACAAAATAACTCAATGGCACTTTTTGAGGGATTTTTGTCTCACAATGCTTTGTCAGGACTTTGTTTCCTTTTTCTTTATAGGTCTTTTGTGTATATATTACGGTTCTTATTTTTGTGGTTTTATGGGATTGCTGTGTGTGTCTGTCTTTAGGTGTTTTTTTGATCTCTATCATTTGCTTTTTATCCTTTTTTGTCCTATTTTGGTCTGTTTTTATCTTATCTAATTTTATTTTCTTACTATTACTTTTAAGATATCTGCTTGTGTCTTAAAGATAAAGAGATAGAATAGGTGTGGATTTGGGTGGGTAGGGAAGTGGGGAATATCTGGGAAGAGTTAGAGAAGGGAAAACTATAGTCAGAATATATTGTATTAAAATCTATTTTAAGTAAGAAATCTAACTTGAGGACAATGACTATAATGTTTAAGTAAAATAAAAAATAATAAAAAGGATAATTTAATTTTTTTAACTCTGAAAGTATCATTGTCTAATTTTTGACACATCTTTCAAACTTAATTTTGTTGTTGATAACTTTAGGTAGGAAGAGTGGTTTGATATTTATGCAAGTATATCTAGTCTTTACTTTATTATTTTTTTTATATAAGAGGTCTTTGATTATACTGATGTGCATTACCACATCCCGTTGAGTCTGTTGGACTCAGTAAAGGCCTATGATTATGGGTTCTAGAAATTATGAATTAAATTTGAAATTATATAAATATATGTACATATATGTATTTCTATTACATAGAAAAAGACTTGATATGACAAACTTTACAGAGAAGGATTATTTTGGCTCATTTGGGAGGGTTTCTGGGCACATTTGCTTGTTCTATAATGCGGTAATGTTGTCAAGAAGTGAGTGGTGCAGCAAGATGCTGCTGTTATGACAGAGAGATAGAAATAGTGGATAAATAAAGGTGATGTCTTGTTTTCCACTCCAACAGTACCTTATTCAAGACCTAAAACCCAGGTATTTCAAGGTTTCACTCTTCCCAAATGGTATTATCCTAGAGACTTAGTAAAAAGGCTTTACCTACTACACAGGTGTTTTCAAAGATGCAGAAGATCTAGGCTATATAGCAAGAAATATGTATTTTTATGTGTAGGCATGTATGTATTTTTATGTGTAGGCATGTATGTATTTTTATGTGTAGGCATGTATGTATTTCAGCATAGTGTATATAAAAGAACTGGGTAGCAAATAACTATCTTTGTTGCCGTTATTGCTGTTGGTATTTTATAAAATTATTTGCTCTTAATGGTGTTATGTATTTTTGTAAATAAAATTTCCTCTAATTTTCTATGAAAAGCTTTGTCTACATATTAGCTCTGGATAACATCTCGGAAAATGCTATATTTTATTTGTCTGTGATAGATAAGAGAGGGGGGTTTTAAAGGTTTCTGGAGAGGTAGTTGCTTTTTAAAGTAAAATTCATATTAGTTCCAATACTAGAGCTATTTAGATTGTATTACACAACCAATTAATCTCTCCATAAAGACACAATTATGTGGCTACTCATGTCTCCCCATTAGCTTTGTCTGTCAAAAGTTGAGATCTAAATTTCTAAGCTACTCTCATTTTACATTTAAGACATCATGAGAATTAATTTGATTTTTACATTTTTTCTTATTCTTATGCCCTATTTTCATGTACATGTATCAATATTTGTCTTGTTAAATTACGTATATTTATGGAAATTGCTTTCAGCAATTATTAAAAGGAAACTGAAGTGACCATTATTTTTCATTAAATGGAGTAATACAAGTTTGGCTAAATCATCAGATTATTTCACTAAATAGTCTAATGAATTCACTCAAAATAGTGGAACTGGGTGTTTATGCTAAATGTCAAATTCCTGTAATTACTTGAGTTGATGAGAATGGTCAAATTCAATATTTTTCATTTTAGCTTGGAAATGGTAGTTATCTCAACTTCATGAATATGTCCCTCTGAACATGACCTTCTGTGCAGCACAGATATAACCTGTTGAAATTGTACAAGTAAGGCTATGATTATATAATACTTTTCATTTTTCTTCTATTTCAAAAATTTCTCCCTTGATTATTTTTTTTTGTAGTGAAAAAAATACAGGTTTTAAACTAACTATAGAAAGAGATTCAGTAAGGGAGAATTTTAATATATATATCATGATAAAAATTCTACTGCCTCAAATGGATTTTAGATTAATGTACCTGCAGAGATATAAAATTATCTGATTTATAACCATGCACTATTAGATCAGAAATGTCAATTATGATCTCTCCTGCTCAATACTTAGATTACCATATAATTTTATGCATCTTTGAGAATAAAGGTTGAAAGGTAGCAAGGATATGAATCTTCTGTAAATGCAGTGACTCTTGTAACTCTGAATATTGCACTCTCACACTGACTTAGAAGAAAAGGGGGACAGAAATAATGACATCTAAGTCATCTCTTGTTTCAGATCAATTTTTCTAAAACCCAAATTGACTTACCGGGACTCAATTGGGACCTTCCACCTGTTCTTTGACTCTTAAATTGTGAATGTGTGAAATTAAACCAAGAGAATCCATCAAGTCAGCTTTCTCTTCTTTCAGAGTTCAAGGGTAAAGATGTACCATATTGTAACAAAGAACGTTTTCAGATCAATCTTTCTCATAAAGTTTTTAACTTGTGACTCAAAGTGATACTGGTAATATTTAAAATAAAATTAAGATTTCATGCACTTTACCAACATTTACTGAATAGTAATTTCCTGTTGGTAGGTAAGAGACTGAATGGAGAATCTGAAGATGGAGAAAAGATACTGTCTGCAATGGCATTGTGCTGTAAACTCTGAAGGTCTTTAGGGCTGACAGGTACACATAACTTCCTTGTAAGAGAATGGAATAGTGAGAAGATGATGACAAGAGTCTGAGCTTCATGCTCAGCTCTTGCTCAGCTAGTGAACTTGACTGCTTTCTTATCCTTTAACTCTGAGCATTTCTCTCATATATTTCCTGTGGAAATCGTGGATATAACCATAGAAACACAGTATAGTTTAATTCACCTAGGCCCATGATAAAATGTAAATGTGCTGATATAGTTTCATTGTAATTCGTATTTCCTTTTAGACTTTAGAAACAGGTCTGTGAAGATCAGTTTCACACTGCACACCAGCACGTTACATGGGCCTTAAAATCAGAAGCTGTCTTTTGACTCACTTATGACACCAGTACTCTAAAAGGGCTGCTTTGTGTTTACAATAAAATGGACTAAAAAAAAAATGAGCATAAGTGAGTTAGGACAATTCCTTTTCAAATGGCTACCCTCAACTGTTTGCAACAATATGTGCTAAATTTTCTTTGAAAGAAAAGGAATTTATAATCAACTTCAAAAACTAAGTTTGGGATATAAAATTATATGCATGATTAATTGTGGATCAAACTATAATTAGGACCACTGATAAGACATTCTCTATGGGGAAAGGTTTAAAAGGAAAAGGGGTAGTAGAGTCGATCAAGCATTAATGAGATAAGTTGGAGAGAGATATGTTAAGATATATATCAAATTCTCAAAAGATTAATAAAATATCATAAAAAATGAATGAAAGAAAGAGAAATGCAGGCTTGAGATATAACTCAGTCATGTGGAGCCTCTTCTAGCATTTGTGAGTTGCTGGGTTTTATCATTTGCCCAGGAGAAATTATACAAAGAAGAACAAAGAAGGGGAATGAAAATTGGGACAAAGGTTAAAAGGAGGAAATGGAAGAGAACAGGAGGAGGAATATAATTATCTGGGCAAAAACAAATCAAAACCAAAACCAAAAAACAACGCAAAGATCAGAAACAACAACAAAGAGGAATGATAATTCACTGGTCCCTGCCCTCACAAGAACAGATTGGCTGAGGAGACAGGCCATAGGTTTCTGGACAGCTTAGGCTACGCAGTGAGTGTGAGGCCAGCCTCAAGCCGGTGCTACTTGCTTTTTTGTTGTTTCTATCAAGATCTCAAAATAATCCAAAAGTAAAGCTTCCTTTCCTTCACAGACTATCTTTTTCTCTACCATGGTAAGGACATCCCGGTTACCTCAGAGTGGTCTAAGCCGAAATCTCAAAATAGCACATGAATAACTAGGTGAGTTTCATGCTGATAAAGGCGACTCCTATGCAGCAGTTCACCCCTCTGACACCAACATCCAGGTCTGAACAGATCCACTGTAGCTTACCTTCTGGGCAACACACCTGCTCCGTTTCATCCTCCATACCACTTGCTTGATTACTCTTGAGTCATCGGCTTTCTTTGACAGAAGCAGCAGCCTCCTGTCCGTAAGGAGCCACTGCGGTCTTTTAGAACCGATACCGCAGACGTTAACAGCAATAACAGGTGATCCAAAGCAAATATCAAATGACGCCAGTTAGAGCGCTGAGCAGAACAGAAAGTCAGTGGGTGGACAGAGAAACTGGAGTTCCCCGTACCAGTGAAAAGATGAGACCGGTGCAAAATGTGATGTAGAGCATCAGCAATGTTTAACTTCGCTTACTGTAAATCAGCTTCCTGATACCACTCTCAGGGACTAGGTGAGGAACTTTGAACTGTACTTCAACAAAAAGCAATATGTCATATTATTCCAACAAAACGCCTCTGTCCTTAATCCTTTACACTTGAATGAATCTATGTACCCTCTTATGCACTTTCCCCCTAAAATACCTCCAGGTTGCCACTGTATTTTTATATTTTATTGTTATTTTTTAGATTATAACATCATTGCAATATTTCTTTCCTTTCTTCCCCCAAACCCTCCCATGCACCCCTCCATGCTCTCCTTCAAATTCATGGCCTCTTTTTTCATTAGTTGTTATTGTGTATGTGTGTGTGTCCCTAGATACAACCTGTTTAGTCCATATAATGCTATTTTTATGTACATTTCAGGGCTAACCATTTGGCAATGGACAGACAATTGGTGTACTCTTTCCTTGGAAAGCCTACCTCTCCTGCTCCCAGCTTTCCCCAGTTGGCTGTATATTTTTGTGTAGAGTTGAGTCTTGCGGAGTCTCTGTCCATTTAGTTTTGCATGCCCTTTGGTGTTCTGTGTGTTCAGCTCACACTGGGCAGTCATATTGATGAGATTTTATGGGCATAGCTCCTGACATCATCTGGAGACACAATCTCACAGCAAAGTCCCTGATGCTCTGACTCTTACAGTCTTCCTGCTGTCTCTTATACAATGTTCTATGAACCTTGGGAAAGTGTTTCCTAGATGTAGCCACTCAGGCTGGTCTCTAAAATGCTGTATTTTGGCTGATTGTACTGGTTTCCATCTGTGGCAAAGAGGAGTTTCCCTGATGAGGGTGAGGGCTACATTTATCTGTGGGTAAAAGGACAAATGTTCAGACTGCAGTTAGGTTTTATGCTGTGACACTATATTTTATAATATTCTGTTTCGGTTTTTAATCTTCAACACTCAGGTGCTATTCAAGGCCTTGGTGCTGATAGTGTTCACTCTTAAATGTCCAGACCTTAATGTAGTATCTAAACAAATGAATGATGGTTTGTGACCTGTGATGAAGGTAAAGGCAGAGCTAATGGTGCCATGAAATCTACCTTAGTGTTTACTTGAATTAAAGTCTGAAAAATACATCTAAGGACTTTGAATTCTTTTAGGTAATTTTAAGAAAAAAACCAGTGACTCCAGCAATCATTTGGATTTTTATTTGTGGTCACGTGTAAGGTAAGGCAGATTTTTTTCCACCTTCTAAAACCTAGGGATAACATGAACAAATGAATTATCTATGTGTTATTCATAAAGCTTATGCTTTATGTAAAAATAAAAGCTCAGAGTTAAAGCTTTTTTTTTTTTTCTCCTTCTGGTGAATACATTCAGAGACAGAGTTACTCTTGCTTCAAAAGAAGAAAACCAACACAGCCACACCTAAGATAATAAGACTTGAACAAGATCTTCTTAGAGAATAAGCAGTTTATGAATTTTGAATTTCTTTTATGTGTGACATATTGCTCAGACAGTCTTTCAAATATGTAGTAATTGCAGTGGAATGGAACCAAAGGCTTTCTGAGTAAAGTGTTAGAATACAAATGCAAGGATCCTGCCATTTGCATTGTTTTTGCATAATCTTATTACCTATTGAATACAAATTTCATCAGTAACTCCAGTAATTTGGATGCTACCCGGTCCTCTAATTTCAATCGTGCCATATCACTGTATAGGGCAGACAGAGAACATTTGTTTTCAGTTGGAGTACTTCAGATTTGCTCACAAGCAGGATCTAACTCCTCTCTCTTCATTTGTATTTCTTGAACAAATGGCTTTTTCTGATCTTTGCATGGATAGCAATGATTTGGTTGTCGATCTTCTCAATTCCGAGCATTTTCATGACATCTTCCCCTTGTAATAAAGATAAGAAATAGAAACATATTTTAAGATTCAGTGTTTACGAGCCTTTCCTTGTCTGCCTTAGCTGTTCTGACCAGAGTGTTTTCCAGTCCTGTTCCTCTTGCATAAAGCAGCCTTGACTGCTGAGCCTGCAGCTGCTTTTGTTAGGTTACTGCTCAGCATCCTGGCCACTCCCCAAAGCCTTTTGCTCCAGATCAGATGCTCTGCACCTGCCCAACCTGATCTTCCAAGCCAGACTGACCCAATCTTCTAAAGACTCTGCTTCACAGTCCAGTTTCAAGGTGTCTGAAGTGCTCCTTGCAGTGTGCATCTTCTATGACATTCTAAGATACACTAACACAATCCACTATTCTTATGGAACCTCATATATGACTTGCTGTAAATAAATGTGACTCATTTAAATAAGTTACACACACACACACACATATACAAATATCTCACATGAGTCAGTACAAAACACAACATAACCAATATACATTTCCATGAAAGCCATGAAAATGGTTATTTGCTACAAATAAGTATCAGATACTTGTGCCTGCAGTCTATTAGGTAAATAATAAACTTACTTACTATCAAGGAAGTGCTGAAACATAGATATTTTTGTGCCAGAAAATTTAGGTTTAGAAAAGCTACATGACTTGCTACAAGAATGATACAAAATGATTTCGCTAACTAAGAACTCAAGCTCAGATTTTAATGGCTCTAAAATCTTTCCCTTACTCAGGTCCAAACCCCTGCTCTCATTTCTAAAGATAAATGACACTGCTCATAATAATCTAATGCAGACAGACTTTGAATTTCAATTCAGCTCCATTTCCATCAAATGCAACTGCCTTCAAAAGTAATGCTAATATGTTATTTCAAATTCTCCATACACATCATAGTTATGACACGTAGTAACTGTTAACCTTTTGGTGGAAGTAATTTCAAACCTACATGAACATTATCCAATTAATTATTCAAAGACGCTGTTGGATAATAATTGCGAAACTAATTATTACAGATCAAACTGGTCACAAAATGGATTTTCTTTTTTTATTATGTGAACAAGCCTCTTCAAATCTAATCTATTGTCTTTCATTCCGCAAAACCATTTAACTAGATGAAAAGTATCAAAAGAAAATAAACTTTGAGAAAACAGCGGCTCAAATGATCAATTTAACATTAACTGGATTGAATGTTGTACTGACCCGAGTTCAGACTTGTTAAGAAAGCTGTTTGCAACTCCAAGGATCTTCTGGAACTCACACCACACCTCCTGCCTGGACTCAACAATGCCACTTGTGGCAACTAGACATAAAGTCTGAGTTGGCCTGTCCGATGTCACTATACACAGTCCACTTTAGCTCTGCTGCCCATCCCCCAACTCCCCACACCTTTTTTTTTTTAAGGCCATGTTGTAGTCTGAGAAACAAGCAAAGAAACAACAAAAAATGCTGTTAATGCCCGGCTGCTGCTCTGGAGGGGTCCAGGGTAGGGTCTCTGGTGCTGGATGCAGATGCCCTTGCAGGTTGCTTCATCTCTTGGTGGCCAGAGCTGATGACTCAGGCAACCTATCAGAATTGAAAGAGAAAGGATAGCACCAGATAGATTTCCAAAGTGGCTGTACTAGTTTGCATTCCCACCAGCAATGAAGGAGTGTTCCTCTCTCTCCACATCCTCGCCAGCATGTGGTGTCACTTGAGTGTTTGATTTTAGCCATTCTGATGGGTGTAAGATGGAATCTCAGAGTTGTTTTGATTTGCATTTCTCTGATGACTAGAGATGTTGAGCATTTCTTTAAGTGTGTCTCAGCCAATTGATATTCCTTTGTCGAGAATTCTCTGTTTAATTCTGAGCCCCATTTCTCAATTGGGTTATTTGGTTTGGTGGCGTTTAATTTCTTGAGTTCTTTATAAAGTTTGGATATTAGACCTTTGTCAGATGCAGGGTTGGTGAAGATTATTTCCCAGTCTGTAGGCTGTCGCTTTGTTCTTTTGACAGTGTCTTCTGCCTTACAGAAGCTTCTCAGCCTCATGAGGTCCATGAACAGCAACTTTGGAAATCTATCTGGTGCTATCTCAGAAAACTGGGAATAGGGCTTCCTCAAGACCCAGCTATTCCACTCCTTGGAATATACCCAGAAGATGCTCCAGCACACAACAAGAACATTTGCTCAACCATGTTCATAGCAGCCTTATTCATAATAGCCAGAACATGGAAACAGCCTAAGTGTCCCTCAGTAGAAGAATGGATAAAAAAACTGTGGTACATTTACACTATGGAATACTACTCAGCTATTAAAAACAAGGAATTCCCAAAATTTGTGGACAAATGGATTGAACTAGAAATGATCATAATGAGTGAGCTAACCCAGAAGCAGAGAGACTCAAATGGTCTATACTCACTTATAACTGGACACTAGCCCAAGGGGCAGGTCCCATGAAAGTCTGCACCTACCAGGAAAGTAGGATAGAGGTGAAAACATCCTATTGAGACTCTAGGTGAGAAAAATATAGGGGATAGGGAAGTAGGTGGATCCAGAGGGTCCTAGAAACCTACAAGAGGAACATTATGATGGGGTTCTGCTTAATCAAAGGCACCGACCAAGGACAAAACGTGCAGTCATCATCAAACCCCTACCCAGATCTAGCCAAGGGACAGAACATTCTCCACAGGTAAGTGGAGACTGAGGACTGACTTTCACAGGATTTCTGGTGCCCCATATTTGGCCATCTCCCTTTGTTGGGGAGGCCCAATGGCACTCAGAGGAAGGATAGCGGACTACCAAGAAGAGACTTGATACCCTAGCACCATATTCAGGGGGAGGAGGTCCCCCTCGGTCACAGTCATAGGGAATGGGGATTGGGATGAAAGTGGGAGGGAGGGAGGAATGGGAGGATGCATGGGATGGGATAGAAAATGAGATGTAATATGAATTATTTTATAAAATGTGTTTTAAAAAAAAGAAAGAAAGAGGAAGGAGAGAAGGGGAAAAAGAGAGCAAGGTTTCTTCTCTAGGGACTGGTTGTGCTGCGGCTGAAGCCACAATTTTCCTATGGCTAAGCCTGTAAAAGCAGCTTCTGGCTAGAAACTGCACAGGGATAGTAGAAGGAGGCTCTGATCTGTAGATAGGCCTCTTTGCGGAGAGCTCCAATAAGCTGATGTAAATGTAGGCTGGGTAAAAGGCCCTGAGTCAGCTACAGTGAAGTAAGACATCCGAGAGAAATAGAAAACAAACCACTCAGACACACACATTCAAGAGAAAAAGTAGATGGAATTAGGCATCTTCACTTCAACTGAAGTCAGGTTTCCCAATTTTCAGCACATATGTTCAAGAGAAAGAGATCAAGAGAAGAGGTGGATGAAGTCGGGCATCTTAACTTCAACTGAAGTTTAAGCTTCCCAATTCTCCAGCCCTGTTTATTGTAGAAGATCACACTTATACATCTGAGAAAAGGGAATTACCTCATAGTCAAAAGAGTACAATTAATCACAAAAACAGATGAATTCTAAAATATAACAGGTTACATGTTTAAAATCTAAACATTCTTATCTATGTATTCACTACGTAAGTTCATGGTGAGTTCAGAATGACGAAGGTTGGCAGGGTCTAAGGTTAATAAGGTCTGAAACTTACAGGAGTATACAACTTATCAATTAGGATGGACCTGACTATACATTATCCAGCTATCTCTTAGTTCATAATGAGCTCAGGACAGTCATTTTATCTGTCTTTCATTTTAAGAAACAGAGTAAATTCAGACATCTCTAGGTAACTTTATTCCACTGAGGTACACGCGAAGTTTAAACAAATTTGGCTATATTTATGGTGAAAATACCAGGATTCGTGGTGCCATATGCAGTGGAGGCATAGCTGAAGCCACAAATCTTCTAGTAGGCTATCCTTAGTGAGGCATCTGGAGGTCCACAAAGGTATTTATTGCAGCCATAAACTAACTTTAACTTTTAAAACTATTTGAATCAAATCAGGAATTCCATAATCAGAGATTAATTAATCTGAATAACAAACAGTGCATCTTCAACAAAATCCTGTAGGAAGTTTGCTCAATCAGAACTGGTCAGTGCCTAGAAAATAATAATTCACACCAATGCCAGATGTATTTTCTTTGGTATTTCAAGACAGGGTTTCTTTGTGTAATATTGGCTATCCTGGACTCACTTTGTAGACTGGGCTGGCCATGAATGTAGTCCTGGCTGTCCTGGACTCGCTTTGTAGACCAAGCTGGCCTTAGACTCACAGTGATTCACCTGCCTCTGCCTCCCTGGGTGCTGGAATTAAAGGCGTGTGCCACCATGCCCGGCTCTAATGCCAGATTTCAGAGAGATGCAGTAGTGCACAGTTGACAGGGTAGTCAGAGGTTGGAAGCAGTTCCGGGGTCCATCACAATACAGACCTTGCAAATATCGGATCACCTCTAGAGATCTCTCATGCCTGCTGGACTTCCCCAAATCAATGGCTCCTGACAGCATGTCAGAGGCTGGAAGAAGTTTGGGGGTGCATCATGGTACAAGACCTTGCAAACACCAGATCACCTCCTAGACAGCCCACATGCCTAGTGAGCTCCCTTAACAGGGTGGCTCTTGGCAAAATGCTTCTACTTCCATCATGCTTCTCAGTATAGTAAGTTTGGTTCCAGGCCAGCTATATTACAACATTTTCTAGTAGCTTCTTGGTAATAAAAAGCCTCATTAGGCCCTGTCCCAGGGGTCTAACCAGAATCTGCATGTCTGTGTACAGTAAATTATGTGACTTTAATTATCAAGATGCCCTACTTGGAACTCACAACTCCAGTGGGCAGATAGCCGTGGAACCAGTGCTGTTTCTCACTTTCTCTTGGGTAAGTCAGGGTCTTCTGTTTGTCAGAGGATGCCTTTCATGTTGCAATAGAGCTGACTGTTTACAGTTTATGTGTGTGCACAATTTATCAGGAGTGTTTCAGAATCAACTATTATTCATATTAAAAAAATTTTTTTGTAGAAAGCTGTCAGGAGCAAAGTCACTTAACTTTCTCATTCTCTTACAATGCTGTTGAACAGACTTGTCCAAATACCACAGCTAGCTAGCGACTACGCGAGCTCTGACTACGTAATGCGTCTCATCACACTGAATCTTGGTTTTTGCTTTGTTTTGTTTTGTTCGTTTTTTGTTTTTGCTATTTACTTTTATATGCATGCTTCAATAACAGAGTTTTAATGAAATATTGTAAAAATACCCAACCACGCTAGCTAGGAAATTTGGTAAATTTACCTAATAAATAGGATCACAGAGGTATCACTGATTCAGTGGGTGCTGAAGCTGCCCCCACACTGATGTCCACCAACTTGTGAGGACCAGAGTCGTGTGCAAGCATTTGGTAGAATGAGTTATGTTGGTTAGAGTTGAAACCTGGTGCATGAAAACCTCTAAGAATCCACCATTTCCCCCCTAGAAGCTGACTGCAGTTAAGTTTCCACATGCATTTTCATTCTTCTGCTCTATTGCTGTTTCCAAAAGAGAGCTTAGCCGACTCCAAAGTCAAGCTGGGGACAGAGTATGCCCTGTGTTCTCTGCCACAATTAGGTGTAAATTTCACTTTGGTCTTTATGCCATGTTATTCTTTTGTTATTTTGAACATTTTTTTTTGAGATTTTTAAAACACGAATTAATGTACTAAATAAGATTTAGTAAATATCATATCCTTCTTATAAATGCATTCATAATTTTGTATGGTTTGTATTTTATTGCTTGCCACTGCTAGCCTAAGGTTTTTAGGGAAACATATTTTCCTAGTCATAAGAGAGGACTGACCCTCAGTTCATTAATTTATTCATTTTTATAAGTATTGAAATTCCAGTGTCTGCTTTATACCTTTTCATTATGGAAGATGCTTTTGTAAATGTTTTGTATAAACTGTGAACAGATAGAAACACATTCTTTAGTCTGCACTGGTATTTTGTGTTCCAATTTATAGTAAGCTCTGGCCATAAAAAGCTGTTGTTTAAATAGCAATGTGTAGAGTTGCTGATGGAGACCTTCTTGCTGTGCATGGCAGCCCAGCCCCTGTGGGAGAACATCCATCAGCATTGTATTTTAGGTGGTTCGGTCTCTGTGGCTTGGGCTGGCTCACAAGGCACTGAGGGCTTAGTAGGTTATTTCAGAGGTGAAGTTCGCTTCCTTTCATCTTTCTTTCCTAGAAGTAAAATTGGTAATCATTGGTGGCAGGTGGAACGTGACAATAGAGTCATTCACCTTCGATCAGCCAGAGCTCAAGTTGCTGCTTTGTACATACGTCCACCGGCACACCGTTTACCACCCTTTGTGTCTGACCTAACATCTGTACCAAAAGCAAGATTACATAAGCTGTGTGACTGCGAATTAGCATCTTCAGCAGGTCATGGAATAAGAACATTATTGGCACTGCCACAGCATACAGCTGGAGGAGAAAAGAAAATATAGACAATGACAGCTACATGCAACCATGTAGCTACGTCCTTTGAAGACTGTGCCCACGTGCACTAAGAGCTGCTAACAAACACAGTGCCTTTTAGATAACACAGCTCTACTGCGTCTCTATGAGGGGAAGTGCATGGCTCTTTCAGATTGAGAGTTTGCTCAAATGAAAGATGCAAACCTAAATAACCATTGAGTTTCCACTGAGCAGCTGATGTTTTCTATGCAGCGAGATTTTAAAACTTCCACTTGCTATAGAATGTTCATCTCAAAAGTAAAATATCCTATGCTAAACTTCCCCTGCAATCATCCTCACTTTATGTCCATCTGCCATCATTCCTAACTAAATTAAAAATCCATTCTTCACTAGCTCAAACAAAACTGACCCCACTAATCTTTAATTGTTCTTATATCCCGTGATAGCTCCCTCAGTCTTACCTTGTATGTGAGCTTAAAATATGATTCAAGTTTAGATGAAGGCGATTTGCATAGCATCCTGTCAGCCTGAATCAGTTCATCTTTGATGCCCATTTTTATTATTACAGAACCTTATAGGATGCTTCTCTTCACTTTGCTGCCCACTCCCTACCATCTAGTCTTTTCTCAACTGAGCACCAAACATGGCCTAAGAGTCTAGCAAGACAGATCTCCCAGCATCTTTGTCTCATGCAGCTCGCCTACCCTCAGGGCTGTCTTTCAGGCTCACACACTTGTTCTTGGTATATATACCCACACTCTTCAACATTATAGTCCATAACAGTACTGGCTGGTTTTATGTGAAGTTGATGAAAGCTACAGTCAACAGAGAGAAAAGCCTCCATTGAGAAAATACCCCCATAAGATCCAGGTGTAAGGCATTTTCTTAATTAGTGATCAACAGGGAAGGCCTAGGCCATTGTGGCTGTTGCCCTCCTTAGGGTGGTGGTCTGTTTCCTGTGCTATTTGCTAAAACTGATACACAGCCTTACCAAATCATGTAACCCTGGAGACCACAGTCCATCAAAGGATTTGACTCCCTCCTCCATCTAGTTGTTTAAATCAAGACATAATATCATATGTATTGGTTGTGTGTGGCATAGGTATATATGTGTGTGTGTATACATATGTATGCATTATGAAATAGTTAAATAACAAATGAACTATTCTATGTGATTACTATTTCTATAGAAAGAATATTTAATAATCATGTAGAATATTGCTATATTTGGGTAGGTATGCACATGTGGACTCATGTTCACTATGTGGGCACATATGTGTACAGGTGTACTTACACTTGTGTAAGCATGCATGGGTTGACATTAAGTATCTTCCATAATCACTCTTCGCATTGTACTTTATTTAGTGAGGCAAGGTCTCATTGAACCTAGAACTCACCTGCTGTGCTAGTCTCACTAACTAGCTTGCCCAGAAGAACCCACTTCCCCTCTTTCCAAAACTCAGGAGCTACCAAGACTTCTGTGCTTTTTTTTTTTCAGGTGCTGCATATCGAAACTCTAGCCCTTATGTTCACCAAGTAGTTTATCCACTGAGTTCCTGCCCACCTACTCAATTTTTTTTGATAAATAAAACAACTAACAATAACTATTTGTTATTTTTTAAGATCATTTTAACTATTTAAAAGTTTGCCTTTTTCAAAAGAGTAGATAATTTTTTTAGACCTCATTGTTGGATTTGTTTTAGGGTTACACAATTTTACGGTAAGTATTTGAACTCCTGATATGCTCAGAGATTGTGTCAAAGCTATTTACAACATGGTGAGACTCCGGGGTAGCTAACATATTATGCCTCTGTCTAGTCTAGTTTTTGTTTTCTGGCTGTGGATCTACCTAACAATCTCTGCTTTAAATGTCATTTAAATCTATATATCTTTTAAAATAAGCATTCCTTGTGAAGATCTTATGAATTTTCAAAATTCTCGGCACATGGTGCTGTCAGAGTCCCTGGGAATCGGCAGCTAATACACACAAGTTGAAGTTGACATTTCATTTACCCTAGCCTTCAATACTCATCTTTTAGAGCTTGTATTTGAATCTCAGGCCTTGGAAACCCTCTGGAATTAATAAAACATATGTAATAATTTCTGCCAACAGAAGGCAGGGTTATGGCTATTTTACTCCAACTCCCTGGCCAAAACATAGCATTTCCTGCTTACTCCTAAAGATGAGAGAATTGAGCTGTCATTCTGGGTGGGAAGACAACCGCATAAAACTGGTAAAGCCAGAAAACACATAGAAGAGAGTGTAGTTAACAGTATGCATATGAAGCTCGGGGAGCAAATTGAAAGAGCAGGCGTGCAGTATGAGAGATGGACACTGAAAGACGGCGTGGGGAAAACAGTACAGCCAAGCTAGAGACAAGGTTTAAAACTATTATCTGAAGGTCTGGAGACCAAAAATTGGAGTTAGCTAAATGGCATAAACACTTCCCTATGGAGAAACTATTGAACCTTAATACTTATTCTCTTTAAAAAAGAAATCCAAGGAAATTTCTAAGGAGTAGAGAGACTTAAGCATCATCAGTAAGGTTTCTTCTAATGTCAGAGGATTTCTTCATGGAGATTAATGGACTGCTCTTTTCAGAGAATGTACACTCACTTCCTGGTAGTCGAATACTGATGACCTCATGGCTCCCTTTTATCTTGTATTTTTATGGTACTGATTACATTAATTAGAAGATATTGTATAATGAAGCTTATCAGAAAAAATTAATAGGTTTTCTTAATAAGTTTTTCTGTGATTTGTGTTGCTGATATGAGCAGCAATTATCCAGCTAAGTAATAGCCTGGTAATGAGCATGTCTGTTTGAAATTACTTTGAAAGTGCATTGATTTTTTTTTTTTCCTGTGAGTAAGGAATTTTGACAAGAAGATTTATAAAACCCCACAACAGCGAATCCTATTATCTATTAAGATGGCCCAGAACATCGAATTAAAAGCTTAAAATTCTTTAATTCTATTTCTTGTTCCTTAGTCCTGAAAAACTTTGTTCAGGAGTGATAGTTACTAGTTCTTTGTGAGATTTGTTCCAGTGAATTGAATCCACAGATTTCATTTAGAACCATCTTTTAGCTAAGAGGCAAATAAGTTAAAGTAGATGTTGGACTTATTTGAAGTGTTCTATTTTCATGGCTCATAATGAAGCTATGCTGGACATGAGTTCACAGGAGCTATGGCTGAACAGCTTAGTGGACAGGACAAAATAACACTGGGATTTAAACTCTATGCATATCTATCTCCAGCTGCAGAACTTTCCATGTGCCTTGACATATTGTGTTTTCTTTTCTAATCTGAGTAAAGATTTTCATTCAGATTTTGTCCAACTCTCCTCCCTCTACTAGAGTTCCATGATACAAATGCAAATAGTTTCAAACATAATGAAATTAATTTTTATTTCAGTATTCTATAGTTAAATGATGCAATAAGAGCATAATACACTTCAATTAATTTTTTGTACAGTATATTTGATCATTAATTTTTTCTAACCCCAACTCTCTCCAGATTCTCTCCACCTCATTACCCATCCAACTTCTGACCTTTTCAAAATTTTTTTGTTTTGTGTTTTCTACTACAGGCGTTGAAAATTCCTCAAAAATAAGATCAAAATAGAATTCAAATGGCCCTACAAATATAGAGTCATTCTTATGTTTTCTTCTTACTTTGATGGTGCTGGATTCTCAGGGAATTCCACAACCTTTATGTTAAGCCTAAAGCATTGCTAGTGGTATCAACCTGTATAGATTAAAAAGTCTGTTCAAACAGGACAGCAAAGTTATACTTTTGTTTTTCCTAGAATGGTTAAGAGTATTGATGCAATCAAATCTTGGATGAACTTTACATGCAATGAAGGCTTACAAGAAGAAACATATGCTCTACCATTCTTTCTGGCATTTACAAAATAGAACACAAAAGAGAGGGGACACTCATAAACAAGAGTGACCCGGTTTTCAATTGAGCTATGTTTTATCTAATGGTTATTAAGCATCCCTTTCTCTGTCAACACAAAACCACAATTTTTACCCCCTAGGGAATGAGTAAGTATATTTATTCTGGAGCCAAATATTAGTGGCCATAGGCCCAGGAACACAGATTTATGTTATCCCAAATTCCATATTACAACATGGTAACAATTTGATAAAGCGTTTATAGTTGTAGAACAAAGAAAGCCATAAGTCAAGTCACTTTTCAAATACGTTGGTGGAAACATTAGGTAGGCTACAGCAAGGCTGAAAAATATCTGCTACAGTCCTGGGAAAATAGTTGATGGCATTCTTAGCCCTTTGCTTGATTGGAAGCCGGTGGTCTTTCCCTAGATTTATGTTCTATTTCAGAGAATTTATTTATAGGAGTAAACTGTTTAGTCACATACACAGAGGGGCAGTAATAGTTATTAAGGAGATAAATATGCCCCAGGCTATTTTGTCTTTGAACCTGCAACATTTTCACCTCTCCATATCATGTAAGTTCTAAGCAGTGAAGCAATCTTGCTGAAATTATAGTGGAAGGTTTTTTTTTTTTTTTTTCCTGAAGAACTTTTATTCCCATTTCTTACTCATTAGGTTAAGATACTAAGTTGTATTTTGTTTTGTCAACTTTTTAATTAACATGTCATGTTCTTCAGATGATGGCTTAACATGAGATTTGTGCTTTCAAAAACAAAAATAAACAAAATAGTCCCAGTCCTAAGGAAAGGTCTATAGTTTCTGCCATTTACCAAGAGTATGGAAGAATCTACAGAGGAAAAACTTCACTTCATACATACAAATTTTCTTTCCTCTGGATTGACTCGATAAAGTCATTATTTTATAAACATTTTAAAATTAAAATATAATTAAACATTTCTTCCTTCCCTTTTCTCACTCCAAACCTGCCCATATGCTCCCTGACTCATCTTCAAACTCATTACTTCTTTTAAAGCTATTATTACACACATGCGCGCGCATGCATGCATGTGTGTGTGTAAGTACATATATTCCTAAATATAACTTGTTCAGTCCAAATAATGTTGCTTGTATGTTATATTATTCAGATATTCAGGGTTGATATTTTGACGCTGAATAACCAATTGCTGAGCATTTCCCTCTGACTCTCAGCTGTTCTCAATTGCCTATAACCCCCCCTTTCTTGAAAATACATTCTTTTCTCACAGAATGTATTCTAATTACAGATTTCACTTTCTCTACTTCTCCAAACTCCATCCCACTTGCCCTCTCATCCTAATATGCTTCCTTTCTGTCTCTCATAAGAATAGAATAGGCCAAATATGAGGCACCAGAGTATGTGTGAAAGTCATACCCCACTCTCCACTCAACTGAGGAGAATGTCCTGTCCATTGGCTAGATCTGGATAGGAGACCTGGTGGCACTCAGAGGAAGGACAGCAGGCTACCAAGAAGAGACTTGATACCCTATGAGTATATACAGGGGGAGGTAATCCCCCTCAGGCACAGTCATAGGGGAGGGGAGTAAGGGGAAAATGGGAGGGAGGGAAGAATGGGAGGATACAAGGGATGGGATAACCATTGAGATGTAACAAGAATAAATTAATAATAAAAAATTAAAAAGAATAGAATAGTCTTTTAAGTGATAATAACAAAACATGACAACAAAATATAATAATATAAAACAAAAACTCTCCCACTGGAGTTGGGTAAGGCAACATAAAAAAGAGGGGGAAAAGAAAGGAAAGGAAAAAGAAAAGGCACAGTGATCAGTGACCCACTGGTTCACATATTTGGGAGTTCTATAAAAATGCTAAACTGGAAGCTGTACTGCAGAGGATCTGGTGCAGGTCTGTGTAGGCCCTAGTGTATACTGTTTCAGTCTCTGTGAGTTCATATGAGCTTTGCTCAGTTGATTTAGAGATACTTGTTTTTCTGGTGTCCTCCATCACCTCTGGCTCACAGTCTCTTTCTGTCTCCTCTCCCACAGGGCTCCCTGAGATCTGAGGTGAGGGACTTGGTGCAGACATCCTACTTAGAGCTCTGTGCTCCCGTGTCTCATTCTCTGTGTATTTTCTGGCTGCAGGTCTCTATATTTGTCCCCATCTGCTGTAGGAGAAAGCATCTCTGATGCGTGAATAAGGCACTTATATATAAGTACAGCAGATTATCATTAGGAGTCATTTTATCATTACTTTAAAAAAAAGACCATTAGTACTTCCACATCTTGGGTGACCAAAGGCAAAAGGAATAGGTTGTCTGTATTGGGAGTGTCTTGGACAGAGCTTGTCAACAATTCAGGTGAGGGCTTCTTAAGTCTTGCATTGGGGTTTTTGTTAGGCTCTTGGAGGGAGCACTGTCATCTCAGATAGTAAAGGTTCCTACTATAGCTATGTATGTATATTTGTACAAGGAATCATGTATATTATAGTTATTTTAGGCAAAAAACTAATACTATGATTTTTGTATCTTTTTCAGACATCCTTCCTCCTTCTATATTTACCCCTACCCTCCAATGCTCCCATTTTCTTCTTTTTCCTGTGGAATAATTTGTATTCTGCTATCCCATTTACCCTCCTTCCATCTTTTCTTGTATTTACTAGACCTGCTCCCTAAGGATCCCCTTATTTTCCATTTCCCTGATCAGATAACTTGTACCCTGTTCATCCTCTCTCGGGACATCTAGGCTGTTTCCATTTTCTAGCCATTGTGAATAGAGCAACAATGAACAAGGCTGAGAAAGTTATCCGTGGAGTAGAATGTTGGGCCCTTTGGGCATAGCCTAAGGATCACTAGTTCGTATGGTAGACTTATTTTTTTAAACATTTCGAGAACTATCCACACTGATTTCCATAGTGGCTGCACCAGTTTGCAATCCCTCCCACAGTGAGCAAGGGTCTCCTTTCCTCCACAATCTCTTCAGGATTTGTTGTTGTTGGAAGTTTTATGTCGATTTTGACCATTCTGACTTGAGTAATATAATATCTTGAAGTTGTATTGATTTGTAGTTCTCTAATAACTATGGATGATGAACACGTTTTTTACATTTTAGAACTTTATTTCAATGTAAGTATATGCATAAGAAATGCACCCATATTGGTTAATAGAATACAATTATGTTTAACTTACCCTACATAATCTTGACCAGAAATATGGTACATGGTTTACAATTTAAAAAAGCAAGAAACAAAAACTGCAATCTGGTTTGTCTACCTATTATAAATGTATAAAAGATCTTCCACAGCAGAACATTGAGAAATATACATTGGGTTTGCCTCAGAAAAGTAACACATATGGCACTGTAAAGGTTTATAAAATTGGTGCAAAACATTGTTACAATGTTACAATATCAGTTTTAAGAGTTCAGTAACTAGCCGGGCGTGGTGACGCATGCCTTTAATCCCAGCACTTGGGAGGCAGAGGCAGGTGGATCGCTGTGAGTTCAAGGCTAGCCTGGTCTACAAAGTGAGTCCAGGATGGCCAAGGCTACACAGAGAAACCCTGTCTCAAAAAAAAAAAAAAAAAAAAAAGAGTTCAGTAACTAATGGAAGGCTATAGAATACATGTAGAACTGTAGAAGCTATCTTACCAGCAGTGTAAGTAGACTTAACTCCATACATTCAGATCACTTTGTACTAAGACTGTTAGCTCACTTCAGATGATGAACACATTTTTACCCTTTTTATTATTATTTAATTAATTTATTCAGATTATAACTCAATTGTTATCCCATCACTTGTATCCTCCTGTTCCTCCCTCCCTCCTGCTTTCACCCTATTGCCCTCCCCTAGGTCTAAGACCCAAGAGGACCTCCTCCCCCACTATATGGTCATATACTACCAATCTCATCTTTTTAGCCTGCTTATTCTGTCTTTGAGTGCCATCAGACCTCCCCACCAAGGGGAGGTGGTCAAATATTGGGCACCAGAGTTCATGTCAGAGTCAGTCCCCACTCTCCACATAATTGTGGAGAATGTCCTATCCATTGGCTAGATAAGAGTAGGAGTTTGATGTTTACTATTGTATTGTGCTTGGTTAGTGCAACAGTTTGAGTAGACCCCCTTGGGCCCTGATCCACCCATCATGATGTTCTTCTTGTAGGTCTCTAGGACCCTCTGGGTCCTTCTATTTCCTCATTCTCCTATATTTCTTTTACCTAGAGTCCCAGTAGGATGTCCTCATATCTATCCCAATCTCCTGGTAAGTGAAGACTTTCATGGGACATGCCTTTTGGGCTAGTGCCCAAGTATAAGTGAGTATATACCATGTGAGTCTTTCTGCTTCTGGGTTAACTAATTATGATCATTTCTAGTTCCATCCATTTGTCCACAAATTTTGGGATTTCCTTGTTTTTAATAGCTGAGTAGTGTTCCATAGTGTAAATATACCCCAGTTTCTTTATCCAGTCTTCAACTGAGGGACATTTAGGTTGTTTCCAGGTTCTGGATGCATACTTCTATGTTGATGTTTAGTTCTTCCCAGCAGTAACTCACTTTCGTGTTTAGCCTGGGCAGCCAAGAGCTCAGAGTTGCTAAATGACTTTGCTTTTGCAAAGCAACCTTGAGAAGTACTAAGCGCTATCTTCTGGAAACTCATAAATCCTTTGTTTATATTTATTCTAATACTCTGAGGATTCTGGACTCTTCATGACTTATTATCTTCCATTTGCTATTCTCTTCTGTGTAAGGCAGCAAAATCAACTCACCTTAATATTCGTTAGCATCAACTGATACCTAAACAAATACTTCATGAAGCTCAGGGCCAAATTCACATCTGATTCATCTACTGTCTTAACATAGTGTATTCCATTTTATTAAATAATTTTTCCTCTAGAATTTCTGTTTCTAATTGGTCCATGACGATTTGTGATGTCTTGTTTTACTTTTAAAATTCTGATTCAGAATATGTGATACTTTTACAATAAAGTCTTTTAAAATAGATTTTGTACTCTCTCTCATAATATGACCACTTTATTCAGGTCTTATAATGTATGAAATACATGGCCAATTTTCTAAGAAAATAAAACAGACAAGTCTACAACTTGTCAAGGGGATTGTAAGAAAAAATTATATCTTTCATAATATAATGACTTTAATTTTTAAGCATAACTTAACAAATTTATATAGTGAGTGACTCAAAGGAACATGGTTTGAAAGAAGAAAATCACAAGGTTAGTGAAGTCAACACAAAAGGAAGAAAATATAAAGCAGTTGCAGAGAATATACTATATCCTTTAGAGCTGTATGCCCTCGTAAACAGACCATAGGAACCATCCTTGACATTTTCTGTGATTTAAGGTAATGCTCCTCAAGTGTTTTTTGTTTGTTCAACCAAAAGATTTTATATACAATCAGCTGTGCTATTGCCACTCACTTCACCTAGTGAAGTCTGCTCCAACACTAAACATTCTGAGTACCACATCTGTAAACACAGTAGTTATTTCTTTTCAAAACCCAAGTATACTTAGGTCAGTTTCTCTGTAATCACTTCACTGAGATCCTAGGCTGCCAAATGTTTCTGTGATTACACTAAGCTGCCCTCAGCTCTTTCTGGTGATGGAAAAAACTAACCCAGGGAAGCTGGCCTCTCACCATATCTCACATCAATGTCACAGTTGCACTAGTTATTGCTAAGTTCTTTGTGGCCAAACGCGGCAAGAGAAAAACGAGTAAAAATGAATTTAAGGGGCCAACTTCACTTAAGGATATCCTTGGGGGATAAACTACCATGGTGAATTTCCACCATAAATATATCCATGAACTGCTCTATGCATAGAATGGGAAGCTACGCTTGAGCATAAATACATCTGTAGTATTATGAATGAGAATTTGTTATTGAGTTGCAAGTAGTTATAATGTGGCCTCTTTGTGGAGCAGCGTATTTATCTAAAATCATGGCTGAGATACAAACCATGAGCATTCTGACTTGAAAAGTTGATTGATAATTTCTCAAAACTGTGGAAAGTAAGCTCATGTCATCAACGGAAAGCGCTGGGAGTCAGATAATGCTTAGTGGATATCAATGCTTAGTTTTGAGGAAGAAGCATTAACAAATATGGAAAGCTTCTCCCTGACCTCCTGCATTTTCTTCCTCACTATGCACAAAAATTGTTTTCTAAGATACATGGTGATATCAACAAGTGGACTTCTTTGATCATATTCAAGTAGTGTGTTAATACTTGTAATATCAGCAGAGTTCAGTGAAGCAACATTTTCAAAAAAAAAAGGATGTTACACAAACAAAATCCATTCAAAATTCAAGACAAAGAGGTTAAATATAATGGAGTATTTGCTGTTTATTTATATGGGTTGTAGTCCTAGATTGCAGCAATATTTAGTGAAGGTCATGTACTAAAATGAAGAATAGCCATAGTTCCCTGGAAAGACTATTAATACTTATTATTTTGTCAATGTTGTGAGTCTAGATAGGTTTTGTAGGCGTCACCTGAATAATACACTGTAACATATTAAGTAAGGAAAATGTGGTATTCTAATACTATTTATTTAGCTAGACATTAATGGTTTAGCAATGAGCAGCAATGCTGTTCTCAGAAAATTGTTTTGTTCTTACAAAACGATTTTCCAACTATTATTGGTAACATACAATTAACTTGTGAAATGATTTAATGTGATAAAAAGTTCTATTGTCTTTTTATAATTTGGTAAAATTCAATAAGTATAACTCACATAGACTGTTGTTCCAGAACCCAGTCTCCAGTTCTGCATTTCAAAATTCAAAGAAAGGAGATCATCTGCTTCTGGTCTGGGCTTTGCTTTTGTTTGGATAAAATTGTGCTTGTAAGGCAACCTCAATAATCCAGAAGTGGTGGTGCATTCAGAAAGATTGTGAGTTCAAGGCTAGCCTACAATACTTAATAGGATTGTCTCAAAAAGCAAGCAAACAAAATTAAGCCATGATAACCTGTGAGACTGTCCTTTGGGCCCCCTTACTCTCCTTTCTGATTCTCTTCCTTTGGCAGAAGGTACACTCAGTCTTTCTCATCAGTCAATCATTTGAAAGAATCTTGAAAAGCAGAATCACGGGGTGAGATTTAAAATTCCATCCTTGACTGACAGCTAAAACAGAAATGAGAGATGATGACCACGTCAAGAGATAACAGTGAGCCACTCAAGGGAGTGGGCACCACTGACTCAAGCCATCCTGTCAATGGTAACATGTAATTTGAGAACCAGGCTCATGAGCTAATAGGAATACATGGAAGATAGCTTTCATTACTGAGAATATCAGCCTTTATCTATTTTGGGGTGAACAATCATTTGTACATGAGTGATGCTCGCTGTGTATATTTTGTTATTATGGAAATGCTGACATAGTCAAGTGCTCCATAGAACACTGTGTCCTTCAGGCTTATTCTCAACCATGTGGTACAATTTGTTCTTCAGTGTGTATATAAGGGGCTTGTAATACTCGTTGCCAGAACATACGACTCTCTGACTCAGTTTCACTCCAGAGGCATGGTTGTATCAGAAACTGTGGTTTCAATGAATTTCTTACAAGCAGAGCATTGTCTTAGCAGTGTCTGCATGCCATACTATCCAGAATCTAGTTTGGGGTTAACTAATGTTTAAGATTTTCAGAAACAGACTTTGTTTCTTAAAAAGAAAAATATTTTTTAAAAGTAATTAAAGCAGAATACATCTAAAATTAAATTTGTAATATTAATGTTTTCATTTTGAAGAAAGTAATGTTTATATGAAATTCTTAATAGGGCTATTAACAAATACCTCAGGCAGAAAATAGCATCAGGTTAAAGTGAGCCAAAACACACATTAATTACCCCATAAAACATCCCCTGTTTTGTCTTATAGCTTAAATTAGGTGTTTCCAAGGCAACCCTTGCATTCTATAATGCCACAATGGCTGGAAGGATGCATTCTAAATCCCACAGAACTTTCAGAAAGCTGACAGAAAAGATACAATAAAATAGAGTTCACGTTTTATGCTTGACCAAGAGCACATTGCCATATAGTATTCAGTGACAGACAGTGGTATCTGGGGAGCAGGCTAGGTCAGACACGTGGAACTATATAAACTCTCCACATGACCGGAATGTCAAACATCAATGTTAAATGAGCTATTTTTTCTCCAAGCCAACTTAAAACATGAACATTGTTTTATCATCTGGGAAAATTTACAAGACAATAAATTACCTTTTTGAAAAGCCCATTGAGAATTAATAGATATTTGTTTTAGCCTAGTTTTATGTTTATGTTTCTCAACTTATTTTTATCTTTAAGTTGCATTAATTTTGTAACCTTATAACATTATTCAACTCCAATGAATATAAAGCTTTTAAATATTACTTTAATCTATATGTTCTGATAATTTATTTTATATCTTTGTTGCTTAACCTCCAATCTACATGATAAAAATTACTACTCAGCCTTATGGCCCTGATTCTGGTAATCCTAAGGATTCCTTTTGAATAACATCAAACATTTCAATAAAGTGTCCGAGGTATAAAAAGATAACCTGCTGAAGTCCTGCATGAGAAAATTATAGTTTATTCACAAACACTGCTGTATGATCAGAAACGGGACACTTCATATGAAGAACATTAAAGACTAGAAATTATAACTAAATACCTTTTGCAGTTCTGCTACACACACATATGGAGTATTGATATGAAACATTACTGTAATTTCTACCAGAAGAGTAATTTGTGGCCATGAGTAACATGGCTCATTCATGAAAACTCAAGCTATGTCTCCCAAAGTATTTACAGAGTATTTGCTGAGGTCTTTGTGAAAACATTCTTTCAGCAATGTTACTATTTCCTTCTTATCAATATGCAAAAATGAAACAGTACAATGTTTTTCATTAATCCTCTATAATATCTTCTTTCATAATTTTTGTTCCTATAAACACTATATTTAATTCTTCATATATACTACAAGCCTTATCTTAACAGTGTCAAAATTGAAGACAATGATCAGTTTCTTAATTTTACTATTTTTCTGTTATTCAGCTTAGAATCACAAGTATGTTTTGTGGCTGTTCTACCAGTGTTTGGCCATGCTGTCTATGTAATATGGTAGACTAGTCTTTTAATTTTATATATTAACGTAAGTAAGAGATTAACTTTTTGCATTTTTCATGATTTTTTTTTAGTTCATATACAAAGTGTAACATTTATTTTAATCATAGCATATAAACTTTTAACTCTGACCCTTGTTCAAATCTAACCATTTATGAATCTGGGAACATTTTCACATATTATGAATGTGGCTTTATATTTAGTGTTTTTTCTGCTTACATATCTTTTTTATATTTTGTCTGTTAAAGTAAAATTATGAAAGAAGAAATAAGGTTGCAAAAAATGCCTGTGACTCTAGATATTTGAATATCCAAAGTAGCATTGTGTGGAGGCACAATGCGCTGTGGCATGCATTCTTTAAGCAGGGACTGTATTTAATTTCACTAGAATCTGGTTAATTTTTTTGCAACTGCTCAAACAGCCTGTCATAACAAGTACATTCAAATAGATTTTAAATAAATTCTCTCAGAGATTTGGAAAACAGTATGAAAAAAGAGTAGTCACCAGCAATTGTTAAAGAGATTATGGGAGAAGATGCAGTTGCTTAATTGTGATAGACGGTTAAAATAAAATAAATATAGAATGCTTTAATTTATTTTCTGTTTCTGTTGTTTTTCACCAGTCTACATGATGAAAATTCTTAGCACTAATTTTAATACCAAAACAAAGCCTCAGGACATAGACAGACTTCCATAAGAAGACCTATCTACTTGCTAAAGGACAAATAAATTAACAGTGTGAGAGGGAACATGGCAGAGGTGTCGGCGGGCAATGTAATACTTTAGTTGGGAAATATTGGCAGCTTGGGCTGTCATGTTGGCAGGGAAGATAACATGTGAGTTAATCACATTTTAGACTTACTTTTGTTCTTTAAATGGATTAAAAAAAATGACTTTTTTGAAATTCTGCTTTGAGTAAAGACTTTGAATGACTCATTAAGTCCATCTGAGAAAATTTCCTATTTTTGCAAAAGTTCTGCAACACTTTTAAAACTTGCTTATTCTGCAATTACATGGGTGGATCGCATTTGAACCCGTTGTCCAGACTCCACTGAAGGGTGTAAGCATGGAGCATTGAACTGCTCTACGCTCAGTTAGTCTTTCCCCTTTCCGCTGAAGGACACTCCCCTTGTTTCTTTTAGTAATCAATCCCTTCATGATAACTACTGAAGGTAATATGCAGGTGAAATGACCGCAGTTGAGGAAAACAAGTAATTACAAACAACACTAAAACTAAAATAAATGGCATCTACAGTAACACTGGTTGCACTTCCTTAAGCTGAATGTGATTAAAAACCCATAGAAATGTACTAGAATCTCTCTCTTGCATGCTGAGATCCTATGGCAAAGCTTCGTTATGACTCCCTCTGCATGTGAGATGTCACCAAGCTCCCTTTTGTAGAGGATCAAGAGATTCTCCAAATAAATGCTTTGAATAAGACAAAATGATCTTTGCAAATAGCTGTTTGAAATCTGTTGCAACTCAATTTTCAACATTCAATGTAGCTGTTAATTAGGCAGGTGCCAAAGATGGAAAGTATGGTGTCCTGGGAACGTTGGCCAAAATGAAATATAAGGCACAATGTAAGTTTCTTTTGCAACCTTGATTTTCTGTACTTGCATCCAGGACAGTATGATTGAACATCTGTAATTGTGTCTCCAATTTAATAACTATATATACCCATTGGTTACAGGCTGCGTTTTATTTATTTTTATAATACTTTATTTCAGCTCAATAGACGTTAGAGAAGGAAAGTCAATATTATAAGAAACTATTGGACATCGAATTAGAGTAAATTAGCTTTCATCAAATATGCATAATTCCAGTGCTTAGAGAAGTGCCAGAAGCACTTTCAGCTTTACATTTGTACAGCTGGAGTAAAGTTTTCCATAAATTGAGGCTCACAAATCATCAAATGTTTGGTTTTCTCCAGTATTAGTTGCAATTTAATTGAGCTAAAACATTGAAAAGTAGAAAACTATTTCAAATAAAGCCTACACACAAAGGAAAAAATTCAAAAGTAAATTGTTAGGCTTTATGAATTCCGAATAGTTCCTTTCAGAGTGCGAGTTTCCATATACACAATGACTAATGGAATGACCTCAAAGGAAGTGACATCTCAGATTTCAGTGTGATGAATTTCACAATTTGAGAGGTCACTCCACATGTTTCCTGCTGTCATGTAGTAGGCTTCAGATTTTGTAGCTATCAAGCCTCAAGAACTAGGACCTGTGTGGGAGTTTGCCCTTGTAATCCACACACGGAAGTTAAGCCTTAGAATGTACAATGACAGAATTTATAGGCTCACGTGAAAATATGAAACATAGTATAAGCCCTGCTCTTAAAAGACATAAGTAAAACATATGTATATTACAAGATTTAGGGAAGGTTTTATATTAGAACTTAATTTTTACTCTGAAATGTTTTCCAGAAATTAGGTTTGTTTGTTTTTTGTTTGTTTGTTTGTTTGTTTGTAAGGAGTTAGATCCTGCTGACTTTGAAAATTAAAAGAAAAGTTTCTTTTAGTTTTTGATATTATAGTAGAAATACATCTTCCCTTTATTACTTCCAAATTCTGCCATATACTTTTATTGCTTTCTCTCAAATTAATAAAGCCTTTTTTCATTAATTGTTATTACAAACATACATGTCTGAGTATATGCCTACACAGACACACATATGTGTGGTGTATGTGTGTGTGTGTGTGTGTGTGTGTGTGTGTGTGAATATTTACATGTTTCCTCTATTTCCTATGTGAATTCAGTTTAACATAAAAAATAATGCTGAATTATCTAGGGTACTTTTAGTCTAAGACCACAGGATGACCCAGAAAAAATGTCCAAACCCGTCACTACTGCTTTGAGATTCTAAGATATCCATGGTTTGTAAGAAATTACAAAATACTTATTTATGAATTAATGACTTTTAACAAAATTTAAACTCAATCTCTGCAAAATACTTTTGGCTCACATTAAAATACTCCCCATGCCCCCCAACATTGGAATGGATAAATTTGCAGTTTTGATTGTAGATCTCAGAATTTCATGAGGAAATACATTTATTTCCTCATGTGTTTTGGGTAGATGAAAAAATTGTGGTTAGGATAGCACAGAGACCACACCATCATTCTTAGCACTACAGTCTACGTGTGCACTTTTTGATTTCTTAAAAGACCTTCCTAAGAACCTTGGGCTCCTTTCCAGATTGTGTCCAGTTTCTTCTACTACCTGATGTTTCTCCTATTCAGCTTAAGACTTATCTAAACCCACTTCCTCTCTGAAAGACAATTCTTGCCACAAGGACTCTGAATAACCTGTGAATCCATGAATGAACAAATAAGTACTAGATGTGCCAGTTAATGAACAATGTAGCATCTTTACCGATCCTAACAACTTAAATTGCTCTACAATTACAATGTCCTAAAATTTGCTGTCTTGAAAGAAAAGAAAACAGTAAACGTAGCAGACAGATGTCCAATAATCTTGACAACGCATTCAACTCAAAGCTTAAGCTATAATCTGGAAGCAGGGGTTCTAGGAAAATGTGCATATAAAATGAAAGTTGGTCAATAAAGTGATAAAAACAAAAAGTTTAAAATACACTGTATCCAAGATTCCTTCAGTGAGCTTCGGCATCACTCTGTGTGGGTTGGTCAAATATGGAGAATGAGGGACATGGGCAAATATGAAAGATGGCCAGACGAGAAAGGTGGAAGAAGCTCGCCAAGCTGACTTTTCTAGACTATTATTCAAACTGTTATTTTATAAGGAAATATGTGGATAAGCATAAATAATGTTTCGGGACTCTGATTAAAATTTAGTCAATCAAAGGGCCTTTGTCAGATGTTAGTGTCAAATACACTGAAAAGCAGCTAAGTGTCACAAGATACCAAAGAATATTAATACTATTCACTATGTAGGGAAGTTTGAAGATGAGAAAATCTATGAATTTCAAGCTCAATTATCAAGGGGTCAGAGGAAGGTCATGTAACTTTAAAAACATTATGATAGGCAGATTTGGGCCCAGGGGTCCCGCTCAAACTAAGGCACCAGCCAAGGACAATACAGGCGGTAAACTTTAAGCCCCTACCCAGATCTAGCCAACGGTCAGAACATTCTCCACAGTTGAGTGGAGAGTGGGATATGACGTTCTCATTTACTCTGGTGCCTCACATTTGACCATGTCCCCTGGAGGGGGAGACCTGGTGGCACTCAGAGGAAGGACAGCAGGTTGCCAAGAAAAGACTTGATACCCTATGAGCATATACATGGGGAAGTAATCCCCCTCAAGAACAGTCATAGGGGAGGGGAATAATGGGAAAATGGGGGGTGGGGAGGGAAGACTGGGAGGATACAAGGGATGGGATAACATTGAGATGTAAAAAGAATAAATTAATAAAAAAATAAATAAAAAATAAAAAAACAAAAACAAAAAAACCTTAATAGATTATACTGTTCCATACTAGCCTAAGTATCTGAGTTCAATTCTTGATCCCATTCCAACTTGTCCTCTAACCACTAAATGTAGGTACTATGACATATGTGCACCCACACTCAAACACACACACACAATATACATACCTACAAACACACACTAATGGTTACTACTATTAATAAAAATCATAAATGACATAAATGTGTAATACTGTCTCAGTAGATATATAACCTTGAAATTTATAACCACCTTGGAAGAAAATGATTTGCTTTCTTTATGAATGACTCAGTCAGTGGTATTCTGTGATAGCATCAGAAATTAAAATGAGACTTTTAAAAGTAGGGTTGAAATGCTGCCATGTACTAACTAAGTGTATGCACTCAACATCCCCTTGAAAGGTCAGGTATTAATGCTCAGTTCATAGTGATACTCAGTAAGAGATAACTCAGGAGAATTCCAAATACCCCTGTGCCCACTGCCCACTCAGTGTGGTCAGCAGCACAGGAGGCTTCTCTTGCTTATTATAACCTCTGTGCATTCAAGGTAAGTGATGCTTAAAATGCTAATGTCCAATTTACTACTGCTTTGTCATATTAAATATGTTTTCTGTGGAAAAAGAAATGCCATAAGTGAACAAGGTAAAGCTGATTTCTCCAGTGTCAATGGACTTGGCAGCTTTCTCATCATTTTTATTATGCATTATTCATTTTAAGGCTGAAAGAAAAATTTCCCCATCCACAGTTAGCAAGACAGGCTTCAAAGATTTTTTTATTCCTTTTTTTGATAAACAGCCTGATGTGAAGCAGCTTTTACTGCACACTATGAACTGTTTCCTATAATAAAAACTCAGCATGCAGCAATCCCATCACCTTTATTAGATTTAGATTTTTTATTTTAAGTGCTTGCACACAGGCAAGCACATGAAATTTTCTTGGTTTTAATCAGAGGAAGAAACCAGCGATATAACCTGTGTCTCTAATATCGAACTATCTATTTTAACTTTTAAAATGCTGGCTTATGTTTCTAAATCCTACAGTCAAGATAACTGTTAGTGGAATTTAGGAATAAAATATATAAATAAGTATTGCAATTGATACAAACTAATTTAATTAAGATGGTTATTTGTATATGATGCCTGGGTCCTTGCCAGTAGGGGTTGATTTTGGCTTTGCCTCTTTGCTGCAGGAGTATGTGGGGCAACATGGTTAAAACATTGAGGATACTATGAAAAGACTCAGACTCACCAAGCCGAGTGTGCTCATAGAAAGAATTACAATGTATGACTGTGAAATAACAGTTTCCTTTCTTGGACTCTAAGAGCTAAAATTAGGATCCAGAAAATGTATGTGACAGTATAACACATGCTAATAAAAGAGTAGAAATGATAACTTCAAGAAGATTGTGTCTAGAATGTTGCTTTTGTAAAAGTGATCAGAAACTCAAGAATTCAAGAAAAGAAATTAAGACAGCTTTCCAATTTTTGTCTCACTTGAGATTTTACACGGAGTCGTGTATTTGCTTTTTTTTTTTCTTTTGGTTTCTCATTTCTTCAACATCTAAATCTGAAGCACCAGCGTCTTTCCCACTGACTTTCTTCTACTTCCAATTTCTAAGAGATCTTTAGGACCAGAGGCTAAAGTTACTCAGATTCAATTCCTTAGCTGAGCTGTCTCTCTTAAATAGGAATGACGAGTTCTCATTAGAATAATGCCTGGATTTCAGAAGTCAGGCAGAATTTTAGAGCATATTTGGAGCGGAAGCCATTTTCAAATGATAGGGTGGGTCGTAGATACAGAGAAAGCACCAGGATGTTAAGACAATTCAGAACGCCTGTGCTCTGCTTAAGTGAACAGGAAGTAAAATAGACCATGGGGCAAATGGAAACAACGTTTTCTGGTATTAGTGGTCATAAGATCGTGCATGTGTTGATGAGGACATATTGAAAGAAGTGAGAGAGTTGAACTTTGTTATGTCTGATTCTGTGAATGGGAAGAAGTGGATTGAAGTGACTCAATTATGCTCTAATTGTTTCCTGTTTGTATTTGGCTTAAATGCGGCCATGTTTTTCTCCAGGTGTTCATTAACTCAGCTGTAAATCAGAGCATCTAAATCAAGTTGGGTTTTTGAAAAAGAAACAATAGAAGACATGAATTCACTAAATTCACACCTGGAATGAAAACATTTGTGTAATTAACACCAAGTATGAATTGTACCACCAAGATTTATTTATTTTTCCTCCATTACTCTTTTCTATATTATGGCTCTATATTCAGATAGATTTTCCCATAATGATGTCAAGACAGTTACAATAGATTCACAGTCATATCCTTCCAAGTTTATTGACAGTGAAAAAAATGTATCTCTCTTACCCAGTAGTCCATCAAAATCCTCCCGGCATTTTATTAGCTAGGATTTGTACTGTCTCTGAACAAATTACAGTGACTATAGAAGGCCTCTCTCTCTCTCTCTCTCTCTCTCTCTCTCTCCCCCCGTTGGTCACACCAATGTCAAATAGCACTCCTTGAATCAAAATTGGAATAATAACAGTACAAGTGCAGAAAGAAGACTGAACAAATAAGAAGGATAGAATTGTGATAAGAAAGAAAACAGAAAAAGGATAACAAAGAAAAAATAAACAATCTTTACCACAGAAGTGTGCAAACACAGCTGATTTTTCTGTTTCTCAGTTTATTTATTTATTATAATTTTTTCATATTGCACCCCAATTGTTACCTCCTTGCTTGTATCTTCCTGTTCCCACCCTCCTTCCCTTTTATACCCTATTCCCCTCCCCTAGACCTCTGACAGGGAGTCCCTCCTCCCCCACCATCTGACCACAACCTATCAGGTGTCATCCAGATAGCCTGAATCCCCTTCTGTGTGCCCTCAAGGCTGTCCTGCCAAGGGGAGGTGATCAAATCTGGAGTACCAGAGTACATGTCAGAGGCAGTCCCTGCTCTCCCCAACCACAGAGAGTGAGCTGTTCATTGGCTAGTTCTGAAAAGGGGGTTTGGGTCCTCTGCATGCGTTGTCCTTGGTTGGTGAGAGTTGGTATTTTCAACAAAATTAATTTATATTTTTAAAATTTAGTTCTAGAGGTTTATTAAGATTTAAAAGCTTAGAAAAACAGACTTATCCAACAAATCACAATCATATGTATAATAACATAAAAACAAAACAAAGATATCTGTAAGTCAGTAACTATATCACAAAGAAAATATTAGTAAAAATTTATTGTTAAATAAAAATGTAGCTTCAGTAGACATACAAGAACAAAAAATATTAAGGCTAATTACAAAGAAATGTTGGCTACCAAAGCATCTGCAGACCAGACTCAAACATAACATCACCCTCCATGCTCAAATTAAGTGGCAAGACAAGGATATAAAGATGCACATTTAATTTAGTTACAGAAATACGTTGTGATCTCAGTTGGGTTTATACAGAGAACTGACAGATGTGCTATGTCAGTCATAGTTCATACAAACAGAAAAGATGTAAGCTGTCACATGAACATGCTAATTCACATATGTACATTTAAAAATCTGGGAATCTTTCATTACTAAAAATTCTGACATGCTCAAGCTAATATGGTGAGTAAATGAAATATAATTACCCCAAGATCCAATTGCCTGCTCCATTGACAATAAAAATATTTCAAGAAGGTATTACTGGCACCTAGTAAAGATAGAAGATGAATTTTCTGGAATCCAGACATGATGATGAGCTTTTTACCCTGTTCCCAACAAGGTGGAGTCTACCCAGAGGTGGTACAAAGAAACTGTGTTTTCCAAGTGTGATAGGACAGCTGCACAAAATAGCCTCATGGTGGTTGTGACTGCATGCAAAAGCCAAAGCCAGACACAATCCCAGCAGGAAGGGGTGAGCTGGGCAGGGGACTCATCCCCAACTGTGAGGTTATTGGCAAATGATAGAGGGAAGTTAGTTTTCTTTTATGATGTGTCCTATGTAGGTTGACTATACTCTAGAGGGTAGCCACACACCCAAGAGTAGATGGGAAGCACTGTTTGGACTGTACAGAATGAAAAAACAAATAAGAGGCAAAATTAGATTGGTGGAGTTAAGGGGTAAATCTAGCCCTAAGTGTGACCCTGAACCATAGGCTCATTGAGTATAAGAAAAGGGGATGAATATCATCAAACTATATTGTATGGAATTTTATACTTTTCATAGCATTTGCATGGATGCCAGTAATAGATAACTTATATTAGGAAAAACTGTGAATTCCTATGATGAATAGGCAGTGATACCCAATATTCTATCTGGTGTTCTGTTATTGATATCACACACTCTCAGCAAAAGCCTATTCCAACATCTACTTTGTAAATGGTAGGAGGTAACCCTATTTTAAGTAAAAAATCAAACGTACTCTTGACACTCAATAGATTTTAAGACTAGGGTATTATGAGCAATAAGTTTGAGAATTCCTGCTTTAAATCAGATAGAATCATATTTAATACATTTAAATGTCTTTTATTAAGCATTCTAATAATAAGTTGTTATAAAATAAGTAAAAATGCATTTATGGCTAAAAGCCAACAATTGGGTTTGGAGACAACATATATTTGTATTAACAGCTAAAGATAAGAGCAAACCAAAGTCAACAAATGACTTGGCACAAGACAAATTGCTTTACATTGGCTCCTACAATGCTAAGTCAAGGTAGAAATACCTGGAAGGAAATGCCTTACTTCTTTCACAGATAGCATGCATTCTATCTAGTTGGTGTTTTCTCTACCCTCTGTGGCCAGCTGATCTGAGGAGCTTCCCACTCCTCCTGGAAGCTTTCGCCTGAAAGCTGGGTTTCCCATTACTTGAAAATTTCATACTTTTCCTTTTTGAGCCTCTAGTTTTTCTGTCTATAAGTGTCATGACTTTTCTGATCTCATTTTCTCCTGGAATCCATGATACTGTAGTGTTACCATGGGAACTGCAGATGTTCTGGACAGGGTAAGGATGAGGCAAGGTAGAAAGGGGGTGGGCATCCAGAAAAACAAAACGAAGTTTGAACAATAGGCTCAATTTAACAGAAGGAAATAAAACTGACAGGTTCTCAGGAGTGATGGGAAATCATCTCAGTGGGAAAATGCAGAGTATGTAGGCAGAAATGAAAAGCATCACATGACTGGAGCAAAGAGTTCACTCAAATGACAGGAGATTAATTCCACTGGTATAATAGGATGGGACAGGTTGATTGTCAGCCTCAAGACTTGATATTCTCTAATTGGGAAACTGCTCCAAACTGTAACATGTGAACTCACTGCAAGTATATGAATAAGTATACATTTGAATTTCAATATTTGTGTATGACAGCATGTTTAAATTAGGGAACTTAGTCTCTATTAGAAACAAATATATTAAGGAGTTATAAAGAATTAATGACAGTGATGTGAAAGTCCACAAATATATTTATGTTAGGTTTGTAACAGTGTCACCTTTTATTTGAAATATATTTTCTGGAATAAATAAAAGAGTATTTGTAAAGGAGATATCTAACTTCTTAGTTCTAATTAGAAAGCGCTTCTTATTATAATGAAGACAGGCTTGGAACTGATGGAAAGTCTTTGTGTAGAGCAAACCACAATGTACATGCTAGTAACTGTCACTTCTCTATACGTAAAACACCTCAAAGCTAATATAGTAGTCAGCATGATGAGTCTTTTTGCCAATTAGATTGATAAGTCTATTTCTCAGTATTGACCATTTTCTTCTCTGCATTCATCTCATTTTTATTGCCTTTTAACTACTTTTTTATTTAACAAATTGCTATTTCAGTGAACTATTTCTGAAATTATTTACCATAGTGCTGCCAGATAAAAAGGTGAACTTCAACTACTTCTACTCGTCAACTATGGAAGGATTCTGAAAGCCTGGGGTTCCCACATAAGCCTCATTGTAGTGGTGAGAAAACTGGGCTCAGTGCTCTCTGGTGATAGTGGCTTTCTTCTCTCGTGCTAATATTTGTGGAGAACGGGTAAACTCTGAGTGCACCATAGGCTTGACATATGCTACCCCATTTGTCTAATTGCCCAGTATTTAAAAACTGTTAAGGATGAACAGTTCTCATAACTGAGATTGTTGGTTCTCAGTATGGATGTTGGCATCACTGAAAGGCATCCTTCATGAAAAGAATGACCTTAGTATTGAATGTCTACATTGTTCCTCACAATTTCAAACATTTACCTTAATTATCTGTACACAGTAAGATGATATATAGTACCTAGAGCTTGAGACAACTCCAGCTATAGGTGACGTTTAATGCTTATAGACTCAGAAGTGGCGTAATGCTACATGAGAGAGACTTGACATTGGAAGTAAAAGAATTATCAATGATGTCTTACAGAAATTCAAGGACTCTGGTGTCCCACAAGCTCTGGAAATGGCTGCTTGAGTATTTGACAACATACCCTTCCCAAGATAATATGGTGATCGTGACTGTGAAGTGATAAATATTAAAAGCATAAAATACAAGGAAAGAGTGCTGCATCCAAGTCAAAATATTGCGTTTTAAAATGTGATGGGAATACATGCATGATAATTAAATATGTGACTTATAATAAATTTCATAAAATAAATAATAAATTTACTTATATAGTAAATCTTTAAGAGAGGATGAAGAGATAGCTTAGTGTTTAAGAGCACGGACCGCTCTTGCACATGACCAGGGTTTGGTCCTACAGCCAACATGGTGGTTCACAACTGTCTGTGCCTCCAGTCCCTGTAGAGTTGATTGCACCTTCTGACCTCCAGAGGTACTAGGCAAGCAAGGGTACACAGACATAAATTCAGACAAAACACCTAAACACATTAATAAATAAATAAATAAATAAATAAATAAATAAATATTTTAAAGATTAAGGAAAGCCCTTTTGTTTATACCAGTGGAACTTGCAGAGTACCCTATAATGTATCAACTGCTATGTGTATGCAGTGACAGAAAGGGTTCAAACTCAAGCCCGAATTCAAGGCACACTCAACATACCATAAATAATGGTAAAGTTGCCTGTAACTCCTTAAGATGGGGGTCCCCTAATAAGGGGGCGGGGCTGTCTCTGATCTGGCCTCTGTTGCCTGCTTTTTGATTACTTCTCCCCAGAGGGCAGGCACCATGGAAGAGGACATACTCAGTCTTGATGCCAAGTGATGTGCTGAGGTGGGTTGGTGGGGTGGGGGGCTTCTCTTTTTCCGAGGGTCAGGAGGAAGGGGAAGGGAGGGTGGGCCAGGAGTATAGGAGGGGTGGGCCTATGATAGGGATGTAAAGTGAATTAAAAAAAAGAATAGTAGGGTAATTCAAAGGCGATTCATATTTACTAGTATGTTTCAGAGAAACTTAATGATAGATGTAAGACTAGAAGTTCACGTTTAAGGGCAGATAAGGTATTTATTGACAGAAAATGCTATAATCAGACAGAATTTCACAAATAAAGCCATTCCATTGCTGAGATTTTCTAATTTTGGCAGACTAACAGTAATTCTAATATTTTATTGCTTAAGTTGTTTTATTATTTATTGTGAATTTACAGACAGGTGCTCTCCTGGCTAATTTTATGTTAACATGATATAGTCTCAGTTGAGAAAATGCCCCTATACAATTGGCCTGTACGTTACCTTGTGGTGTGTTTTTGTAGTTGGTGATTATTGTGCGAGGGCTCACTTTGCATGGAGCCACCTCTGAGCTGGTAGACCTAGGTGTTAGAAGAGCACCCAGAAAAGAACAAACCAGTAAAGGGCACCCCTGTATGGCCTCTGCACCAGCTCCTGCCTCCAGATTTCTGCCCTGTTTGAGTTCCTGCCTTGACTTCTTTCAGTAAGGAGCTGTGATTTTATGATATGCTGAAATAAATCCCTCCTGCTCCAAGTTGCTTTTGATCAGTGTTTTATGACAATGATAGAGCCCTATCTAAGGTAAGCGCCACGCAAGGCATTTTGGGAAAAATATCTCATTCAACTCATTACTGTAAATATTGGTATTGATCCTATTTCAAATTGAAGATGTGGAAGAATAATGAGTATAGACGTGTATGAAATGAGGGAAAATACATATTATTTACAAAATCAAATAACACTGTCATGTCAGGTCCTGCCACACTCAAGATATTTTTCTTGATTTACCTAAGTTCCTATACCTTCTTGGCCAATCTGTGATTGTTTTCCAGGGTCTGTGCTGACAAATTCACTAGTTCTGCATTCTCCAAAAATGCTAAATGGAAATTTCCTGAAGCAAACATTTTATGAGATTTAATTGCATTCTGAGCAGTAGGGTGAAGTCTGATGTTATCTTTCTAAAGCCTGTGCTTTACATTAAGCATTCCTCGGTCTCGTATATAATCCCTGAATGCACAACGCACAGGTTAATCGTGTGTGGCTGAGTAGAACCAAGTGCTTGAGTCCAAGTAACCCTTTGTAGTAGCCCAAAACTATATCACAATATACTGCTTTCATTTCATCAGAGCATGTGTACATTATGTCATTCCATGCCACTATAAGAAGTAAAATATCAGAAAGAGAGAAAACACCCACAGAACTGTTATTTTGTAGTAGTACATATGTACGTGCAAAGTATAATATATATGTATATTTGAGGACTATCTGTGAGTTAAATGTCTAGAGTCTAGGAACATTTATGGCTAAGTGAGAACTACTATATGCAAGTAACTGCAAATAACTGACAAGTGAAAGGAGAATCAAGAAAACACTGCCCCAGTAGCACAAGCAGCTTATATGTCATACATATTTTCAAACATATTGCCAATATTTATCAATAACGGCTCAATTCTACCATTCATCCCTCTGGGTTCTCAAGCCTAAAAGTCATGAAGAGCATGTAACAGATGCATGATGTAGAGACTTGACCTTCAGAAAAGCTGCCTCTGAGGCTCCCAGGGAAAGACCTGGGGGGCTGCTCTGGGCAGGTGGCCAAGCAAAATACACACAGGATGGGTTATCCTCTCTGTCCAATATGCTTTTGGTGCAGAGAAAGCATAAATTCACATCTGTCTTTCTTGGTGTTATAAAGAAAATAATTCATGAGAGTATTATGATTTCAACAAATAGATACAGATATTGAAGTAGAATTCTCAAATAAGTCAGAAAGAAACAATTTTGTAATGTAAAAGTTAGGAAAGAGAATAAATAGCAATAATTGGTTGAATTTATTGCCCCAATCAACAGAATTAGTAATGCCATAAAATTTGAGAATTCAACCAGTTTTCATTTTTACAGTGGATATTTGATGTTTTGATCTTATTTTCATCTGATTTGAATTTTTTTATATTTAACCTTATTTTCACATTTATTTTAGGGACATAGGCAATAGAGAACAGTGTTTGAGTTTTTGATGGCCATCTGCCACTTATGAAAAGCATAACCTTGGGCAGGATGTTTCCCATCTCTGTGCCTCAGATTCCTCACATATAAAGTAGGAATTCTGACGGTGTTAACTAGAATTCTGAAGACTGAGAGGCACAGCAACACACTTCATTAGAAATCCATAACTTCCACAGCACAATAACTCAAACAATTGCTCTTTGTCTTATCACACACTGGCCCAAGGTCTACAGATAGGAATTGACCTCCTCAAGCTCCTAAGATGATCACAGGCCGAGGTACTATATCAGTTCACAAAGGTGTTACCCAGTTGTCTCTTGGTTAAGCGATATTCAAATTATACTCTGCCCTGCTCGCTTTACTTCCTCACTAATGCTTTACACATTTTATTTCTGTTTACAGAGCAGATTGTGAACTCTATACAATGAAGACTCTATTTTTACCACGTTTTTCACCTATTACATTTTCACTAGGTACTTGTTAGAAAGAATGTCTCACTCAAGTTTGTAATAGTATGGGTCAAAGCTTGGTAAAAGAAGATAGACTGGCTTTATTACCCCAATATCAAAAGAGATGGGGAACATTTAAGTATTGGCATTAGCTAGTAGAAAACACAGTTGGACCATATATGTTACGATGTCTATTTTTGGTTATCAACTTAACAAAATCTGGAGTTAATTAAAAACCCAAGTATCTGGGGGCACACACTTGCGACAGATTTTTCATAACTGGGTCATTTGACATGAGAAGAATCAGCCTAAATACCTATCATTTGAGTTAGAAAGATCCACCTCAAAATTGCATCAATTTCTGTCTAAAGGTCCACCCTAAATCTGGGCCACACCTTCTCCTAGTAGCTTATTTAAAAGGGCATGGAAGAAAAAGCTTTTTCTCTTTGCCAGCTTGCCCTTATTTCTCACTGGCGAATTTATATATCCTGATGCTGAATCATCAGTGGTATTAAAGCCTCCTTCTTCAGGATTTGAATATAGTCTGAAGACCAGTTGATACATCTAGCCATAATTAGACATGCATAATAATAATAATACACACACATTATCCATTCTGTTCTCTAGAGATCTTGACTAATATTTATGCTGAGGAATTATTATTCAATTTATTTTTTTAAATCCTATATGTCTAGGGTCCTTTGTTTGTTGTGAGCCGCATGAGTACCTGGTGCATGTGGAAGCCAGACAAGAGTATCAAATTTCCTGGGAATGAAGTTAAAGACATTGTGAGCTGTCATAATGGTGCTGGGATCCTAACCTGATCCGCTGGAAGGAGAGGAAGCTTTTAAATGCCCGGCCATCTGTGCAGTCTGTCTGTTCAATATTTCTTGTATAACAATGTGAATGTTCCTAAATATAACCCAACGAGCCCATATCATATTGCTTGTATGCATGTTTTCAGACTTGACTGTTTGGCACGGGATGATCAATCAGTGTACTCGTCTCTGGAAAGACATCTCTCATGCTCTCTGCTTTGCTCAGTTGCAGATAGTTCTTGGTGGAGGATTGAGGCTTCCTGGGTATCCCCCAACCACATTGGCATGTCCACAGCTGTCACTCTTGTTCAGCTCACATTGGGCAGTCATGTTGGTGAGACTCTATGGGTGTAGCTTCTCATAATACTAGAAACCATGGTCTTGCAAAAAGCATTCTCGTCCTCTGGCTCTTATACTCTTTTCTTCCCTTCTTCCACTGTGTTCCCTGAGCCTTAGGTAAGGAAGTGTTTTGTAGATGTACCCACTGAGGCTGGTCTGCACAACTCTGCATTTTTACTGCGTTGTGGTTTTTCTGGAGTGGTGTCCATCTTTACAAAGAGAAGTTTCCCTGCTGAATGATGAACCTATGCTTATTTGTGGGTATAAAGAAAAATGTTTATACATTGTTTTTAAGGGTTATGCTGGGTTAGTAAATTATTAGTTGTAAATCATCCTCCAATAACCATGATTGCACTAATACTGAGTGGTTAGTTAGGTCTTAAATCCAGTTAGAGATCTGTTTGCTAAGGATGCCACTACTGCATCCTTAGACTTACATCATACCATCTTGGTTGTTGGTGTAGTTCATAGGCATCATAACTGGGTAGGACTGTTGGTTGCCACCATTCTTTGAAAGCGTGCATATTGCCTTCCACTACCATGAAAGACAGACCTCAGGGATGAAGTATTCCACTAGGTTCCAGCACAGAAGTGCATAGGTTTTGTCTCTGAAGCACGTGGTATCTTCAGTAATAGGGAAGTAATATCCTCTACCTTTGGGAGACAAGCAAGGGCTTTATTTTAGGTGTCTCTTTAGCAGTCCAACTCAACCAACTCAAAAGATAGGTTGCAATGTTTGGTATTGGAATTATCCTTAAGTGATCACTGACTCTTGGAGGGAGCACCATCAGCCAAGATTAAAATAATCATTTAAATTCTCTCTCTCTCTCTCTCTCTCTCTCTCTCTCTCTCTCTCTCTCTCTCTGTGTTTTCCTTGCTGTTGTTTCTGTAAACAGTTAATAGCATGATTCTTTGTGTCAAGTTTCAGACATTGTTATTGTTATTTTTATCGTTGTAACTTCTGAATTAA
This sequence comes from Acomys russatus, assembly GCF_903995435.1. Classification (NCBI taxonomy): domain Eukaryota; kingdom Metazoa; phylum Chordata; class Mammalia; order Rodentia; family Muridae; genus Acomys; species Acomys russatus. Next base: position 19,876,690 of record NC_067156.1, on the reverse strand, counting down.
TTACCCTCCTCTTCCATAAAGAGCCTCCACTTTCTCATTTTCCCTATCAAATAACTTTAATTTTGCTGTTTCCCTTTAACTCTCCTTTCAACTTCAGTATCTCTTTCCTGCTCCCTAAGGAAACACTCTTTTCCATTTCCTTGATCAGATCACTTATATTCCATTATTCCCTTCTGAATTGCTCCAGCCCACCCCCAATTTGGGCAGTGGTCACATTTTAATTTCCTGATTTCTGTAGTCACTACAGGCTATGTACTCAGATCTGAATATATGGAGGATTAGCCTCCACTGAAAGAAAATGTGATATTTAACTTTCTGGGTCTGGGTTACCTCCCTCAATATAATCATTCTTGCATAGGTCTCTATTCTGTTAGTACTATTTTATTGAGTATTTTTGGGTCTCTGTCAGGGATATTGGTCTATGGTTTTTGTTTTTTATTGTGTGTTTACCTGGTTTTAGCACTAGAATGATAATGGCTTCATGGAAAAAATTTGAGAATACTCTTTCCTTCCTTCCTTTTTCTTTCTTTCTTTCTTTCTTTCTTTCTTTCTATTCTTCTCCTCTTTTTATTTTTTTGAGTAGTTTAAGGATTGGTTGTAGATCTTCTTTGAATATCTAATAAAAATCTTCTAGCCTTATGTTTTCTTTTACCTGGAAGGCTGTTTATTACTGTTTCAATCTTTTCATTTGCTATGTGTCTGTTTAGGTTGTTGACTTTTTTCTTGCTATTATTTGGTTGTATTCCTGACTCTAGAAATTCATCCACTTCTTTTATATCTTACAGTTTAATAGAGTACAGGTTTAAAAAATATTCCCTTTCAATATTATGAATTTAGTTGAAGTTTGTTGTAGTTTTCCCCTGTTCATTTATGATTATGTGAATTTGAGTCATCTTTCTCTCCCCCCCCCTTTTTTAATAGTGTCAATGGGCAGTTGTTTTGTTTATCTTTCCAAAGTACCAGCTCTTAGATTAGTTGATTATTTTTGTTTCTATTTTTGAAATGATTTTGATTATTTCTTGCCATAAATTTGGTTTGGATTCAGATTTTTCTTGTTATTCCAACTTTTTGAGCTATTTCTTTAAGCCATTTATTGGTGTCCTTTATGACTTTTAAATGTAGGCACTTAGAATAATAGATTTTCTTCCTAGTGCTGCATTCAATGTATCCCAGAAGTTTCATTATTTTATATTGTCCTATCTATCTATCTATCTATCTATCTATCTATCTATCTATCTCTACCATCTGTCTATCATCTATCTATTATCTATCCATATCTATTATCTATCTATCTATCTATCTATCTATCTATCTATCTATCTATCTATCCCTTCTTTGACCCATTCATTATTCAATGAAGATGGATATATTTTAAATATGTGACTCCAAAGTCCTAGAGATTAACACTTCTTAGTTGTAGAAGATTTACATCACCAAATAATAGAGAAAGAACTTTAGTTTTTAATTGAAATACTCTAACCAAAAGAGCGTCAGGAATGAATGGGTAAGAGGAAACTTCTTTGAATTTTACCCATTAAGAAAACCTTGATGAGTATGAAAACAAGATGTCATACATTAAGTTAACTTTTGAAAATAAAAAGAAATTAGGTCAAACTGCTTATTGTATAATGTGTGTTAGTTCAATTGAGATTGAGGGGAAAAGAGGAGTTATGAGAGAAATGAAAAAGAGTTCATAGTAGTGCAATGAGTAAATGAGCTTAATAAATCATAACTTATCTCCTGTCCAGAGTGAAATCAATTTCAAGCTATGACTGACAAGTAATCAAATGCATTTCAGCATCGTATGTGCATGCTGTCTTTTCCTGCTATTTGTTAGAAGTGCTCAAGAGCACCAAAATAGCCACAAAATACTAAGAAAAAATACATAACTTAGAAATTTATTGTTGCTAATTAAAAACAAAGCTCCCACTCCATAGATAATAAAATACGACTTATTTTTTTTAAAGAAAAGTAAGTATATATTTAATTTTGAGAAATAATTTTAAACACATATAGAAATGACATTTTCCTTTTAAAACATTTTGACATTGTGTTTTAATCATAACAATTCCCACTGCTCTCTCTTTTCTCCAATTCCTTCCATGTGTCCCTCCCCATTCTCCTTCAAATTCATGGGCTTGTTTTCATCAATTGTTATTAAATGCATACATAAAGTTGTATATACATATATATTTCCAAATATAACCACTTGAGTCAATATAATATTACTTGTGTGTGGTTTTAGGGCTGACCATTTGACACTGGACCACCTGTTGGTTTACTTTTCCTGGGATGAATAACTCCTTATGTTCCCAACTTTACTCAGTTGCCTGTAACTCTTTGTGTATGGTTGAGTGCTAATGGGATTTTAACAGGAAGTTAAATGCATGCTTATTGGTGTCCTCCTTGTTCAGGTCATGTTTAGGATGTCATGTTGGTGTGACTTTATGGGAGTAGCTTTTCATGTTACTAGGAAACACAATATCACAGGAAACTCCCTGATCCTTTAGCTCTTACAATATTTCAATCTTTTACAATGTTCCTGGAACCTTAGGTGTGGGAATGTTTTGCATATATAATCAATGGGACAGGGTTCCACAACTCTGCCTTTTGATCCATTGTGGTTTCTGTTTGTTTAAATGAGACTTTTCTTTGATGAGAGATGAAGATGAAAACTAGACTTATCTGTAGGTATAAAGGCAAGTGTTTATAGATCGTTGTTAGGGGTTATGTGGTTTAGTGTTGTAGGTTTTCCCCTAATAATCATGAGTTCATTAACATTGATTAGTTAGCTAGGATTCCAGTACCAAGAAGGATATCCCTCTGGTTAAGAGGGTCTTAAGCCCAATTAGAGAACAGTTGGTTAATGTGATGGCTGTTTTCAGTTGTTAACTTGATTATATCTGGAATGAACAATCCAGAAGTAGAGGGCACCCCTCTGATCTGGTTCTTGAAGTTTGGAGACTCAGGCTTTTGATCTTGATCTTGAGGTGAGCTGACATATCCTTTTGATCTAGATGAACACAAGCCTTTATTTTTTTAATGTTTAATATTTTATTTTTTCAAATATGAAAATCATAATTTTTACATTAAGAGGCCCAAACAAAGCAAAGTCGATCTACATATACAAAGTCCACCTACACATCAATCCTTTGCTAATATTGATCAAGACAAACCTCAAGGAGAACAAATGATCCCAGATGAAAGTACAGAAGATTTCATACTTTCAATTTTGGAAAGAGTAGAAATAAGCCAAGTCATAAGCAAAGGTTGTTCATCTCCTAGAGATTAAGAAAACCTATTTCTTGATACCATGTTCCTTGAACTATGGCTGGCAACGTTTGACAGGTAGCTTTTCCTAAGAAATTCCATTGGAGTCTCCATGGTTATGATTCCTCCAACTTGACCTTTTCTCACATGTATTATCTGTACAGAGCTCCATGTTGATAAGATGGTAGGTCACCCAGATTTTTCTCATGTGTTGAGTTTTATTGTGTGCCAAAGTTCACCAGGTCACTTCTAAGCTGATTGCTGAGGTCTTTGCTGTAGAGAGCATCACTTGGTAACCCCTCTGCCTGATCAAAGTGAAGCAACCAAAATCTTTCAGTGTGAGGGGCTGGAGAGATGGCTCAGCCATTAAAGGCTAGGCTCACAACCATAAATATAAGAATATAAGCCTTTAATCCAGATCTTTAGATATAGTGTCTGTGCTTATAAAGATCTATAGAAAATGAATTAAAGAAAAGTTTAGGTCCAGGTGTGTTGGTACATTCCTTTAATCCCAGGAGAAGGCACCTTTAATCCCAGCACTCAGGAGATGCTCTGTCTCTGAGTTCAAGGTCAGCCTGGTCTAAAGCTCAAGTTCTAAGACATCCAAGATTAGGCAGTGAAGAAAACCATAAAACAGTAAACTGGTGAAGATGTAATTGAATGAGGGGCCCCAGCAAGCAGCAGAACTTGGCATATTTGGCCACATAGTTCTGGCATTAGAGTCAAGATTGAAATTTACCTCATAGACTAAGGAAAATCACTGAGGCCAGGTGTGTGGCAGGGATGGCCCTAATGGGGGCCCAGAAAAGCCACTGTATGAGGCAGTCGAGGTTGTACTTGTGTTGACAGCCAGAATTGGTGATGCTTAAAAGTCATGCAGGTGGTATTGGTTTTGAAGACATGAAGGGGTCATGGAGAACTGTGCTTTTTAAACAAAATCCAAAACCTTCAATTTTACCAACAAAGACTCAGGAGCCAGATGCTAGGGTGAAGGCCTACTATCCCAGAGAGACAAAGAAAGCACCCAGATGGCGTTCCTACTCAGCCTTCTCAGAAGGAAAAATCTCCTTCTCTACTCTCTATCCATCCTCTGGACTTCCTTTCACTCTCTGTGGTTTTTTCCTATGTTCACTTTCTGTTAACTGGCTGTTTGCTCTGCTTCTTGACCTGGGGCTAACTTTATTTAATCCTATTTGCAGAAATCTCTTGGGTTGAAGGTGTGTACTAGGGCTGAGCCACACCACAACTACCTGTTTACATTAAAGAGAAGATTCTTGGCTTACAGGTGTGTTCCAGGGCTGAGTTACAGGTTTTTCCAGTACATAATCTTAGGGTTCACAGTGTGAACAAATATCCTGCAACAGAGAGCATCTGAGGCTTGACACTATGAGAGGGCAGGAAAGACCATTGGTGAAGGTACAGTCTCAGTATAGTTGAGAGCTCAGGACTGAAGGGGTCATGGGAATAAGTTGAGCCTTGGCACCATAAAAAGAGCCTGAGAGGCCGTTGGTGAAAATGCAACCCAGTCACAGAAGAAGACCCCATCGTTGTGGAGATGCAAGTATCATGTGATGATCACCAAGAATAGCAAGAGCAGAGATTATGTTCCAGAAGCTGTGATGGTAGAACCTGGATTGCCTTGCAGAACCCAACAAGGTAGAGATGCCAGAGCTGTGAAATAACTGCTGAGGACAGCTGCTAACTGTAAGTGGAAGCAGCCAAGAGAAAGAAGTGTTTTGCAGTCAACAAAGCTTAAAGGACTTGAAGACCTGGAGAGCATTTTGACATCAGACATGGAGACAAAGATTTTGGTATTTGTCTGGCTGGTTTTCAGTCTTGATTTGGTCAAGCATTTCCTCACGATACCTGCTTCCCTGCATTTGAGGAAGGTGATGAATGTTGGAAATAATGCGATCTGCTCTTTGATTTTCTAGTGTATTACAGATAATGGGTTGCATGAATATTAGAAGAGACTTTGTACTTTGTACTTTTAAACATTGTTGAGACAGTGATAGACTATGGAGATTTTGAAGTTGAACTAAATGCAGTTTGCATTATGTTATGGCTACAAGCCTATGGGGACCAGGGAGTGGGATGTGGTGGTTTCAATGTATCTGACCCCATAGATTCATGTTTTTAAATGCTTGGCCCATAGGGAGTGACATTTTTAGAAAATGTGACCTTGTTAGAGTAGGTGTGGGTTTGTTGGAAGAAGTGTGTCACCGTGGGAGTGGGTTTTGAGGTCTCCTATGCTCAAACTCTGCCCAGTGTAAATTCTAATTTCCAGCTGCCCTTGGATCAAGATATTAAAGTCTTGGCTTACTCAACACTATGTTTGCCTATACACTGCCATACTTCTTACCATGGTGATAATGTACTAAACCTCTGAAAATGTAAGCTAGCCCCAATTACATGTTTTCCTTTATAAGAGTTGCCTTGGTCATAGTGTATCTTCACAGCAATAAAACCCAAATTAAGACAGTTACACTCAAGGTAGTGGCGCCATTTCTATACCCTTGGGTTCTTGTGCCATTTTGTTAATTGATGTATTTCACGGGCTTCATAGCTCAGTTGCTTGCTTCTCTTCTTTTGATAGTTTGCATGGTGCCTTCTTGTACAAGAAAGCTAGTCTTCAGGGAAGGGAAAGATAGCTTTTTCTTTATCCAAATATAGATGGTCTTGTCTCAGAAATACTGATTCTCATTGTCCCAAATAATATAGTCCAAAGTGGGAGCAATTTCATGAAAAATTTTACAGTTATAGAACAAAATAATTATGAGTCAAGATTTTTTCAAATAAAGTAGTGGAAACTTCAGGTAGCAGGCTATGGAAAAGTGGGAAAATCTATTCTGCAGAATTCAGATGCTATTGGATACCATTCTTATCTTTTTGCTTGGTATAAGCAATACATCTGTTAAGCCAACGTATCCCAAATGGCTTCATGTGATCACGAAAGAATGTTAGGTTAGGCACAGAGATGAGTAGTGAATAAATTCATGGGACTAAAGACAGCACAAGATGATTTGGGTCTAGTGAGGCAACACAATTGCAAAACTTCACAATTACTAAGTTCTAATCAGTTAGATTTGTGGGTCTTTACCTAAATGTACTTTCCCCCAGAACTTTGGTTCACACTGTTTAGACTTAAATATTTGAAATGTGTAAAGGATAGTGGGATAGTAGCACAACTGATGGAACCAATGGAAAGTGATGGATTGATGAGAATTTCTAGAGAAACAATGGCCTTCTGGAGGGTATGGCTAAAGTAGAACATCCACAAATAAATATGGCTGTACTTTCTTTTTCAAATGTATTTAAAATGAAATGTTCATTAGGACTAAACCTCATTTTTCTTCTGTGTCTTCTGTAATTTAATATGGGACTAAAATTTTTTTTACTTCTAGCTGAATAGATATTTAATTAGTGACCACATGGGTATCTTCTGCATGGTCATAAAAACTTTTGACATAGCTGACTAAACAAGAGGAGAAGTGATTGACAGTCTGATTTCCAAGGATTAGCTAAAATAATCTTTTCTTGCAATAGACAAGAAGTGATCATCTAGGGATCCTGTATTTTTTGTAAGGGTGTTTTTCTTTAGTAGCATCTTAAGGGAGGAAATGAGTAGATAAGTCTCATTTTGACTGTGTAAGGGATCTGTCAAGATCCATACATTTGCAGGGCTCAGTAATAGTATTTTAGAGGGTGTGACCCCTTCTATAGGTTTCCCTGCCTTTGCTATGAAATCTCAGCGATTACCACCAGAAGCTCAAGAGCATGCAATGTCAAAGTTCTGATTGCAATGGCAGGATAGAATGAATTATAAGAATGGTTTATTAACAACCATTTTATTTTAGAGTAGAGGCCTCACAGTTTATATAAACCAAAATAATTACATTTTGATGACCACATATTAAAGGGTAAGCTGACAAAATTCCCATATGAACTAGCTTATTTGAATATGTAGAGGATTAAATGTTCAAATGTTCACAAAAATTTCAGCCTTCCTGGTTACCTAATATTGATTTTAATTAAAGATGTGATTTTTTAAAGAGGAAATAACCAGCATCTTTAAAGGGATAAGGCTTGAAACATCCATTTTCACCAATAGTACCTTCTGTAGGTATGATTCATAAAACAACACCTAGAGGGAAAGGATTGTTTCTAAAATCTGTAACAAAGAGGGATAGGAAACTACTATCTAAATGACAAGAAGAATATTGCCAATGAACTTTACTCTACGGAGTCTTACCTTCTTATTCTCATAAAGCTAGTGTTGTAGTTAGGATTTTATTGCTGGGAAGAGACACCATGACCACAGCAACTCTTTTTGAAAATTAATTAATTTATTTATTCACTTTACATTCCAAATGTAGCCCCACCCCAATTTCTCCCATTCTCACCCATGTTTCTCTTTCCTGGATCCCATCCCTTACCACTCAGAAAAGGGGAGCACCCCCAACTACAGATCCCAGCACACATCAACTCTCATCAGGACTGAGCACATCCTTTACCATGGTGACCTGGCAAGGGAGCCCTGCCAGGAGGAAGTGATCAAAAACCATGTAAGAAAGTCCTTGTCAGAGACAGATCCCTTACTAGGGGACTCACATGAAAACCAAGCTGCCTATCAGGTACATGTGTGTAGGGGCCAAGGTCTAATCCATACATGGTTCTTGACTGGTGTTTCTGTCTCCACAAGTCCCCATAGGCCCAGGTTAGTTGGCTCTGTTGGTCTTCTTGGGGAGCTCATGTTCCCTCTAAGTCTTTCTATCCCTCCTCCCAGTCTTCCACAAGGCTCTCTGCACTGTCTTCACAGCTCAATGTTTGACTGTAAGTCTCAGCATCTGTTTTAATCCATTGCTGTGTGGGGCCTCTCAGAGGACAGCTCCTGTCTTCAAACATAGCAGAGTGTGTCATTAATAGTACCAGGGGTTGGCTTTGTTGCTTGGTGTATGCAGACATTAGTTGGACATTCCCAAAGAGTAGGACCAGAATAGGAAATGAGGGAAATGAAGGTGGAAATCTGATGTGGGGAGCACACAGTTGCTGTGTGTGTAAGAGGACAGAGGGCTTGCAGAGAGAAGAGAACTGTGGCCTAGGGCATCTCTGAGATAAGCTGGAGACCTATAGCAGAGTTAGGCTCTTGGGAAGATATCGTGGGGATTTTAGCTCAGACTCTGACTAGTGGTGGACATGGAGACTGAAAAGGCCCCCTCTAACCAGACTGAACTCCTAGTTGAGGGAGGGAAATGCCAACCCACCCACAAAAACTTTAACCCACAATCTTCCCGGCCTACAAGGTGTGTAGGCATAAAGAAAGAGCAGAGACACAGAAACTCTTATAAAGGAAAACATTTAATTAGTGCTGGCTTAGAGTTTCAAAGTTTCAGTCCATTATCATCATGAGAAGCATGGGAGCACATAGGCAGACATGGTGATGGAGCAGGAGCTGAGAGGTCCACATCCACAGGCAGCAGAAAGACACTGTGAGCCACACTGGGCATATCTTGAGCATGTGAGACCTAAAGCCTGCCTCCACAGTGACACACTTCCTCCAACAAGGCCGCACCTCCTAATAGTACCGCTTTCGATGGGCTAAGCACTCAAACACACCTATGGTGGCTATTCCTATTCAAACCACCATGGCTTGATTCTTTCTCATTTGCTTCCCAGGATTCTTTATTTCCTACAATGTCTTCTGGGTTTCCTTAACACCAAGCCTTCTCATTATGTAATGTTTTTCTCTTCTTGACAAGGAGCAAATGTCCACCCAGTAGATCAGTACACTAGTAGGGAATCATTCCTTTTTTTTTTCCTATCTTTAAACTCATGTGCTTTTTGTAGCAGTGCCACCAATACTCCTGAATCTGACCATTATTCTCTATCTCTTCTGATTCCATACTAATCCAATCTTACACATCTTCTAAAATTCTTCAATAAATTAATTTTCCTTATGCTCTTGATTTCCTGCAGTTTGTTGCACACAGCTCTTGACTGTTATATTTGTTTTGTTAAACACTCATTGATCATTTCCCCCTGGTAGGGGCGGACTTGCTAGTCTACAGAGGAAGAGGAGTCAGGCAGTCCAGATGAGACTTGATAGTCTGGGGTCAGAGGGTAGGTAAAGAGGGCTCCCCCTTTCTGAGGACTGGGAGAGAAGGGGGAGAAAGAGGGAGGGTGGGACCTGGAGGAGACCAAAGATGGGCCTATAATGAGGATGTAAAGTGAGTAAATTTAAAAAAGAGTTAAGAATTATTTAGAAGGAAAGTAATAAAGGACTCTAAGTGTGTCCTTGTTGGAATATTCACAAGAGAATGGAAAGGTCAGAGGTGTTCAAAACAAACCTCAGACTGTTTGTGAGAGCGTGCAGAAGAAAGCATCCGAGGTTAGTACATTTGTATGTTATTTGATGAAATTTTAGTTGTTTGATACATATTCAGTAAACATCACAATACATATTATTTCATGAGCTAAAAAAGACAATCTAGCTATTCAGGTTACGCTGTGCTATGTAAAGAAAAATATTTAGCTACTTGATTCCAGATATATCTGTGTCATAGATAAAGCTAGGGGAAAAGTAAATGAAGCAATTCTATCTATTATCTTATGAAGTAATTTTACCTATTGCCTTATGTCATAGCTGAACACAGATTCGTTACAAAATGTAAAGGTATATTGTAAGTTTATTGAGCAGAGAGACAGATTCTATTGTTTAGGCAAGAAAAGAAAAAGATCCCTTTCTTCCTTCTTCTGTGATTTTCTTCCCACAGTAAATTTAGTAGATGCTGAAGAAAGAGGCCTGGATTAGTCTCCCATGTAGTTAGAAGGAGGGGAAAGAAAGAGAAAGGAAGTGGAGAAGAGAGGAGGGATGGTAAAGAGCAAGTCACAGAAGGGAAAGTAGAAGGAAAGAGGAATAAAAATGAAAGGATGGTCTAAAATAGAGCTTGAACATGTAAATATTAAATTGAAATCAGCCTCAAATTATGACCCAACACCGGGAAAATATTTTGTAAGACCCTGAACTATCGTTTTTGCTTATTTTTAAAACCTAAAATATTAACCTACTGGCTCCTTAATGACACTGATTAATTGCTTTTGATGGCATCTGTGAAACTATTAGTTTAAGACCCAGCATTGTCTAGAGATCTTTAGAAAATTGCTTAAAACTTAGAGACAAATAAAGTAAAATGGAGGAGAAAGCTTCCTTTAGGTTATTTTAAGTAATTGTATTTCTAAAGAATGAAATATAGGATTACCCAGCCCTTCTGAGCTGTCTCTGTTCAAGTTTTACATCCTTAGAATCTTTTTAAAAATTTTTTTATTAATTTATTCTTGTTACATCTCAATGGTTATCCCATCCCTTGTATCCTCCCATTCTTCCCTCCCTCCCATTTTCCCCTTATTCCCCTCCCCTATGACTGTTCCTGAGGGGGATTTCCTCCCCCTGTATATGCTCATAGGGTATCAAGTCTCTTCTTGGTAACCTGCTATCCTTCCTCTGAGTGCCACCAGGTCTCCCCCTCCAGGGCACATGGTCAAATATGAGGCACCAGAGTTGTGTGAAAGTTATACCCGACTCTCCACTCAACTGTGGAGTATGTTCTGTCCATTGGCTAGATCTGGGTAGGGGTTTTAGAATCTCCTATTAGACTTACTTGTTTTAATCTATTTAAATTTTTTGATGCTAGTTAGCATTTCTTATACTTATCCTTCATAACTGACTATAGCTAATATTTTAAGTTAAATTCAATAATCAATAATTTTTTTTTCCTACAACATGTCCTGATGGAGAAAGATGCTGTTTCACCCTTTAGTACTTACACAGTATATAATACAGGTTTGGAGCTAAATAATACTTTAAAGTAAATTTGGTTAAAGCAGGGCAGGTGCCAGCCTGCCAGTCTCTCTGTGGGATAGCTCTCAAAGCCAGCTACTATTCCTCCTCAGTTCATCACCACCAAGATCTACAAAAGAAGTAGAATACTGTTTCTGACATTTCCCCCATGTAACATCTCTGTGCATATCACTTATTCCAAGGATATACAAAAACTCTATTTCATTACTTTTGGTCTAAATTGTTTTCCTTTCAACACAATTTTCTCAGGGATTCAGAGACATCAGTTCAGCCTCAAGCTTTATGATCAGCTCATAAAGATCACGGGCACTAATAATTTTTAGTTTACATGTACATGAATATTTATGAGGAAAACACTAATACATACTCTTGGTTTCTCACAAAAAAAAATGTTTGAAATAATTTAACTTTTCCTTGGTGGCATAGATGTTTAGGATGCAAAGAAACAGGTTTTTAAATTTGGAGTTTTGTTTTCTGTGTTTGGCTTTTCAAGACAGGGTTTCTCTGTGTAGCCTTGCCTGTCCTAGACTTGCTTTGTAGACCAGGCTGGCCTTGAACTCAAAGTGAGTCCATGTACCTCTGCCTCCCGAGTGCTGGGATTAAAGGCATGTACCATCACACCTGGCTCTTAAAATAAGGTTTAAGGCTATGGTTCTCATTGATAGGCATATTTCCTCCAAGTAGAAGAGGGCTTATCTGTAGGTTTCTGTATTTCATTCCTGACCAATACCAGGCTTGGCTTTCCACAGTCTCAGTACAGCTGGAGTATGAAAATAAAACCTGTAGAACTTTCCAGAGACCATGGAAACCATTGTTTCTTATTATTCCAATTCCCATCAGCCTCTAAGAGAGTGATATTGGATGTCACTGGTCTAAGCTTCTTAACCACAGTTTACCTTCTCATTATAACAAAAGATAGCCATTCAAAATGTTCAAAGGAATTTAAGACATCAGTAGCAGAAGCAGTTAATGTTAGAATCAATGTGTAGTTACAAGTGACACTGCTCAAGAAATTCCTTAGGGTCTTTGTATTAGGATTTATGCAATAAATTAGAAACAAAGGCAACAATTCAAAGAATCAATGAAACCAAGAGCTGGTTCTTTGAGAAAATGAACAAGATAGACAGATCTTTAGTCAAACTAACTAAAAGGCAATGGGAGAGTATCCAAATTAACAAAATCATAAATGAAAAAGGAGACATAAGAATGGATACCAAGGAAATCCAAAGAATCATTAGGTCTTAACTTCAAAAGCCTATATGCCACAAAATTTGAGAATCTAAATGAAATGTACAATTTTCTTGATAAATTCCACTTATCAAAGTTGAATCAAGGTCAGAAAAACAAATTAAATAGTCCTACATCCTCTAAGAAAATAAAAGGTGTCATCAGGTCTCCAGACCTTCAAAGAAGAACTAATATCAATACTTCTCAAATTATTCCACAAAACAGGAACAGAAGGATCACTACCAAACTCATTCTATGAAGCCACAGCCACCTTAATACCTAAGCCACACAAAGACCCAACAAAGAAAGAGAATTTTACAACAATTTCCCTTGTGAACATTGATGCAAAAATACTCAATAAAATATTTGCAAACTGAATCCAAGAATACCTCAAAAAATCTCATTTATCATGACCATGGTAGGCTTCATACCAGGCATGGAGGGGTGGTTCAATATATGGAAATCCATCAGTGTAATCAACTATAGAATCAAACTGAAGGAAAAAATACCACATGTGACCATCTCCTTGGACACTGAAAAAGCATTTGACCAACTCCGACTCCCTTTCATATTAAAAGTCTTAGAGAGATTGGGTATACAAGGCACATACCTAAACATACATAGTAAAGGCAATACACAGAAAGCTTATAGCCAATATTGATTAAGTGGAGAGAAACTGAAATCAATTCCACTGAAATCAGGGACATGGCAAGGCTGGCCCCTCTCTCCATAGCTCTTAAGATAGTACTTGAAGTCCTTCCTAGATCAGCAAGACAACTAGAAAAAAGATCAAGGGGAAACAAATTGCAAAGAAGAAGTTGAAGTATTACTATTCACAGATGACATGAAAGTATATATAAGTGCCCCCCCCCCCTTACATCATACCAAAGAATTCCTGTTGCTGAACACCTTCAGCAAAGCGGCTGGGTACAAAATCAACTCAAAAATGTCAGCAGCCCTCCTATATACAAATGGCAAGTGAGGTGAGAAGGGAATTAGGGAAGCCACGCTCTTCACAGTAGGCACACATAATATGAAGTATCTTGATGTGACTTTAACCAAGCAAGTGAAGGACATTAAAAAAAAAAACTTCAACTCTCTGAAGAAGACATCGGAAAATGGAAAGATCTCACATGCTTGTGGATTAGGAGTATCAACACAGTTAAAATGTCCATCTTACTAAAATCAATTTACAGATTCAATGCAATCCCTAACAAAATACCTACACATTTTTTTTGAAGACCTTGAAATATCAATTCTCAACTTCATACAGAAAAACAAAAAAAACCCAGAATGGCTAAAAAAAAAAAAAAAAAAAAAAAAAAAACCCTATACAACAAAAGATCTTCCCGAGGAATCTCCATCTCTGACACCAAGTGGTACTATAAGCAACAGTAATAAAAAACGGCATGGTACTGGCATAGAAATAGGCCATAATCAATGAAATTGAAGTCTCAGAAATAAATCCACACATCTATGGACATTTGATTTTGACAAAGCAGCCAAAACCATACAATGGAAAAAAGATATCTAGATCCACATTTACCACCCTGTACACAGCTGAAGTCCAAGTGGATTAAGGACCTCAACTTAAAACCAGACACACTAAATCTGTTAGAAGAAAAAGTGGGAGTCTAGAACTCATTGGCACAGGAGACAACTTCCTGAACAGAACACCCACAGTCTAAGATCAACAGTTAATAAATGGGACCTCATGAGAACAAGTTCAATGTATGTGTTAGTATGTCACAAGGGCAGAAGCACAACATAGATTCTTGTAGAAATCCTGAGCACATGTATGTATCAACAAACAGAAGCTATGGTGATTGAGGATTCTGCTGGGGGTGGATTTCACATGGTTATTAAGCAAAGGCTCATATTTGGGATAAAGGGCAAATTCAGGGACGAATATGAATACCAAATTCCAAGACTCTGCAATCAGGAATAATGAACAAATTTGTATTTTCACAAGGAAACAGATTGTCAGGGATGCACTGCACAATTTTAGGAAACAATCACTATGTCATTTGAAATACTTTTAGTTATTGGATAGGCTATGAGAAAATGAGGGGTTGTGTTGTCAACTTCCTATGTGACCTCTATTAAATCCCTTAGATATGAAAATCCTAAATTCTGCAACTGGATAGCATTAAGCTTACCATTATTCTCTAATTTTACAGTCAGTTTCTTTCTTTGCTAGTCAAAAAGCAGCTTTGATATGCTTTTGACACCGCTAGTCAATGATCTGACTATAGCTATTTTATATCTCTTTGGACATACCAAAAATGTCCTATCAATACCTCATGCTGGGACGAAAGCCATCAAAAAAGTTTTTAAAAAGCCATGTGTCAATCCTTATTACCATTGCTCCACCTAAAATCCAATGTAATTCTCTGTGTGGTCATATTGTTCACATCTGAGGTAGGAAGTGTGTCTGGAAAACGTTGAAGCACATGAAAGTCTTGTAACTTGTTGCTGGCAAGCTCAGGGTCTTCTCTTCATGAGTTCATGCTGAGCTACCAGCAAACTAGAATTATACTCACACAAAAGGAAAATCTGTGTGTCTTTTTCTCACTCTCTCCCTTGCCTTGTAATCCTCTTCTCCTGAACCCAAAGATGGTGAATTAGTGCTTGTATCCAATAACAAACAGGCATTTGCAGGAAGGATTCTTAACCAGTTTGACTCAGAAAGGAAGCTCTGCTTCCAGCCCACTGTGGCCTCTTTGACTGCTTTAGATCCTAGTGAGTTCCTAAAAAGACATCCATGGTGACAGCAGTCATCTGGCTTCTGTGTGTGCTAAGAAGGGATGTAGTTAGTGTCTAGGCAGCTCTAACAACTCCTGGTGTCAGAGGCCCCTTAAGGAAGTTATTCTTTCTCTTATTCATCCAGTTACCACTGTTTACTAGGGACTTTGAAATGGCCTCTAGATCCCCAGATGGAAAGTTCACTTTTTTCCCACTCCTGGCCTAGGCCACAAGCAATCCTAGAAATTTTGGTCCCTCCCCTTATCCTACTTTCACTTCCCATTTCCAAACATTTATGCTTCAGATGATATTTAGCTAGCCTTAAACTTGAAATATAATGCAAAATGTGAAGGTCTAGGTCCAAAAATGGCTCCTACTGAAACTGGCAATTTATAGTTGTCTCTTCTGTTCTCAGCTGTGTGTGTGTGTGTGTGTGTGTGTGTGTGTGTGTGTGTGTACGTGTGTGTGCATGTGTATTTGTCTGCCTGTCTGTATACATGTGAAAGACATATACCTGTCTTTGTATTTATTTATCTCTCTGTGTATTTGTATGTGTGTACATGAGAATATATGTGTGTATCAGTACGGTGTATGTGTGGTGTGTGTGCACATTGTGTGTTAGTGGGTACATACACTTGTGTGTGCACATATGTAGATGCGAGAGAAGGGTGTTGAGTGCCCTCTGTATCACTCTCCAACATCTTCCATTGGGTCTCTTGATGAGCCTCCAGCTAAACTTTTGAATGTGACCTGCAAGGCCCTGAAATCCTTGTGTACCCACTCTTCATACTTCAGAGAGCTGGGTTGCCGACCTATGTGAGCATTTTCCCCTATTGTTGTTAAGATCCTAACTAGGTTCTCATGCCTGCATGGCAGCTATTCTTGTTCGTTGAATGTTCTCTCTAGCTCTAGGTTCTTTCCTCAAGAAGTTCCACAGTAGTCAAAACCCCAGAGGATGAGAAAGGCATCTAAGACAGTGTTCTGCCATGATGCTCTGATGCTGAAAGTTAAAGCCAGCAGTGCCAGTCATAACTCTTCCACTTAACAGAATGTCATGCTTTTAAACAAACATGAAAGTAACAGAAAACAAATTCATTTATTCCAATAACGAGAGAAACCAATTTTATTTCCTTCACCCCTAACTAGGTCCAGAGCCTCTAACCAAATCGTCAGAATATTTCTTTTTCTATTTTACTTACATTTCTGTTGACTTTATTCCGAGGTAGATGCATTCTAAATTCATTGCTTTCCAACAGCATAACTAGTTCTAAGGAGAAGGTGTTTCAGCCTCTTTTGTGTATTGTAGACCATCAACATTTGGAGATAAAAACCCTGCCAATAGCCAGCAATAGGTTATTACAAAGCCTGGAGTCAGAAATAGTATATATTCTACAAAACGTTTTGAAGTTATAAATATGAAAGGTTATCTGATCCAAGGGAAAGTAAGGACAATCACTTAAAAAGTAGAATGTCTTCTAGATAAGCAAAAATAATAGATGCAAATCATTGAAGCATCCTGTGCTCCTCACTTTCAACTTTCAAACTCTGGTGCTCCATATTTGACCACCTCCCCATCAGGGGAGGCCTGATGGCACTAAAAGAAAGAATAAGCAGGCTACCAAGGTGAGACTTGGTAGCCTATGACCATATAGTGGGGGAGGAGGTCCTCGTCAGTCTTAGACCTAGGGGAGGGGAATAGGGTGGAAGAAGGAGAGAGAGAGTAATGGGAGGATACAAGTGATGGGATAACAATTGAGTTGTAATCTGAATAAATTAATAAAATAAAATTTATAAAAAATGAAGTTTATTCATGAAAACAGAAAGCTGGGAATCGCTGCTTTAGGTAAATATATATATCAGCTGAACTACAGTAACAACAAACCTCACAGCTATAAAATTTGCTGCCCCTATAATTCAATCCCTTCCTCTCTCCTGTTCCTTAATTAAAGTGGTCTTCAAAAGCACTCAGATGCTTTCTTCCCTCCGGTAACTAATTAGGCTGGTCTCCACCGAGTCTTCTGTCCAGAACATTTGTCCAAAGAGACCCAAAGAGCTATCATTTCACCTGTTTCAGGTCGAGGTATCCATGGAAACCTTGAACTCCTAATGTCTGGTATTTGGCAGGCTCTTGTACTCTGAGGGCAATTTATTGCTAGGCTGCCTTGAAACCAGCTCTTGAACCTGTGATTTAGATTCAAATTATTTTGTTAATAATAACCCACAACTAATTGTATCTTGGCTGATCCCAGGATCATTCTGAAATACTCATTTTAAAGGTAAGCAAAATCTTGGCTAAATAATCTGGTAAGAATGATGAGCAGAGATCTTACATAAGGATAAGTTAGGAGAACAGAATAATTACCTTTTCCTCATGGGGTTTTATATGTGTCTGTGTATGTATACATAATTACTGACTCATTAATACAGTTTACCATGTACAATACAACATGTATATGTTTCTATATTGAAAACAATTATAGTCAAGACCCTTCATGAGTTTATTTCTGAACATACACATGAAAGAATAGTTCTTCCCTTTGGGCTAAAGCTAGAGATCTCTGATGTTGACATGCTTTGTTCTTCAGCGTCCCTGTTCTCCCCAGGCTTTGCTTTTGTCCTTCTGGTATGTGAGGGCAGACCTTAGCAGAAAGTCGGCTGTCTTAAATATGGCAGGTCATCCATCAATTTCTCCACAGGCTGTCGGAATCCCTTTTAATACTGCTTGTAATTTTCCAGGGGAGGTTTACGAAAGCCACAAACAGAATTTTAATGTTGTAAAATACCTTTGGAGCCAGTAAATATTTCCTTTCACACAAAGAGAAGCTGTATGTCAGCCGGTCTCTGAGAAGATAAAGACATGTTCCCAGTTAAAGTTTATTGTCTTTAATTCTCTACGAATCACCTCCTTTGCATCACTATTCTGAAATGTGCCGAGACAGCATAGGCACCTTTCTCTGTGCAGTCACAACTTGGGCACTGTTCTCTGGATAGCTGTAACCTGGACACTGCTTTCTCCATACTTTTCATAGATGGAGACTCTTTGCTGTACAGTCATGGCTTAAGTAGAAGTATATATTTTTGTTATCAGATATTAGATTCTTGTAAGTAATTTTCTCTTTTGACACAACTAAAATATTAATTGCTTCTATAATTGCACAATATTCACCCATCTCATTTGCAAATGCTTTGGTTATGCATCCCAATGCTTCAGATTAAGAAACTAGTGACAAAATTAATAGCTATCACAACCCCCGTTGAGAAGAAAATTTAAGCTCCAGGATGCTTACTGAAAAAAGCTGGGCTGCATGGCCTTAAATATTAAGACAATAATGACTTTTCACAATAACTAGATATAATAGACTCTAAAATTTTTCAAATCAGCCAACAAATAAATACTACATGCCAAACAAGACCGTATTACAAATTAGTATAGCAAATGAGTTTTCATTTTAATTCTTATGATAATACTTTATATTTCTCTCAGAGGTTGTACATATTTAGTGAAATAAAGATTGTAGAAATGCTTTCCAGGAGTCCTTTGGACCATTTGCAGATGAGAAGGCAACATTTCTGATTTATTTGTGAATTTAATCTAGTGAGTAAATGCTTATAAAATCTTTTATATGGTTGACATCTGAGAATGAAAAAGATGACATTGTTAGTTTTATACCCTTGAGAAATGCTATCTACAGAGGAAAGGGGGAATCTAATTCTGGTACCTGGCAGATGTGTGGGATAAGGGTAAAGATAATGTATCATTTCAGAGAGAAAGGTTCTACCTTCAGAGAATGCACTTCAGAGGGTGCATTCACTGGCAGGTACATTAATAATAGAGATGATATGTTCTGGAGTGGAATGTGAACATGATTAGTAGCTATAGCGTTGAATACAGAAGATTGGCAGCAGATAGCACCAGGTGTATGTTGGTTCTGCTCCTGGAGATGGGATGTGAAAAGAAGGCTGGTTCCATTAAAGATTGACAAGAGGGGAGAGCTTTTAAAAAGCCTAATGCATGGAAGGAATCACTAATAGCTGGGGTAGGAGCAACTTCACATACCTAATGTTACCTTTTCACAAAAGATTTCTCATCATATCATGATATGTTATTGTTTCATTTAGTAAAATATAGCTGACATAATATTCAACAGTTCTGAACACAGACATGATAATGCATGTACCTGCATTGTATTGTTTGATAATAGAAAGATATCTGCCTCATCATAATGATGAGAATCAGACTTCTCACCCATGTCAGAATTCACAAGTTATGGGTTTAGATGAGTTCATAATGTACACTATGTGAAGAAAGAAATAAAATGTTCCAAGCATTTTTTGCATTCAATATATTATAAGCAAACTTATTGCGTTCATTGTGTTTCCTATTGTTATCCTTTTAAGGTGAGAACACAGTCTTAGTGATACTGAGTAACTTAATTGTCACTTAATTAAGCAACTAGCAGAATACAGAGTAGAACCCTGGCCACTGGAATTCAGAGATCACACACTGAACAAGATGACTTCCCGTTGTATCTCAGCAAGCAGGGCTGTTTGAACTAACACAGCCTGTGTTCTCAACTTCATCCAAGATGATAAAATGCAGATAATGTCAGCAAGCTGACAAGTCCTTCCAGTGATAGTGTCTGTTGTCAGGTGCTTGGATATGACCAGAATCCAGAAGTGAAAACAGGTGTCACAGACTTGAATAGTCTCAGATTGCTGCTTTGTAACAGACTTGTCAGGAATGGCTGCTGTATGCTGACATGCTGTGTACCCAGCCACTGGGGTGGGTAACTCTCCTCACCTGGGGAGTGATCAAGCAACTGGCCTGAGGAAGCAACAAATGGAAGCTGTTTCTAAGGCCACAAAAGGTCTCTTGCAGCAGTTAGAAACTGTCATATGTGCAGCCATTTGAATCTGAATGAATATTTCAAGTCCAAGAGGATGGAGACACTAAGGGACACAATTTTAAAAAATACAACTTTGAATTTTAAAGCAGAAACCCCAGATCTGGATGTCTAGCATGGCCAGTTCTCTTGGGAAGTGGCATCCTCTACTCTTAGACAGCCTTAGCACTTTTGCCTCCAGTTTTCTCTTTACACAAATGCACTTGCAGCAGGTACTATCTCTTCTGCTTTATTGTCTTTATGTTCAGAGTAAAGAGGAAAATGAAATGGTAGGGAAATAGCCTTATGTGGCTACTCCAATGCTCAAACACTGCAAGCTTTGGGGGATTTGGCACATTCTGGTTCTTTCAGTTTATCTAAGTTATATAAGAAAGGCTTTTGTGCATGGTACATTTGGGGAAAATCTCAGAAATTAAAATTATCTTGTATACGTATGAAGAATAAGTATAAAGTATAAAGATATCTTGACAGAAAATATTCATTTTCCAGAAAGATGGTTGATCAAGCACTTGCTTGTAGAAACTAGTCAGTCATTGCTAACACATGGAGAACAAGAGAAGTGTGGTTTGAGACTGGTCCTAAAGGTGTCTGATTACAATCACTCGTCCTTTTGCATTCAGGTTCTAAGAGAGTTCTTTACAGAACCAGGAAGTAATAAGGAAGAGGGGATTATAAGAACTTGGTTCATGTGATGATGAAAGCTAAGAAGCCCAAGTCAGTCACTTATTTAAAAAAAGCTGGATATCATAGAAAATTCAAAATATAATTTCTATCCAAAGCAAAAGACTTTAAATCAAAGTTGATGGTGGCTTGAGCTCAAATCCTGGGTAGCAGGAATATTAATGTCTGAAGAAGAAGTTGGATGCTTTCCCTCTCGATCTGGAAACAAGTGCACCTTTTCCATCTCTTCACTCACTTTGGGCTTTTAATGGATAGAATGTTTTGTCAAGCACATCACTGAGCACATCCTTCCTGTATCTACTGATCTGAATGCTAATCCCCTGTAGGGGAAGGGAAATCTATAGAAATATTCAAGAATAATAGTTTACCACCTCTGAGCACCCCGTAGCCCAGTCATATTGATGCATCATTACAACAGAATTCAAGAATCATTGCCCAACAGATGCTTTTTTTTCCTTTTAAGGGGCCTACATTACTCCAGTGCTTATTTATTAGGGAGTTTTCAAGTCCTGGGCATGTTATTGACCATGCTATTACATATTAAACTTATTTTAAGGCAGAGAGATAATTGAAGGTTTCTCTATAGTCGTAGCTATAAAGATAAGGACCTTATGCTTTATAGCTATTATGTGCTTCCCATGTTATTTCTGACAATGGGAAATCATAGATTTAACTAATTGCAGCTCAAGTATTGCTATTAATTTTATAAATCTTTAGACAGAAGAAAAATTGTTTTGACTAGACATCCAGAAGATGGGGAATGCGCAGATATTTCAAGGAAGCTCATTTGAATCACTGGCTTTCCTGGAGGACTTGTGGGAACACCGAAAGGTGTTCCTCATCTGAAGGTTGCACATGTGAGTTTATACTTGAACTAAGAGGCAACAGTTGAAGAGAGCTGTGAGCTCCATCTATTGAACTCACCAATACTAAACAAGGAGGAAATGTGAAGGGAGAAAAGTAACAGTGAGGATCACAAGTAGACTAGGTACATAATTATAAGAAGAGTGAGTGAAGATTAAGGCATCATGAAATTTAGACAGGATACTCAGAATGATTAACGGAAAGAGCTTATAAAACTAAAAGATAAGGAGACCACCAGTTCAATGGGGAGTTTTACATATGGCAACATGTCACGGAAGCATGTGAAGACGGTGAATGATAATAGGTGCCAAACTTTTGCAAGGCATGGAGAGAGGAGGGCCATAGCATAGGATGTGAGTACTGATGTTCAGACCAGAACCAGTCTGAATGAAGCCAGCACAACATATGATATATTTTATTTTGAAATCATTTTATGGTAAATGGAATGACAATATTTAAAAGTAACTAGAATTGGACTCAAATGAAACCTATTCTTTTTACATTGTAGAATAAAGCTACCAGAGACAGGCGTGAAAACATTGAACACAGAAGGTGTTTTACACCTAATGGTGCAGACTTAAAGTAGGTATCAAGGAGAATTGGAGCCTAGATGGAGTCAGTTCTCCATTTGACAGAAATAAGAAGTCTCCCTTTCTCCAAGGCTGAAAGGTATAAGATAAGATATATACCAACAGAGATGAATTTTCAGGTACCAGTCTGCAATTTTAGAGGCATTAGTTTTGGATTCTTTCACTTCTTCACTAAGGTGAAATAAGAGGGCAAGGATCTGCTGCTGAGCAGGGTGAGATCAGAGATCTAAGGAGTGCAGTTTCTGAAAAACTAAAGGAGATATAGTAAAGGATTCTGGCTACTTACCAGTAAAATGACTGGCAAAAGCATTAATGGCTCTGCTAAACTTGAGCCTCACATTTACGGCGGAGTCAGCAGGCACAGGGACACAGCACATCTGAAATATTCACAAGTCCCTGTGTATAAAGCCAGAGAATGAGCAGCTGTTTATTCTTATCTTCCACACATCCCATGATTGAAAAGCATGAAGCTTACTTGGTTCAATTTCACGGTATGCCTTTTTTTCCTTTTTTTACATATACATCTATATTATTACACATATATACAATAAACTACCTACAGCAAGAACAACCATGAAACAGTCAGGAATAATACAAATGTTACATTCATAGTGTTTGGCTGTTTGTATTTGGCAACCTTGAAGAAAATATCTTTCCTATTTTGGTGCATCTAAAATTCTGAATGTAAATTAACACCTATCATATCTCGTCATTATCAACTTAAGACATCTATCTAGACCTAAAAACATCTTAACCTCCAAACAACTAATCTTAATTGTAAAACTAAACTATCTGGTCTTCAACCCCATCAGAGACTTGAGAAGGAATAAAATTAATTACCTGAGTAGACAGGAAGTGTAGGTTAGCAGCTTCCAAAATGAGAAAATGACAAAGACAGTTTGCTGCCTGAACAATCACCCCAAAACTCTCTATAACATTGGAGCATCATCTTCAGCCTTTGGGCCCCCAATTTTGTTTGGGTATTATTCATCCAAATCAGCTGGAATAAACCTTGAGAGAATGACTTCCCATTTCCCTTAAGTGGGGCTCGGTAGGTTTTGTTGCTCTCTTGGACTATAGCTGTTTATTTTCATTGGGAGTTGGTTATAAGTTATTATAGGTTTTATTCAGACAGAAAACAATGTTGGACTCAGAGATGTATGCCTTTTCCTTTATCTTTCTTTCTTAGGTCTGCAGATAGAGGTTGAGAAGAAAGAAGGGGGAATATAGAAATATGTAGAGATGATAGGACAGTATGCCTTCTCTAAATATGACCCCAAATAACAGGCCAATAGTGAGTATGAACAATCTCTGATAGAATTGTGAATCCTAGAGCTTTACTTTGAACCCTTCAGGGCCATCTCACACTTTGGTTTGTGGACTACTGCAGCAAGTTTAATAACTCTGTGCTTCTTTCATACTGTCCAAGCTTTTTTGCCAGCACATATGTTATGTCACGAAAGCATGTGTGACCATATATTTGTGATGCTTGAAACTGAATCCATGCCCATTTTATTGGAAATAAAGTATTAAAGTCTTTATCAATTCAGGCATAACTGGAGCTTCTGATTTTCTAATTCACAGGAGCTTCCACATTCTCTAACCGTGTCATAAAAGCAGGTTGGTTCTTGCTGGGTCACTTTCTATCCGCTTACTCATCCATTCAGGGGGAGAATAGTAAAATATTTGTGTTGCATGGTTCTAGATGCTAAGTATTGAGGTTTTATAGGAAATAAAATAGTCCTTGCTCTCTTGTCTTATATTCTTCAGGGAGAGGACATTATATAGTCACACAATTTATTACTTAATTATAATAGTTATGTGTGTTGTGAGTAGTATAATTTCCTTTTTATATTTTGTGTAATACAAATTTATTAATGTGATGAATCAACCATTAATATATTTTGATGCTTAAAGGATAAATTTTGGTAACCCTTGGAAAACTTACCTATGCATAAGAATTCATTGAAAGCCTCAACAAACCATTGATTTAATATGTATCAAATATACACATTTCTTTATTAGTCTAAACATATAAAGATATACCATAGCACATATGAAAATATATACACACATCTCCATATATTACTGTACATAGAGTATGTATGCTGACCGAGTCTATAGATTTAAATCTTTAACAATACATTTTAAAAATATCTTTAGAGGAAAATTTCAAGGAAAAAGCTAGATATCATCACTGTTAGCAAAATATTTAGAATTAACCTTCACTTCTCTCCCCTTGTAGCAACTATTGGCTGCCATGGCAACCTTTCCCCCAGCACTGCACAGTTCTCTTAGATGAAAAGCATAAGGCCTTGGAGACTTCAAATGTCTCCTTACAAAGGAGTCCCAAACCTTTACCCTGGAGCCATTACCATCCTGGGCCTCAGAAGCCCTGGGTTCTCCATTTAATTTATTATGTCCTATTTCAATCAATACCACTCTGGTGCACCAGGAGATAGAAAGAAAGCCCATAACATCTTGTTGTGCAATGTATGCTCACAAACATAACAAGACTTATTTTTTAATTTCTTAGTTGGGTTCCAAAATTTTTCAGAAGATACTAACAGATTAGGCACTCACACTAATTTCTGTGTCGTTCTTGTTCACTCCCTTCCTGGAGATCAAGTAAAGTCTCATTTTCACTTCTGCCATCCCCTTTGTTAGTCTTTCCCCAGACCACACCCCTTTATCTGCCTGGATAATTGCTGCTTTCAATTTAAGTCTTACTGAAGCTCTAATATTTGTTTTTTTGGAGGGTGGGGAGGGAGACTTGAGAGCCTCTGAAGCAAGGCTGGAGGATACACTTGTTTTTTTTGGTAATCATTTTATTTTTTAATTTTAAAAACTATTTTATTAATTTATTCATATTACATCTAAATTGTTAGCCCATCCCTTGTATCCTCCCATTCCTCCCTCTCTCTCAATTTCCCCCTACTCCCCTCCTCTATGTCTGTGACTGAGGGGCACCTCCTCCCCCTGTATATGCTCATAGGGTATCAAGTCTCTTCTTGGTAGCCTGCTATCCTTCCTCTGAGTACCACCAGGCCTCGCCATCCAGGGGATGTGGTCAAATATGGGCCACCAGAGTTCATGTGGAAAGTCAGTCCCTACTCTCCACTCAACGGTAGAGAATGTCCTGTCCATTGGGTAGATCTGGGTAGGGGTTCAAAGTTTATTGCCCGTATTTTCCTTGGCTGGTGCCATAGTTTGAGCAGGACCTCTGGGCCTAAACCAGCCCATCAAAATGTTCTTCTTGTAGGTTTCTAGGACCCTCTGGATCCTTCTATTTCCCCATTCTCTCCTGCTTCTCTCACCTGGAGTCCCAATAGGATGTCTTCCCCTCTGACCCACTTTCCTGGTAAATGAAAACTTTCATGGGACATGTCCCTTGGGCTATTGTCTAGATATAAGTGAGTATATACCATTTGACTCATTCTGCTTCTGGGTGAACTCACTCATTGTGGTCATTTCTACACCCAGAAAATGGTCCACCACACAACAGGGACATATGCTCAATCCTGTTCATAGCAGGCTGATTCATAATAGCCAGAACATGGAAACAGCCTAAGTGTCCCTCAGTAGGAGAATGGATAAAGAAACTGTGGTACATTTACACTACGGAATACTACTCAGCTGTTAGAAACAAGGAATTCCCGAAACTTGTGGACAAATGGATTGAACCAGAAGAGGACACACTTGTAAATGGCATCACAGTGGCCTGGGCTGGTGGTAGTCAGTGATCTGAAGTTTCCTTTTAATTTCCCAAGCATCCCATAGCTGGAAAAGAAGCTTCTCTCTCACTTGTGATCCTAGCTGTTGTCACATCACACAGCTTAGGACCAGTGTCATCATTCTATAAATATGACCTGCTTACCAGCGTCATTCACGAGGCTGGGATGAGAAACAGTGGTGGCTATGATAACAACGAGAAGCCTCTGAAGGGATAATTAGGCTTCTCTATGCTGCCGAGAGACAGAAAACAAGCATAGTAACACATTTGTCAAGTTATCTTCAAAAGCAGCCGAGTGCCCAAGAAGAAATGAGGCACAGAAATGGGGTAATAGTTCAGAAATATTCTTAAAAGCCTCTGAGAAAAGGAGATGTTCACTTAGGTGACAGGGAGAAACAAGGCAACAGGGAAGCTCAGGGAAGCATGTGGCAAACAGGGGATGACACAGAGGCAACTGAAGGCAGCAGAGTCAGTCTGGGTCTGAGATCCATGTTGGGGTAAAGGAGGGACTCAAAGGCTTTCTGTGGTGAGAAGCCACTTCTTGTAGGTGTGCAGGTTATGGTGAGAAGCAGAAAAACTTTCCACAGGGCAGAAATAACATCCAAAGAAGATGAGGCTTCCCTCTGGCCTTCAAAAACATCAGTAAAATTACAGTTCTATATACTCTGTGTGCACATTATGCCAGTAAGCCAGCAAAAGCACTTTTCAGAAACAAATCCCAGATGCCTCTACCACCTGCGTGAGTAAGGAAGGAAGCAGAAGTACAGGAAGCCTAAACAACTCTCCACGAGCTCACAGCCATGGGGTCCAGGTCTCCATAGCAGGGTTCTTGAATCTTTACCTCTTCCCCCACCACGGAGAGACTTGGTCCGTGTGCTAATGTCCATGATGCAATTGAAAAAAAAAAATCTGGAATCATACTTTGGCCTTTGGAACTCAAGTCTGTTGGACTTATTAGAGTTGACCCTGAGCTGTCAGCACCAGCTTCTGGGTGTCATTATTGCCAACGTCAGCATTAGAATTGAGTGGACTTCAGCCAGCTGCATGCTAGTAGCTCCACATAGTTGAGGGTAACACATAGAACAGAATATGACGTCTGTCTGTCACCTTGTAGGTCGGTTTAAGACAAAGCTACTTCTGCATCTATGGGTTCTACACTAGCAGATTCAAGAAACTATATATTGAAAATGTCTAGAAAAAAAAAAGCATGTCTGTTCTGAACAAGCTGACTTAGGAAAAGTTTTCCCAGTTTCTCAGTTTTCTGAGAAAGTGCCAGATAGATTTCCAAAGTGGTTGTACAAGTTTGCATCCTGGAATCAGCCTAAATGTCCCTCAGTTGAAGAATGGATAAAGACACTGTGGCACATTTACACTGTGGAATACTACTCAGCTATTAAAAACAAGGAAACCCTGAAATTCGTGGAGAAATGGATTGAACTAGAAATGATCATATTGAGTGAGTTAACCCAGAAGCAGAAAGACTCACATGGTATATACTCACTTATAATTGGGCACTAGCCCAGAAGGCACAGCCCACAAAAGTCTTCACTTACCAGGAGATTGGGATAGATGTGAGGACATCCTATTGAGACTCTAGGTAAGAGAAATATAGGAGACGGGGAAATAGAAGGAACAAGAGGATCCTAGAAACCTACAAGAAGAACATTGTGAAGGATGGATCGGGGCCCAGGGGTGTTTGCTCAAACTATTGCACTAACCAAGGACAATACAATAGTAAACATCAAACCCCTACTCTGATCTACCCAATGGACAGGACATTCTCCACAGTTATGTAGAGAGCGGGGACTGACTTTGACATGAACTCTGGTGCTCCATATTTGACCACCTCCCCTTAGCGGCGAGGCCTGGTGGCACTCAAAGAAAGAATAAGCAGGCTCCCAAGATGAGACTTGATAGCCTATGACCATACAGTGGGGGAGGAGGTCTCCTATGTCATAGACCTAGGGGAGGGGAATAGGGTGAAAGTGGGAGGGAGGGAAGAATGGGAGGATACAAGGGATGGGATAATTTGAGTTGTAATCTGAATAAATTAATAAAATTAAAATAAAAAAATATGGTCGGAATATTCTCCACAGTTGAGTGGAGAGTGTGATACGACTTTCTCACGTACTCTGGTGCCTCACATTTGACCATGTCCCCTGGAGGGGGAGACCTGGTGGCACTCAGAGGAAGGACAGCAGGTAGCCAAGAAGAGACTTGATACCCTATGAGAATATATAGGGGGACGTAATCCCCCTCAAGAACAGTCATAGGGGAGGGGAATAATGGGAAAATGGGGGGGGGGAGGAATGGGAGGATACAAGGGATGGGATAAACATTGAGATGTAACAAGAATAAATTAATAAAAAAAAAATAAAAAAAAATAAAAAAAAAATAAACTCTTAAAACTGAAGGGCTGGAAAGACAGCTCAGCACTTAAGAGCATTTGCTGTTCTTACAGAGGGCCCAGGTTGGGGGTTCCAACACATACATGGTGCCACACGATGAACTTGGACTCTAGTTCCAAGTTATGTGGAGTGTTCTTCTGGTCTCTACAGGCACCAGTCACTCGTGGTGCACATCAGTACATGGAGGCAAAACACTAATAAGATAAAGTGAAATGAATTTAGAAACTTGAATGTTACCTAGGAAAACAGAATAATCTATGTTTTGGGTTGGTTTCTTTTCAACATTCAAAAAAAAGATGTTTGAGCTCCTACTTACTAGAAAAAGTATGGTTCCTGCTTCATTGATGATGTGGGATGTAAAGGGAAAATTAGTAGCTCCATGGATCAAAGTGGAAGGAAACAGACAAAATATTAATATATTATATCCTTATACATTTATATATTATAAATGCATATATGCATACATACTACATATATATAATATATATATATATATGTACACACACATATATGTATATATATTCCAGAAGTCACTCCTAGCATTCTGTCCATAACCCTGTGGGGTGGGCTTCACTAAGAAACTTTGCTAGTAACGATTCTGCTGGGAGAAAAAGAGCCACCCTTCTGCTGAGCTCTCCTCCCTGAATTTTAGCAGTCACAGTAGTTGGGACCAGTTTTCTTTTCTGCTATTAAGAGTTGTAAAGCTTACTAGGCACTACCATTACCATAATAACCTTCACTATCATTTAATTTATTACATTCTATTTTACATTCACTAAGCTAATGTGAAAACTAAAACAGATGTAAGGAGCGAGGAGGCTCCTAGAGTCAGCATATCTCTGTTTCCGGGTACAACAGCAGCTGGCCCGTCTGGCGCTGTCTCTGCTCCCTGGGCAGCAGTGTCTGTCAGCCTTCCAGCTGTTTTTCAAGGCCTCCTCTAGCTGGTGGAGGACCTCTCTCCCCCAGGTTTTTTTTTTTTTTTTCAAATCTTCTATTACTTGTATGAAACAATTTTGTCTTTTATTTCCCCAGCCTTTGCCCCAAGGCTTCCAGGTGGCACATTAAGTATCAAACGTTTTCTTTTTTCTTTTACTATTTTCTTTTTACACATACATTTATATTATTACACATAAATACAATAAACTACATACAGAAGGAAGAAGCACGAAATAATCAGGTGGTTATAAAAATGGTATATTCATAATGCTAGGCCATTTGTGTTTGGCAACCTTGAAGAAAACATCTTTCCTATCTCGGTGAGTCTAAAATTCTGAATGTAAATAAATATCTATCATATTTCATCTCTATTAACTTCATTCCTTTTCTTTGAGACTTGAGGGGATTGTTCGTCAGCACACTAGTTCACCAAGTCCTATTCTCAGTGCTCAAAAGCACAACATTCACTCTCTTTCCCAGTGCTGTGTTTTCTGAAAATTTAACTTTAATATAAAACATTCTTCATACTAGCATATGATATATTAAGAAAGTATACAGCCTTGTTCTTTGGATCTGAATAGAAAAGCACTTCTTGTTTAGTCTCAGATTCTGACCAAGGCTGACCACAGTTACCAAATAATTGTCATGTTCCCTAAATGTTATTCGCAGAAACACTCTAGTCATAATTAGCACCTTCACACTGGCCATAATTACTAAATATAGTACACCAATATTTGATGGACTTTTTTCTCCCGATATGTTAGGGAGTAATATCCCCGGCACATTTATAATTCATAAATGTAAAGCCAATTGTAGGAATGATAGATGTGAGGTTTCATAATATTGATAAAAGATCATGACAGAAACATGGATTTTTTATTGTTAAGTGTGTCTTTCCTTATTTTCCTTTTTGTAATGGTGAGCTCTTCAGGTCATTGGTTTAACTAGAATTTTAGGAAAGATGAATATATTTTTATTTCTATGTAAGTTTTATTATAATGAATGTGGAAATTACTATAAGACTCACTTAGCTCACTCAGAATTCATGTTCTAGCATCTACTTAAAAGGTGACAGGTTGTTCATAAATGGAGGGAATAGGAATACCATCCCTGCCTCACTAGCTGAGAAGTAAAAACATAAAGGTATGAGTTGACTCATGTCTGCATAAGCATACAGTCCCACTTACGGTGCTGGCTTACTGTGTCTGAGGTGAATAAGAATCTGTGTGTGGAATGTGTTTTCCTATTTTATTTGAGATGAGCTTGATTTTTTTTTTCAATAGACTTTAAAATTCTTTTTGCAAGTTAAGAATTATCCTTTAATAATATAAACAGTATACAATACAATGAACATGAATACACAGTGTACAAATCTTGATAAAAATAGTTTACCATCCATCTTCTCTGACAAGGCAATGTCAACCCTGTCTGCAATATGTGCTGGGGCAGTGATGCCACAGAACTTGTGAAGGGACCTACCAATGACTGCTCTACTTTGAGACTCATGCTCATGATAGACACACCCTTATATGCTAGTAATATTCTTTTATATCGGCCCACTTTATCTTATGTTAGGTAATTATATCAGCTTTTTCTTGTATAAATTTAAACCTTAGTTCTTCCTGTATTGCTGCACATACAGGAGATTAAAGAAAACAAAAAATATGTTGACAAAATATATTTGATACTGAAAAATGTAATTTTAATGTGAAGCTTCATGACTTTCATTTCAAATGCCTGTTCTAATTGTATAGATGATGCTCATTGATTTGTATAGACTTTGAGTCTAGTTAATATTGGTGTGTGATGTTTTATTAACTGGCAAGTTTTTTTAAACAATGAAGTTTATTTTTTAAAAGAGAGAAAAAAGACAGAGGGAGCAGGCCTCCTGGACACTGCACCTCAGGCTGGAGTATAGGCCTGCACAGGAGGGTGAGGGGTAGGGTGAGGGGTCTCATGCAGGCAGCTGAAAGAGGTTTGGAATCAAGTCTGTTCTTAATGTCCAAGATTTTCATAAGAAACCTACAGAGGCTGATGTTTACCTACTAATCTTTTTTAAAAAACTTTAATTTTTAAAATAATTGCTTAAACGTATTTTATTTTATTATTAAGTAAACATTTTAATTTTTTACATATATATTTATATTATTACACATATATACAATAAACTATATAGTAGGAAGAACCATGACACAATCAGGAATTATATAAATGTTACATTCTTAGTGTTTTGGCTATTTGTATTTGACAGCCTTGAAGAAAACATCTTTCCTATCTTGAGGCATCTAAAATTCTCAATGTAGATCAATCTCTTGTCATTATCAACTTAAAACATCTATTTAGACCTAGAAACATCTTAACCCCTAAACAACTGAGCTACCTGGTCTTCAACTCCATCAGAGACTTGAGAAGGAATAAACTTGATTACCTGAGTAAGGCATCTAAAATTCTCAATGTAGATCAATCTCTGTCACATCTTGTCATTATCAACTTAAAACATCTATTTAGACCTAGAAACATCTTAACCCCTAAACAACTAAGCTACCTGGTCTTCAACTCCATCAGAGACTTGAGAAGGAATAAACTTGATTACCTGAGTATGTCATGCTGGGAGAACAGGTTAGTAGCTTTCCAAACGAGAAGATGACACAGACAGTTTTCTAGCTGAATACTCACTCAAAACTCTCTATAATGTTGGAGCATCTTCTTTAGCCTTCTGGGCCAATATATATGACAGATATATTTGTGAGGCAGAAACTATTGAGGACTTGCTTACTCTGTCTTGGCAGAGTTTAGCTGTCAACTCTGCCTGCAGTCAAGCTTGTTCTTTTTTAGGCAGAAATCTGTCTGTGGTAGAAATGAGGACGTATTTCCCAATGGCTTCTTTGCCACATTTGAAGCCTTCTCCATAAGGAGGTTCTTTGATGTCCATCATCATCTTTGAGGTAGGCTGGATGTTGCCAGGAGTTAATCTGTCTCATTGCCAGTGAATCTTTACAATAATAAAAACATTTAAATGCCATATTCTATATATCTCTGAGGTTTTTGAAGACATTACCTAACTATCCTATCTTTTCTTTCTATAGAATCTTATCTATCTGCAACACCTAAAATGTATATTCTTGTAATAAAAGTAGCCTAGTGATTGCCGTGACCATGATTTGATCAACTAACAATTAACTTGTATAACTTATATATCCTAAACAGCCTGCAATAGCACTTTCAAAGTATTGGAAGTAAACCTTGTATTATAATTGAGTTATATGGGTGCAATACCTCATATTAGAGTAGAAATATATATATATATATATATATATATATATATATATATATATATATAGTGTGTGTGTGAAGAATTGCTTAAATTTTTGAAAATATAATTGCATCCTTTCCCTTTTCCTTTCTTCCCTCCAAAAATTCCCATGCTCTTTTCAAATTCATGAGTTGAGGCCTTCTGGGTTTTCTCCCTGTCCATTTCAGTATGGCTGTCTAAACATTATCTACAAACTTTGATAGATTTTTTTTGATGTCAAGCTTCAAATTGTAAAGATGATGGACAGAGAAAGAAAGCAGAATCTCTCACATACAAAACAAATAGCATCAAAGAATCAATTATGCACAGCACTGTGCTATTACAGGTTACTGAAGACCAGAGCAATGGAAAACAGTATACGAGTGGAACTGGAAGTGTTATTCAGCCTATAGATGCAACGGCCCAACCTTGTCCCTGGGAGCCTGTGGTCAACACAGTACTTTCCCAGACTCTCTTACCTTCAGAACCTGCTCGGCCATATACAACAGAGCAGTATTTACCTTCCCAACTTCTTGGACCTTTGGTAGCTACCTTGGGAAGTCAGCAGACTCCAACACCCAATGGTACAAGGAGTGGGAATTCATTCCCCACCTAGCAGCTGTCTAACTCCTTATCCATTTCAAATTGTCTCCAAATATAGTCCTAGGGTTCTCTTATTCTAACAGTAAAGGTGAATGCCATGATGTTGATCAGTTCTACCAAAGTAGCTCATCCTTAAAGTGTTTAACAAATTCTTCTGAATCTGACTTCATCTTCACACTCAGCAGCTCCAAAACGAGCCTACATCACCTAGGCAGGCCAG
The DNA here is from genome assembly GCF_903995435.1 of Acomys russatus. Taxonomy (NCBI): domain Eukaryota; kingdom Metazoa; phylum Chordata; class Mammalia; order Rodentia; family Muridae; genus Acomys; species Acomys russatus. The sequence goes on along the minus strand of NC_067156.1, from coordinate 19,843,359 downwards.
AATCACTGAATTAATTCATGTCCAAGAGAACACATGATGGTATTGTTTTTTATTTACATGACAGAAGAACTAAAGATGGGTAAGTGGGGCTGGTGGAGGAACACAAGGATTTTATCCAGCACAAGCTAGGCTTTGAATGGACCTTAGGACGGTAGTTCTTCTAATACTTATTCTTTAAAGAAAATCTGTTTTGAAATGTATGTAGGCATTTTGCACTTCCAGGCATATTCTTGACCAGAACGATGCTGGAAATCAATGGTTCAGAGTATATAGTGGTAGAAAGAGAAAATGCTCAGGAGGGAAAGAATTGCTGACCCAAGCTGTTCAATCCTATTTTGGGAGAGATCGTCCCATATCACTGGAAGTTGATAATGATACTAAAGAGAACAGAGCTAGCTCTAGAATGGACAGTTGTCTGCGCTTATTAGAATAGTGTAGCATTTGTAACTGAGTAAATTTCCCATCATTTGTATTAGTGTTTTAACAAAAAAGGTACAATTCAGTGCTCAGAGCCAGACTCAGATGCTGTGCCTCATGTCTGGGCTGTGATGAGCATTCCATATCCACAGTCCCCAATGTCTATGGGAAGTTTATCCACAGCAGGGCTCTGAGTGAAATTAGAGGAAAATGAAGTATCAAATGCTTCTATACATGGTATAGCATAAATTTCATCATCTGCACAAACCTTTCTATGGAGGCAAGAAGCATGGGATTATGGCAGAGATTATTCTCTCCACATGACAAGGCGTCTTTTTGCTCAATTGAAGTGTAATAGGATGATACCATGGATCATGAAGTGCCTGTAAAGATATAGGGAGAAAGTTTGGGCTGTAATGGTTATGAGTCCTGATGCCTTTGGAAGGATGCATATTAAAAAATCAAAAATATTTATGTATTAAGTAGAGCAAAACATGGGCTTAAAGAAAGACAAAGTGAAGAAGCCTATGAAAGGAAAGAGAATTCGGTGAAAGATGGAGATCACTAGATTTGTGACAAACCATTACAGGAATGTCTTAGTGTGGTTAAAACTTAGGCCAGCAACTTAGTTCACCCCAGTGGCCAGGGCAAGGCAATAGACACAATTAAATAACAACCGTTCTTCCTTAGGAACAACCTATCACTCTCATATTGCAGTGTTTGCTATGTCAGGTATACTGGACTTCGTGATCTAGATGAACAACAAATGTGGAGAAACCTTTCATTTTCTTCCATGTGGCAGTTACTATTTTGACTTCCGTCCTAAGACAAATTTCAGGTTTTTAAACCATCTCTTCCCTTTCCAAATCTCATGCTTTGACAAACAGTTGTAAAGCCAAGACTCAGATTCCAGTGCTCTATTTCTGTTGGCCAGGCATAAACATTCATTCTCTATCGATATAATCTTTGATTTTATGTGAGCGTGCACACACACACACACACACACACACTCACACACACACTCACAGATACTTGCGCGCACGCACACACACACATGCACACACACACACACAGACACTAATACCTTGATGACCAAATTCTTTAGATTCCTTGATTGAACAATTTTCAACTTCATATGGAAAAATAAAAAACCCAGAATTGTTAACACAATCTTATGCAACAAAAGAATTTCAGGAGGTATCTTCATCCCTGCCTTCACGCTGTGCTACAGAACAGTAGTAACAAAAACTGCATGGTACTGGCATAGAAACAGAATGGTTAATCGATGGAATCAAATTGAAGACCTAGAAATAAACCCACACACCTATGGAAACCTGATTTTTGACCATGAAGCCAAAACAATAAAAGGAAAAAAAGATAGCATTCAATAAACGATACTGGTCTAACTGGAAGTATACATGTAGGAAATGCAAGTAGAGCCACATTTATCACCCAGCACAAAATCAAATCCAAGTGGATCAAAGACCTGAACATAAATCCAGATACACTAAGCCAATTAGTAACAAAAGTGGGAATTAGCTTTGACCTCATTGGCACATGGGACAACTTCCAGAACAGAACACCAACAGCTCAGGCTTTAAGACCAACAATTAAAATGGAATCTCACAAAACTGAAAAGCTTCTGTCAAGAGAATGAAACAGCAAGCTACACATTGGGAAAAGATCTTCACCAACCCTACATCTGACAAAGGGCTAATATCCAAAATATATTAAAAACACAAAAAACTGGAAAAAACCCAGATGTCTCTCAACTGAAGAATGGATAAAGAAACATTTTAGAGAGCTATGGGGGACTGTTCAGGCATCAAACTGTCTCTGTCATTTTTTATTAAATATGGAGGCTGCTAACTTGCACTTCCTGTTTTCTCAGGTAATTAATTTTACTCCTTCTTAACTTTCTGATGGGGTTGAAGACCAAATAGTTGAGTTTCACAATTAAGCCTATTTGTTTAGGGGTTAAGATGTCTTTAGGTCTAGATGGATCTTTTAAGTTGATAGAGATGAGATATGATAGATACTGAGTTACATTCAGAATTTTAGGCTCACCAAGATAGGAAAATGTTTTCATCAAGGCTGCCAAATACAAATAGCCAAAAACACTATGAATGTAGCATAAATGTAATTCCTGAATATTCTGTGGTTCATTTTGCTGTATGCAGTTCATTTTATATAGGTGTAATTATATAAATATATATATAAAATAATAAAAATTAATTAAAAAAGAAACTGTGGTACATTTATACAATGGAATACCTCTCAGCTATCAAAAACAAGTAAATCATGAAATTTGCAGGCAAACGAATGGAACTGGAAAAGACCATCCTGAGTGAGGTAGCCCAGCCCCAGAAAGACACACATGGTATAAACGCACTTGTAAGTAAACATATTAGCCATATATTACAGAATAATGACACTACAATTCACAGATACAAAGAAGCTAAGTACCAAGGTGGGCTCAACAAGAATGCCCGAAGTTCACTCAGAAGGAGAAATAGAATTGACATTGGAAGTGAGACCAAACAAGATAGGAGAGGCAGTATGGAGGGAAACAAGGGTGGGGAACAGATGTGGGGAGAGCAGGGACAGGTGTGCAGAGGGCTTGCAAAGAGAAGTGAAATTGTGAGCAGGGGCATTTCTGAGACAAGCTATACATTTACAAAAGCATAGGCTACAGGGAGGATAGGGGGGTGACTCTAGCTGAGACCCATAGTAGTAGGACTTCATGGAGATTGAAGAGGCTACCCTCTAACTAGACAGGACTCCTAGTGGTGGAAGGTGGAACACCAACCCACCCACAGTAATGTCCACCCTGAATTTACTCTGCCTACAAGATGTGCAGAGATAAAGAAAGTGTACTCCTTCTCAAGTCTCTGAGGGAGTTGAAGACCAGGTAGCTTAGTTTTACAATGAAGCTTAATTATTTAGGGGTTAAGATATTTTTAGGTCTAGATAGGTGTTCTAAGTTGATAATGACAATAGGTGGTGGAGACTGATTTACATTTAAAAATTTAGATGCACCAAGATAGGAAAGATGTTCTCTTCAAGGCTGCCCAATACAAATAGCCAAAACACTAAGAATGTAACATTTATATAATTCCTGATTGTGTCACAGTTCTTCTTGCCATAGGTAATGCATTGTATTATATGTAATAACATAAAAGTACATGTATAAAAATAAAATAATTTAATTTAAAAAAGAAAGTTGGAAGGCGGGTGGGACTAGGAGGAGAGGAGATGGGGATTAAGATTGGGGTATAAAGTGAATAACTAAACAAATAAAGTTAAAAATTTAAAAGAAAATTAGTCCAACATATTAAAATCAAATGTTAGGACATTTCATGGTTTCACCTATAACTTTATTTTGGAATTGAACTATTATGAGAAAGTATCTAAACTGTCATTTAGTTATATGTGGTGCTTCTTAAGGCTTAATAAGTTAATTTATCAACCTTTAAAATAAAACAAAACAAAAACAGGTCGGGCAATCTGTCTTTCATGGGAGATTTATTTATTGCATTGATTATGTCAGTTTATTATTTTAATATTTTTGAATTTATTGTAAATTTGTTAATATTCCCCTCTCCATCTTGTCATGCCTCACAGCGAGCTGATCAGACATCTTTGTTATCCTTTATTTTCTCCATTTTGGGAGGGGGGAGCTACGGGATTTGGTTAAAGTTATCTCCCTTTTAAAAAGTCTGATAGAGAAATCCTGTTCTGTATCAGAGTGGCAAGGCATGAGGAACAGACTGTAGCCAGAATCCCATATAGCATGTTTTGTTTGCTTTGTGGTTGTTGCTATACCACATGTCCAACATAGGTTGCCTTAGAGAAACTCTCAGCATTCTCAGTCTTGTCACTCAGGACCACATCTCTGAAAGGCTTATGGACTTAAATGTTGAGCAGGAATTCTAGAAACACCTACAGTACAGCGATCTAGTGTTTAAACATATTGACATAACTTATATTTACATGTCTGTTAATACTGTTTGTTTCTTTCTTCTGATTTTTTTCAAGACAGGGTTTCTCCATGCTAGATCTCACTTTGTAGACCAGGCTGGCCTTGAACTCACAGAGATCTATCTGTCTCTGTCTCCCAAGTGCCTCGCTGTCTATTAATACTTCTTCAACTTTGAATAATTTTGTGGGTCACTCTCTAAACTCTCCTATCTGGTGGTAGGTATGTCTTGAGGAGCTGTGATCGATACTCAGTGGATGATAAAGGAGGCAAAGTGCCCAGCTTCAGTCAGTTTATAGTTTCTAGAATACCTTCCAAAATTGTAGAAAGCTTAGTGTGTTAAACACCACAGATGATTCATAAAGCTCTAAGCCAGAGAAGGGCTCATTTCTCACAGTGACAGTGCTTTGCTTTCTGATTCCTTCATAAGAAGATTGTTTTTGAAATGTTCATCATGTTTGGTAGAAGATAGCTCTGAGTTATATTATCAATAACATTTGAGAGCTTCAAATGCTCCCAGCACATTCATTCTATAGATGATACTAAGATCCCTAACAAACCATCCAGTAAGTCCTGATTGGGCATGTTGGTCAATGTAGCCAAATAATGAATTTTGATGGCTGGACCTTTCATCTTCTATGATGTCATTGATGCATTTTCTGTGTAGCAGAAGAGGCAGCTGATGACAAATATTAATACAATTACACAAAACCAACCAACCAACTAAACAAACAAAAACCATTTAAACTTGGAATGAATAGAATTCATCTACAGCTGTGCTGTTGAACACTGTATTACTGTGCAGGATTTGATATTTGAAGACCTGGCTTTAAGTTATAATTACTTTTCTCATGTTGGATTAAAATTTTTCATTTGTTCTTCAAGTCTGGAAAATCTAGATTTTTGCAAGATAAAATTTCACATTTTACCTTTGTTCATAAAGCTAAAGCCCAGAGGCTAGAGAATAGAGAATATATTTTTGAAGAGAAGCTCATCTCTCTTCTCTTTTTAATATTATTTGTTTATCCCCTCACCCCAGGTGTCTACAGATGAAGGCTTGAATCTTGCTAGAGAATACAACTGTGCCCTCTTTGAGACCTCTGCTGCCCTCCGATTTGGTATCGATGATGCTTTTCATGGCTTAGTGAGAGAAATTCGCAGGAAGGAATCCATGTTGTCTTTGATGGAAAAAAAATTAAAGAGAAAGGACAGCCTGTGGAAGAAGATAAAAGGCTCACTGAAGAAGAGAGAAAACATAACATGATACTTTGCTTCTGTGTCCTTCCTGTCTCTCCTTCTGGATTTTATCAAGCAGACAATATTTCCTCTCTCTCTCTCTCTCTCTCTCTCTCTCTCTCTCTCTCTCTCTCTCTCTCTCTCTCTCTCTCTCCCCACCACCACCTTCTTTGTTTCTCTGCAGGCAAAAATTAGACTTCTATAAACATATGTCTTGAGATAGTTTTGTTTTGCCCTTAATGGCTGGATAGATTTTTGTCAATCAGATGGATAATGCTATATAGATTTTACAATATATTACCAAATAAAATTAACATTCCAATCGCCTCATTTTCCTGTAAAGAGTAGCTTCATTTCATATGCTGTCTGGTTATAAAGAAAATATGCAAACTTGTAGCTGGGATGATAAAAGTCTTAGGGGATCTGCTTATGCCTGATAACCCTTGTTGTTTGCATTTCACAAATCTGTAAATAATGAAAAAGATGGAATAATTTAAAGCAAAAACTCAAGTCCGGGTCTTCTCGTAAGTGGGAGCGTCTTAATATTTCTTCTTGAGTCCTCTATAGATTGAGCATTAGATAAATTACTGGTAATAGGAAATTTATAGGTCCCCATATTCACAGTGCTCAGCCTGCTATACACTTTTATACAGTGATGAAATAATGTGTTCTCCGTTGTCAGAAGATGGCAATACTTTGAACTTGGTAATACATATGCCCAAGAAAAGCCTTTCATCCTTCTCAATGAATTCCTTTTAGGATTGCTTCACTTGCATAGTAGCCATCTGCCTGCAGAGAATGGCCTCCACATACTGCATGTTCTTTTCATATTGTTAAACTCCTTGTCTCGTTATCCATAAAATACTACAAGAAGCTGACATTGGAAGTGTTGTTGTTATTTGTCGTACAATAGTTCATGGTGTAAAATAAAATCTCCCATCCACATATATATTCCCTTGTGTGAATTAGTTTGTTTAAATTCTAGCACAGAAAGCAACCACCGGAAAGAATGATAATGGACAAGTGTTAAGAGGAAAACTGAAAAGCTAAGCCTAAAATGGAATCAGTCAAAACGGTTTTCATGGGAGTACGGGCAGCTTTATCACAAAATAAGGAACAGTGGGGCTGAAGGATGAGGGTCTCACTCAGCACTCAGTCACCTTCTCTTCTTCGGCTTAGGGTGCCCCTGGAACCGCCTAAGTGCTAAGGTGGGAGAAATGAATCATTTCGACATGAACCCTGACTTCCTATAGCTTAACATTCATCTGGCAGACTCACTCCACTGAAATAATACTGGTATCATAAATTCTTTTAAAGGAAAATGATACATTTCATGTGTATAGATACAAGGGGAGTAGAGCTTAGGGGGCCATCAATTCTTAGCTGTTGGGCTAAAACTCAACCTTTCAGAATACTGTATTTTGGGGTCATTTGATGCCTTAGACCGAGATTTCTTTCTTAGCCCCACAAAACTTCTCTGTTTGTGTCTTTAGGTGTTAGGATTAAGAAATTGATGTTATTGATCTTTTGTTGTAATAATTGTCACTATATCCCTTTGAGTTTTTCTGAAGCCACATGTTTTATACAGCTTCTTTCATCCTGAAATTCTAATAAAATCCAAATCACTGTACATTTCTCTTCTAAGGCAATACACCATTAAAAAGATATGTCACAAAGAGAAAAGAAAGGAGGCAAAATCTAATATTTCATAAAGAGTGTAAGTCACTATAAACTTAAAAGATATTTAGTTGACATATCAAAACTGTGCATGGTAATAAAACTCCATGTGATGAAGGATTCTGATAGTTAGAACCTGTCTTTGCTTTCTCCTTCCTTTGAATTAGAATAACTAATCTTTCTCTTTTATTCTGTTAAACTGTCTCACTCATCTCCAGGATGTCCTTTCTGTCTTGAGCCAGAGCCTTAGCCTTAAGCCCCTCTATCTATCTCCCTGTTTTCAAGGAAAATGCAATTTAGGAGACAATGGCCAGTATTTTTTCCCTGATACAAATAGATCATTCTGTCTATTTGTAAACCTAGTGATTTCCTTGTCGCTGTGTTATACTTCACACATTTTCTAGATAATCAAGTGCTTAGGAGTATTAGTTTTCCTTTGATTTTTAAATGCTGTTTCATTGACTTAAAGTTCTTGTTTTGTGTTAATTTTTGCTCCTCCTTCTTCACTACAAACCCTGAGTAAAGAGCTTGTGTCACTTAAAGTACTTGTATATGATTAATAATTTATGGTAAATTAATTTCATAGCTTAAAAGTTATGTATGGAATTTGGGTTATAGAGTAGTTTTCCTCTCTGGATATTTTGATATAACAAGTAGGATGTGAGCAAAAGCTCGCCGTCAAGCCAAAAGCATTTGAGACAGTTATTATCAGCAAGGGCAGAATTGTGCTTCAAGCACAACTTTAACCTAGTTTTCCCCTCTAGAAACCTGAAAGCCAGAAGAAATACTCCATGGGTCTAGATATTTCTATTTAAGTATAATGGAATCATTCTATCTGGCTTAAGATTGAAATATTAAGATTTTTGTCTCTGACCATAGTCTTGGAACTTGACTACTATTCTTTGGTCATGTTATGAAATCACTAAACGTGCTCATGTTACCCTGTGATATTCTACTTCCAGTGATTCCGGCATTTTCTAGCTTGGGCCACCAATTCTATGAAACTTTTCCTAATGTCTGATACTCAAGCTTCTTTAGGTACAGGTATAATATAATCCTCGTTCTTCATTAGCTATATTCTCTGTATCAGAACTTCTAAAAAATATAATGAATAGAATGTAATTTATAAAAAAAGATTTATTAAATTGGCTTACATGATTACAGAGAATACAATTTCTAGAAAAACACCTACAGCCCAGAGAACCAGAAAGTAAATAACAGCTCATGTCTAATAGAATATTTGGAAAGAGAAAAAGAACAGTGATGTAGCCTCTACCTGAGGCCAACCTCCTGCTTCCCAGAAGGCCATGGCCACAAGCCCTAATTGATGATATGGTGCAACCCCATTGAAAAAGGTCTTCGCCATCCAGTTTCTAACTTTCTTAGCCTTTTATTAGCATAAAAATACTTGTGATAATTTATAAAGGGAAAAGAGTCTCACTTCTTCCTCCGTTTTAGATGTTCAGTTGCATAATTTGTTGCCTCTGAGGCTTTTGGATCTTTCACAACAGAAGCATATGGTAGAAGAAAGCCACGTACCCCATGGGCTTGTGTGAAAGACGAAGATAAAAGAGATGGGATCCATCATCTTCATGAAGAGCACCCACCAGTTATTTAAAGAAATCCTACTGGGTCCCACCTCTTACAGGTTACATCATCCTCCAACAAATCTAAAGGGTGTAGAGAAAGCCTTTAACCGACAGAACGTTTTGTTTGTCAAAGGTATGCTTACCTAAACCATAACACTGACCCCCTGTATCCCTTCTCTGAAAACATATTATGGAAATGTTCAGAAGTATGCTTTTCTCACTATCTGGTAGATCAGTCCAGACAAGCTGACCTTCAAAGTCTATCATCACAATCAGACTTATCATCTGACTTAATGGCTACTTTAAAAATTGTGCAGAGGAAGCAGAAGTAGTAGGGACAAAGAAAATGTAAATTTTGAAGGATAGTAATTCTAAAAAAAATAAATGTTATTTAGTCATCATAGCTTGAGAAATCAGAAAGAAACATATATTTCCTTTCTCTGGGCTGCACCCAACCAGTCTCATTCTTTAGTCAAGCTTGCCTCCAGTTCATAACCTGGTATAAATATTTCCTGTTAATACTCCTGATTCAAATTTTTTATTTCTACAGAAAAACAAACTATTTATGAATCAAACCCTTACAAGATCTTTCAGGAATGGCCAACCAATGACCAGTCCAACTTGAGGCCCATGTTACCAGATGGCACTCACACCTGACACTACCTGCCTGGGCAGCAACCATAAGTTAGATAGTCCACAGACCTAGGATAGAACCAAACATGAGTGGCAAGAAAAAGAAGCCAATAAAGTGATTCCTAATGGTATTCTACCGTACTCATAGACTGGAGCTCAGCATAATCACCATCAGAGAGGTAACAATGGGAGCAAATGCAGAGACACACAGCCAAACATTATGCAGAGCTGGGGGAAAAGTGGGGAGGAGGAAGGACAGTAGGATCCAGATGGGTCAGGGACATCACAATAACATGGTGCACAGAATCAACTAACCTGGGCTCATTTCAGTACACAGAAACTGAAAAGACAATCAGGCTTCTCTATGGGTCTGAGACAGGTCTGAGGCATATATGTTATGGTTGTATTGTTTGGTGTTCATGTGATATTCGTAACAGAGGAAGTAGAGGTTGTCTCTGACTCTTTTACTTGCTTTTGAGACCCCTTTCCTCCCACTGGCTTGCTTCATCAAGTCTTGATATGAGAGTATGCACTTATTCTCAAAGTAACTTGATATGCCTTGTTGGGTTGTTATCCCTGAGAGGCCTGCTCTTTTCTAAAAGCAAATGAAAGAAGAGTTGATCTGGGGGAAAGGGGAGACTAGGGAGAAGGACTTGGAGGGGTTGGAGGTGGGGATGGGAAACTGTGATGTAATATATGAAACATGAATTTTTAAAAAAGTTTTCCAAAATGGAAATGATTGTTACTGAGTTTTATCCCATTCACTTTAAAATATTTCATAGTGTTCAATCCTGTACCTTAAGCAGAAAGATAAATTACATAAAAATAGTGGGTCAAATGTCCCCTGGAGGGGGAGACCTAGTGGCACTCAGAGGAAGGACAGCAGGTTACCAAGAAGAGACTTGATACCCTATGAGCATATACAGGGGGAGGAAATCCCCCTCAGGAACAGTCATAGGGGAGGGGAATAATGGGAAAATGGGGGGGGGGGGGAGGGAAGAATGGGAGGATACAAGGGATGGGATAACCATTGAGATGTAACAATAAATTAATAAAAAAAATAGTGGGTCAAAACCCACAATAAGAAGTCCCCTTCTATAGATGAGGAAGCAGGTCTAGACGAAAGATAATCTCTAAGTATGATAGGTCAGACAGGCCTTCTGTCCTCCATTTGGGTTGCTCTTGCCCTACCCTACACTATTTCTTGGGGTTTTTGCAGACCATAAGTCAAAGAGTGTAGTAGTAAGTTTGGAACCATCCTCATTTGATGTTAAATTGTCCCTTAAATATAAGGCAGCCAGAGAAATGATGTGACAATAACAGTCTTATCAGATGAAAAATTACAACCCCAAATTTTGCTAGAATGATTTTGTTATTGATATATCACCTAGTTTTAGTAGACATTAAGAAAAAGAATAAAAATTTCTGACACCCCCTAACATATCACTGAAATCAAAATAAAGATTTATTTTCTGCATCATGTATCTTGAAATTGAGGCACTTTTTAGCTTTCTCTAGAGATGTAATTTAAACTAGCTAATAGGTAAATTTAAAAATATGCTTTCTTAAATATATCCATAGTGACTCTTTAGTGTATATGAAATATCAGATTTACTTACATTCCTGTTTATGTTAGGAAGAAGGACGCTGAACACGTGGCATTGTTGTTTCCTTTCTTCATGGCTAGTGAGTATAAGGGTAGATAGGAGAGTCAGCTAAAGATGTTTAAAGGTATTGCTGGTTGGAAGTGCTGGATTCAGAGAAATTCAGCTACATAATTCTGTGTAGAAGAAGACAGGGGAAATGTAAAAGCATACTCAGTAGAATAGTATCAGGAAAGATGCAATGAGGTCAGAATAACGATGAGCTATAGACTTAATATCTTCTTCTGGTTCCACAGACAAAGCACAGACACTATGGCTTGAGGTCAGTCACAAGAAACTCCTGTATAAAATAGATAGAGGTAGGGTCATGGTATCCTCTGAATGATTAGGGTTGCCCTTTGGCATGCATTATGCACTTTATTTTATTGCACATACTCTAAGATTATTGTAGGTTAGTAAAGAAAAGTCACTGTTAATTGTAGGTTAATAGTACAAGTCAGTTTGTCCTTTCAACTATCTCTGGAAGGAAATAATGCTATAACAATACATACATGGCTACAAAAGTCAAACTAAAGTGATAAATTACCCTCGAATTCACAAGTCACTAATTCATTCAGATAATTCAACATTCATTTATTCAGGTACTTATCAAATTAATATTTCTGAACTCCTGTTGTGTGTATGACACACTGCTCAGCATTATTTATTAATCAGAGGAATGAGACAAACTGTTTTGTTTATGCAAATATTTTCTCATCAGTAACTATTTCAAGAGCAAAACTGAGCTCTAGAGGACACAATTGTCCCCACAGAGCTAGGTTCTGGCACATAACTCCCAGCAATTATAGGTGATTCACTGAGAAAGATAACCTTGAACTGTAGTTATCATGTTTAAGTTGACACCATATTTTCTTGTGTCAAGGAGAGTTATTGGATGCCAATATTGTCAATTTGAGAGAACTCAGAGGTGTCTACATTGTCCATATTAGGAGAATTCAGATGAGGAGAGCACTGGTATTTCCTGAATACTGAGGGATAAGGTGGTTTAAGAAGGTGGAAATGTAATTCTATTATAATCTCGAAACAAATTTAAACCAAGTAAAACAAAGTAGAAAGATAAAATTACAAATTTTAGGGTAAATCTCTGTAAATTTCATAACCCAAAATCCTTGTTTTTAGATATGCAGAAAAATCCCCAAACTCAACTTTAAAAAGGTAATGAAATTAGAAAAATGGGATAGTAGCAAGGTAGACATTTCACTAAACATTATCCAGATGGCAAATGAATACTTGCAAAGATTTTCAGCATCAATATCCATCAAAGAAATGCATATTAAAACTGCATTAAGATTAGCACACCTATCAGAACAGCCTAAAGAACAAATGCTGATGATCCCAAATGCTTGGGAACAATGCTGAGAGCATGACCAGCCATGTTTGGGATGGTGGGAGTGTGAAATGACTTAACTGCTGTAGTAGCTATTTAGGAAGGTCAAAGTGAAAAATACTCATCATGTGGCCTTGCAGTAGCAAGCCTGAGCATTTAGGATTTAGCACAAGATTTGCACTTGCATGCTATTCATAGCGGATTTAGTTCTTGCAACTGAGAGCTGGGAACTGCTCAAGTGTTCTGAAAAGGGTGAGCAGATGTGTAAACTGTGGCAGTCTATCCACAGCATATTAGTCAGGACAGGAATAAAAAAACCCCATAGATGCGAACAGATTAGATGAACATCTAGGAAATTACGCTGAATACAAAATGTCAGTTTTGACATATTGTAAGATTTTAGGTAATATTCATGAAATAATGTCATCATAGTGATGAAAGAATGTGCCTGTGGGTGACATGGAAACAGAGAAAATAGAAGGTAGGTTTATATGCAAAGGGATGGCAGCTGAGTGTCTTGATTTTAATGGTGTTTTTACAGACTGTGTGTGATGAAACTGCACAGAATTATACATAGATAGATAGACAAATGCATGTAAAACTGGAGAACTGAATAAATCCAATAAATATAATAGAAATAACTTATATTGCTATGTATGAAGTAGTTTTATGAGGTGCTAGTTACCAAATTGAGGTCTAGTAACATGGAACATGAAAGTATATATCACATGTTGACAAATAATCTTCAAGGAGTGTATAGAACTCCTCACAGACTTCCCAGCTCTCAGGAAAACCATGGAACGTGGACAGAACCCCATGCCTGTCAGCCATTCACACTGCAGCTGAGTGACATCTGAAATTATACATCCTGTTTTTTTGCTGATGAGGAAGCAGGCTTGCTGTGATAAAGGGTGCTAGGCATTTTGTTCTTAGATGAAGAACTGGACCAGACCTCAACTTTTCCTTCATCTTTCAGGATGCTGCATTCCAGCACACTCAAGTTATTCTTAGGTACTGCAGTTGATAAGTGGGGATATGGAGTGTTCTAAGGCTACCCAGACAACACACTGTAGTATGACTGTTGACATATTAATTATGTGAAAGGAGATGCTACCACCATTGGAAATATAACAACATATGTATGAGCAGAAACAATATCTATCAGACTGAAATAAAACCCAGATAAATTTATGGCTTGCCAAACTATAAATTACAATAAATATATAAATTGGCCAAGCCCTTAAAATTGTTTAGCATATATCAGTAAGAAATAACATAACAATAAAGTATGTCCAGCTGTGATGCTTCTGATGAAAATATAATTAAAGATAGTCAATGAAAATGATTTCATATGGAAAACTCTGCACCATAGCAGTAAAGAGGACCAAAATCTTGGGGAAATGCATCTAGGAAAAAAACCCTGAAAGCATTAAGTAATTACATGAACTGGGATCAGGGTCCAAGTAGTGTCAACACTTCTGTTTTTCATTTAGACAAAATGAAAATCCATGTGTCTAACATAAACCAACAGGATGTCTTTATGTGGGAAATGAGAAGTACAGAGAATCTGGAGTGGTAAGGCTTGGGAATCAAAGGTGGGGAGAGATTCTAGATATGGGATTTGAAATCACCATATTTTATGAGTAAATATAAAATGGAGTGGTTTTAAAAAAGGGAGAGAGAGAGAGAGAGAGAGAGAGAGAGAGAGAGAGAGAGAGAGAGAGAGAGAGAGAGAGAGAGAGAGAGAGAGGGATCTTCTTTCTTAAGCACAAGAACAAGAAAACACTCTGACTTTGAGAAAAGCTTCCCATGTGATCCTGGGCTAGAAAGATAATAAAATCAATGTCCCTAATGACTTTGCTCTGCCTTGGTATTTGTAACCTTTTAATTTGATTTGACAAGTCCAAAGTTTTCTTCTTTCAAAGATATGTATCATTTGATGATCAATCATTTAAGAAGAAATGATCTTGAATAATCAAATGAACTATTAAGATTTATTTTTTTTAAATGACAATGAGAAGACTGTTAGTTTTATTTGCTGTCAGCCAAGGACAATACAGGCAGTAAACTTAAAGCCCCTACCCAGATCTAGCCAATGGTCAGAACATTCTCCACAGTTGAGTGGAGAGCGGGATATGACTTTCTCACGTACTCTGGAGCCTCACATTTGACCATGTCCCCTGGAGGGGGAGACCTGGTGGCACTCAGAGGAAGGACAGCAGGTTACCAAGAAGAGACTTGATACCCTATGAGCATATACAGGGGGAGGTAATCCCCCTCAGGAACAGTCATAGGGGAGGGGAATAATGGGAAAATAGGAGGGAGGGAAGAATGGGAGGTTACAAGGGATGGGATAAACATTGAGATGTAACAAGAAGAAATTAATAAAAAAAAAAAATAAAAAAAAGAACTATTAAGATTTAAATAAATTCATCTTTCTGAGCTCTAAAGACCAATGTATTTTTTCTGGCTAGGTTTTTGTCAACATGACACAAGCTAGAGTCGCTGGGAAAGATGAGATCTCAGTAAAGAAAGCGTTTCCAACAATTTTGCCTACAAGTAAGACTTTTAGGGCGTTTTCTCGGTAAGTGACTGATGTGGGAGGACCTGGTCTACTGAGGATGGTGCGATTCTTGGGAAGGCGGTCTTGAATTGCGTAAGAATGCAGGCTGAGCAAGCCTTAGAGAGCAATCTAGTAAGCAGCATGCCTTCATGGCTTTTCCAGCTTCAAGATTGTGCCTTGGGTTCTTGCCTGAAATGTCTTGTATAAAACAAAGATGACTTTTGTGATTATTCAAATGAGGAAAAATGTTCCCCTTTTTGTGACTTCTCCCTTAAAGGTGTTACTGCTGAGACAGGGTTTCTCTGTGTAGCATCAGCTGTCCTGAAGACCTCATTTTTTTTTTTAAAAGAATGTTGTCCCCTGAGAATTCACTGTACTTCCAAGTCCACTGATGATAGTCTATGGTTTCCTGCGCTTCATTTCTTAATCAAGTCAATGACCTTTAAGTAAAACAAAGTCTTAAGCAAACAGGACTTCTGTTCCCATTGACACTGCAACATTGACCAACTTATTAAATGTTTTTAATTAAAGTGATCTTTCAACATGGCAATTCTTCAACATATCAGCACAACAATTGACCAGTTTGATCTAGACAGATCGCTTTTAATTATTCAAAGAAACATAATCTGAAAAATCTTTGATAAATACTGTGTAAACAGGCATTTTCCAGGGGCTAAGTAATAGAGCATAGTATGACTGAAGCTATAGGAAAAGGAAAAACTACCCCAGGGTTAAATATATTTCTTCATTTAAAAAATCCATATTCCTCTCAACTATGAAAGTAGCAGAGTTAAGTATTCAGACACGATCAAGGACTCCATGTTTCAATAAGAAGAAGACAGAAAATGTAAAATTGGAACCAACACATTTATTTGTAGTTTGGCCTTTCTAGAAGCTAATCCTAAGCACATAAATTCAATTTACAGGAAGCATTAATTCAATTTATTATTTACTTTGCAAGTGATTCTTAATCTGTGCTCCCATCCACTTTTATGTATATACAGACCTTACACTGACCTCCTGCTTTCAAAATAAACATATTCAATAAAACTAAAAACCATGAAAGGTGAAGCAAAATCCTCAAGGGTCAAATGAAAGAAAGAACAGGAGGAAAACCAGGTTAAGAGCTTGAATAGTAGCTTTCAGTGTTAGCACAAGATCATAAAGGTTGTGGAATATTAGTGAAAAGCTAAGATAGGAAAGACAGAAAAACCAGAGGGGGGTGAAGGTCGGGGAACCAGAGCAAACAAAACAAAACACACAAAAATAAGGATTTTATCTTATGTCTTTTTTTTTTTTTTTTTTTTTTTTTTTGGCCTTCCTTCTTATGTCTTTCTTATTCAAACCCATTAACAGCTTCTAATCACTGCCCAGCTTTCATGCAATCCCTAATTCCTAAATCCATGAAGCACCTCCTTTTTCTTGCTGCTCTGCACCAGGCTGATGTGTCTCCTTTGTCAGACACAGACCTCACATAGCATTTCCCTGAATGCTTGGATTAGCAAGCAATAGTTGCTATAACAAATTACAAGTGACCCTGTAGCTTAGTGGCCCAACAACAGAAATTTATTTTTTTTTAACACATTTTTATTGAAAGATAAAATGATTCATATTACATCTCATTTTCTATCCCATCCCATACATCCTCCCATTCCTCCCTCCCTCCCACTTTCACCCCAATCCCCCTTCCCTATGACTGTGACCAAGGGGGACCTCCTCCTCCTGAATATGGTGCTAGGGTATCAAGTCTCTTCTTGGTAGTCTGCCATTGGGCCTCCCCAACAAAGGGACATGGCCAAATATGGGGCACCAGAGATTCTGTGAAAGTCAGTCCCCAGTCTCCACTTAACTGTGGAGAATGTTCTGTCCCTTGGTTAGATCTGGGTAGGGGTTTGATGATGGTTGCATGTTTTGTCCTTGGTTGGTGCCTTTGATCAAGCAGAACCCCTGGGCTCAGATCCACCCATCATAATGTTCCTCTTGTAGGTTTCTAGGACCCTCTGGATCCACTTACTTCCCTATCCCCTATATTTTTCTCACCTAGAGTCTCAATAGGATGTTCTCACCTCTATCTCACTTTCCTGGTAGGTGCAGATTTTGATGGGACCTGCCCCTTGGGCTAGTGTCCAGTTATAAGTGAGTATATACCATTTGAGTCTCTCTTCTTCTGGGTTAGCTCACTCATTATGATCATTTCTAGTTCAATCCATTTGTCCACAAATTTCGGGAATTCCTTGTTTTTAATAGCTGAGTAGTATTCCATAGTGTATATGTACCACAGTTTCTTTATCCACTCTTCTACTGATGGACACTTAGGCTGTTTCCATGTTCTGGCTATTATGAATAAGGCTGCTATGAACATGGTTGAACAAATTTTCTTGTTGTGTGCTGGAGCATCTTCTGGGTATATTCCAAGGAGAGCAATAGCTGGGTCTTGAGGAAGCCCTATTCCCATTTTTCTGAGATAGCACCAGATAGATTTCCAAAGTGGCTGTACTAGTTTGCATTCCCACCAGCAATGAAGGAGTGTTCCTCTCTCCCCCCATCCTCGCCAGCATGTGGTGTCACGTGAATGTTTGATTTTAGCCATTCTGATGGGTGTAAGATGGAATCTCAGAGCCAACAACAGAAATTTATATTCCAACAATTCTGCGATTCACGGAGATGAACCAGAGCTTCGGATGCTCCTCCTGAGGGCTCCAGAGAAGAGTGTATTCATCACGTATGCCAGTTGCTTGTGGCTCCAGAAACTTCTCCCACCTTTTACAACACTCTTCCCCTTTGTCTCCTCACTGAGTATTCTCCTGGCTGAACAGAAAGGCAGTTCCAAGACCCCTTTTAGAGATCCACTAAGCACATTTGTAAAGCCCCTGTTTCTATGACTTCTGAGCATCATCACAGTATGACTAGGCTTCAAAGTTTGATTTAGGTCTCCAATTTTCATGTGATGGCCATTTTCAGAAAACACAAGAAAGGGCCTGCTTCTTCTCCCCCGCCATGTGAGGACACACTAAAAGATGAGCTACGTGACAGCTACCAAGACTCACTAGAGGGAACATCTGCTGGAAAGATGCTCTAAACCTTTCAGCCTCCAGATCACATACCCTATAGTGTTCCACTTTGGCATCCCAGACTGACTGAGATATGTGGGAATATAAACACTAAAATGAGGTAATACATATTCTGGTCAATAAGAAATGGATATACTTTTGAGGGTTTCAGCTCAACCGAAAATTAGCCCGCAGATACGTACTATCTAAGCCAAGACTAGAAGGCATATGCTTAATCTTACTAAAAATTTACATCTATATGATTTCAAGTCAGACCTGAAATTATTTATGTAAAAATATCATTTCTAGTTCAATCAATTTGTCCACAAATTTTGGGAACTCCTTGTTTTTAATAGCTGAGTAGTATTCCATACTGTAAATGTACCACAGTTTCTTTATCCATTCTTCTACTGAGGGACACTTGGGTTGTTTCCATGTTCTGGCTATTATGAATAAGGCTGCTATGAACATGGTTGAACAAATTTTCTTGTTGTGTGCTGGAGTACCTTCTGGGTATATTCCAAGGAGTGGAATAGCTAGGTCTTGAGGAAGCCCTATTCCCAGTTTTCTGATATAGCATCAGATAGATAAGCAGGCTACCAAGAAGAGACTTGATACCCTATGAGCATATACAGGGGGAGGAAGTCCCCTTCAGTCACAGTCATAGGGGAGGGGAGTAAGGGGAAAATGGGAGGGAGGGAGGAATGGGAGTATACAAGGGATGGGACAACCATTGAGATGTAATATGAATAAATTAATAAAATAAAATTTTAAAAATATCATTATATGGACCAATTAGGTTGTATTTTTATATTTAGAGTTTTTGTTTGTCTGTTTGTTTTGTGTGTGTGTGTGTTAAACAATTAGAAAAAAGAAAAAGCAGAGTCCATGACTTTGAGAGAGTACAATTGGGGAATAGGAGATAGATCTAAAGGGTTAGAATTAGGAATGAGAATGAAGGATGAAGATTGATGTAATCATATTTTACTTTTAAAACTTTAAAAATTATATCTAATTATTCAGTGTTACTAGAGACATGATAGTGTTGAATGCAGTATGAGTTTCAGATCACAGGTTGAATGTTCTAAATATTCTAATAGATCTAAAAGTGAGTGATGAAACCCTGAGGGGGTCCAGCATCCTGGGAGTTACCAAAGTCCTCGGGGACATGCCCCTGGAGGGTACTACAGGGCCCCAGCCTTACCTTCCTTCTTCTTTCTTTGTTTACTGGCTTGTGAAACAAATGCCATATATCTCCTGACTTTCTTATTAAGCATGATCACTCTGAGCCAAAAGCAAAGAGCCAACTTTTAGGTAGGAACTTCACAAACTGTAAATCAGACAACAAGAATACAATACAACACAACAACAACAGCAACAACAACCCATTTTCTCTTTGCAACTTATTCACTTTATGTATTGTTATAATGACTGCAAGTTGACTGAGTTTGCAAAGGCTGATAAATTCGTGTATAAAGTGAGCAGTTGGGGGAAAGGCTGAGCTAGCATTTGGGTCTATCCTGAGAAAGATATTTTATATATAATACCAGGAAAGTTGGGATCTTATTTTGAAGGAAAATGGAACCCTTCCAGAACTAGGCAACATTCTGTTAAATTGATTGAAAGGGGCAAGATTTAAAACAAAAGGACCCAGCTAGTTAATGGTTAAATGATAAGAACAGAATCAAGGAGCCAAGTGAGAAAGAAAACAAAACAAAAATTGTGATAAAGATGCTGAAGTGTAGCTCTTCACCACTGATGGCTTCTGGCGGGTACACGGGTGGGGAAGGACTCAATTTCCTTTAGGGGCTGGCCACTGGGAGTTTGACCATGCCCCAGTGACTATATGGCGAGCAAAACTGGACTTTGTTTTTTTCTTCTTCTTTTTGGAGGAGGAAGTCACAAGAGTGGAGGGGCAGACCTGGGAGGATTGGGAAGTAAGTGTGACTGGGGTGCATAATGTAAAATTCCCAAATAATCAATAATAATATTATGTTAAAAAAAAAACAGAATTACTATATGACCCAGCAATCTCATGACTGTATTCCCGGAAGAAATGATCAGTATGAGAGCACTGAAGTGACACTTTTGTTCCCTGCACGGATGTTCATAATTGTAATGTATGAAAATAAACCTGTGTCCCTGTGGATAAAAAAAAAAAAAAGAAAAAAAAGAAAATCTGTTGTGAGGTATGACAGGGGCATCTTTGGCACTTTTGTTTGGCTGTTTCAGAATCAGTTACTTGTAGTGATTTGGTGCTAATTCTCTTTCTCACGGGCTATTTAGCACAGCACATTTTGAAAACCTCCAAAAGTAATAACAACAGCTAGGGCTGTGCATGCTTCCATGAGGCGGGAGGCTTTTGTGGTCTTCAGCCATCCATCCCCAACCCGTTTGGCACCTCTCTCTTAACAGTGACCCATGAAGGCCTGCGCTGCTGCGTTGCCAGTGAGAGCAGCTGGCGATGACACAGCTGAGAGGCCAAGAGTCTGCTGCAGAATCCTCCTCAGCATTTTGGCAGGGCTTAGTGCAGTCTAGCATGTTCAAACTCTATCCCAGAAACAGCCCTGCGCTGCTGTACCTAGGGCTACAGGAGTGCCAGGCTAGACTGAGGCAGGATGCCACATTTTGCGGATTTCTTTCATTCCTTTACGAAAGCACTGTTTTGACCACAGTGCCAAAAACAAAACAAAACAAAACAAAAAAACATCATTCAAACATTTCTGATAATTCACATTTTCTCCTCTAGCTAGAAACGTGAGTCGAAGTTCAACATTACCAGACTAGAAGAAAACAAGATGATTTTTTTTCTACTTTTCTTCTCTTCCTTCCTTTCTTTCTTTCCTTCCTTCCTTCCTTTCTTTCTTTCTTTCTTTCTTTCTTTCTTTCTTTCTTTCTTTCTTTCTTTCTTTCTTCACTTTACATCCTAGTCATAGTCCTTTTCCTCCTCCCCTCCCTTCCCCACCCTCCTTCCCTCTTCCCTCACCCCCTTTCCTATTCCTCAGTAGAGGGCGTGCCCCCTACCCACCCACGCATCAAGTTCCGTCAGGACTGAGTTTGTGTTAAGGCTGCTCCTTTTGGTAACAGCAACTATAGATATTTTTATTTCAGACCCACCGACCTCATCACTTCAGCCTGTTGCTGGTGTAACAGAATCCCTATACAAGGTCAGGCTGACCATAAACTGTATTTATCTTCAGTCAAACTTACGATCCTCCAAACTCATTACTCTGCTGTACCCACTAGGCAAACTGAATGAAGGATTTGATTCAAGTTACCACTTCAGGGGAGGGAATGAAGGGCCCACATTAGCAGGGCCCATGTTAACAGGAATCACACCAGCAGCAGTCAAGCTCCATTCTGCTAAAGGGCTACCAGACTCCATTGTATCACAAAAGACCTCCAACTCTGACCCAGAAAGACCTCCCTGGATGAGGTCAAGCTGACTAAGAGCCAATGTTTATGTTCTAAGGAAAAAAATATCTATAATTCCAGCTCTGGGTAAAAGTCCCTGTACCAGGTTACTTCAAGCACAAATCATGTTTACGACTGGTCATTTGATGATCAGCGAGAATTCTCTACCCACACTTAGAACTGTCCATGACCAAGCTAGCCAGATAAGGGGTCAACAAAACTTGGTTTCTTTAAAAAAATAAACAAAAAAAAAAAGTTTGAGTCATAGCCAACCACCCTGCTGACCACCCTATTCCCTTGGCAAACTGTTGTTTAAGCAAATTAGAGTTTAGGCCTAGATAAACCAACTCCTGAGTATTATTGACATGGGCACAGCCATAACAAGGACACAGTGCCTCACCATGGCATCGGCAAAGCCTCTACCATATGGGACAGACTCAAAAATGACAGAGCCTTACTCTGGACTGAGGGCGAATGCTGGCAGTGTTTACAAAAGCTAGAAAGCAGGGATCCCTCCTCTAGGACGTGTACATCCTGAGTCTGCTGGCCTACACAGATCTTCTACCCAGACTAGCTAATGTCTACAAACAGCTATTCAACTTGACCAGGTTGAAGGTGTATCTTTTCTCCAATGTGCGTTCTTTTCTTTCTCTTTCCCCCTTTTTCTTTCCTTTCTTTTTCTGCTTCATGGTAGAAAAAATAACCTGGTATCTATAGGTGTGTGGAATTACATATGTGTCTTCGGTTCTATCCCACTGATCAATGTACTTGCTTTTATGGGCCTAGGCATGCTTCAGCTCACAGATAAGGGCTCAGACTACATTAGCTGCTTTAGGGGATGACTCAGATATTACCAAGTCTGAAGAGTAGTAAAGATGGGCCCCTCCTGCATAATCAGCAGCTTTAACTCTAGGACTTTGATTATTGGTGAAAAGCATACAATCTGGGTGTTATTTCTGGTCCTGGGTGGAAGTAAGACAATGTAAAATATCCAAAAGGTCATAAGATTAATATCTAGCCGAGGCTTTCTGGTGGAGAACAAAGATGCACCATTGTCCCCATCACTAAGGAGTTAGTCTAGGAGACTGCAGAGGTGGCTCAGTACTTGCTGGGCTACAATGAAAATGAGTCTCTAGCAATGATGTGAAAGCAGAGCATGCAGATGCATCTAGCCCTTGGGAGGGAGACAGGTCAATCCCAAGAGCTCAGCTGTTAGCCTTAATTGACAAGGGAGGAAGATACTCAGTGTTAACCTCTGGCTCCACCTGTGTACACATGCAAGTGCACATGTACCCATATGGACACAAATGACCTGCACACACATACACTACTACTCAATGAGAGCGTTGGCCGTTGGTGAGGACAGTGCACCAGAGGAAGCCGTCCAATCAGAAACCTCAAGACAGAGTTTAAAATCTACCTAAAGATGTAGGTGGTGTGTACGATAGTTTCTCTGGTCATTATCTGCCTGTACCCCTTGAGAGTTGAGGATGTACCACTTCCCTCTGTAACAAAGGCTGCCTGTTTACAGCATGCCTTATGTTTCTCATCTGAGTTCTTTCATCGAGATATCGAAATCTAAGAAGTTGAAGGGACGTTGGAGCAAGATGCTCATAACATCAGGATTCCTAAGTGAGGAGAAAGCTGAAAAGAATACTGAGAGTCAGCAATAGCTTATGACTTGGGATGTCAGTATTGCAAAGTTACCTAGGGAAAAAAAACCTGAAACACGTACTATTTCATTTTTAGGCAAAGAAACCAAAGAACACCAGCAGAAATGCCTATTATTATTATTATTCCTTTTTTTTGGCACTTTCTTTCATTTTGGTTTTTATTTTTTATTATTTAATTAATTTATTCAGATTAAAACTAAATTGTTATCCCATCACTTGTATCCTTCTGTTCCTCCCTTCCTCCCGCTTTCACCCTATTCCCCTTCCCTAGGTCTATGACCAAGGGGGACCTCCTCCCCCACTATATGGTCATATTATTATTCCTAATCCTCTTGTCTGACTGTTCCACAATTGTGTATCTGAATCCCAAATCTCTGTATAATTTTCTCTCTCTTTTTTTTCCTCTGTACAATTTATACCAAGCTTTACAAATATGTGAGAATAGCTCTCCAGATTAGGAATCATAGCATGAGATAACCCCCAAGCTCTCTTCTACCCCTCTAGAAATTTATGACTTTAATATATTTTACCAATACACCTCTGTGTCTAATAAACAGCACAATTTTCTATAGCTGAAATATTTTTTTTTTTTATTGTCTCATAAGTATATATGGGATATATAGATATATATTATTTTTAATGTAATCACAGTAGTACAAATAAGACAAGGAGATATAACAAACCTTTATGACCCTTTCAAATGTCCGGGTTTTTTTTTCTCTCTTGTTTCTCAGAATAGTACATAAGTTGTCTGTCTTCTAGGGAGCCAGAATACACATAAAAGTAGTAGTTTTTGTGTGCGTGTGCTAGGATTTTATCTGAATCACTAAATCCACCTGACATTCTACTCATATTGTAAAACCAAAGGGAGGAGACAAATTTGAACATTTTTAAAAGTCAATTTTATTTGTCCCACAAGGAAATGCTTTTTTTTTTTTTTTTCCTATCCAGACCAGAATAATGTAAAGTGACTTGAATGGAAAAAAGCAAGTTTTCTTTCGGCAAGCTATAGTGTAACCTAAACAAAAGACAGTGATTGTGCAAAAAGTATGACATTCATAAGTCAGAAAAGGAATTTGAATATCTTTGCCTGACTGGAAAGTAGAAGAAAATCAACTGGAATAGCAGAGTGACTTGAGCTGTCACAAAGCCAGCCGGTGCTGGGGTCTAATACAGAAGAGACCTCTCATTTCCCTCAGTGGCAACAGAGAAATCCTTCTAAAGAGATTTTTGTAATGGTTTATTTATATTTATTATTTTTATGTGTATCAGTGATTTGCCTCCACGCATGTATGTACCCCATGTCTATATAATGTCAGTAGAGGCCAGAAGAAGCCAGCGTACTTGCTGGAACAAGAGTGATCTGCCGTGTGGGTCCTGGGAACAGAATCCAGGTCCTCTGCAAGTACAGAGAGTGCGCTTAACCGTTCTCTCTCTCCAGACTCAGGAGATTGCCTTCAAAGACAGTTTCTGTGGCTGTCCTTGGGCTCACCCTGTAGCTGCAGATGCAATGCCCTTGAAAGTCTGATCCTCCTGTCTCTACAACTGTCACGTGGCGGTGCCGCACGACATGTGTCTGATGAAGACATTGAAAGCAGGTGCTACACCCTCACTCATCTAGATTGGTCTTATGTTTAGAAGGATTTGGAAAACTTTAGGGGCTACAGGTTATTTAAATTCCTGAGGTCTCACTGAATTCAAAATCTACTTATGAAGTTACTTTACATATAAGATAATGTAAGGTACCGTCCCTATGTAAAATTATTAAGATAA
Source organism: Acomys russatus (assembly GCF_903995435.1). Taxonomy (NCBI): domain Eukaryota; kingdom Metazoa; phylum Chordata; class Mammalia; order Rodentia; family Muridae; genus Acomys; species Acomys russatus. The sequence goes on along the minus strand of NC_067156.1, from coordinate 19,818,364 downwards.
AAATAACTGTAAGAATAATATGAAAACAATCCGAGAGAAGACCATAAGATTATAAGCCAATATCAAAAGAGGGATTATACTTTTTGTTGTTTATGGGTAGGAGTGATTTGTCTAAGGTAGCATAGGGTGGCCAGAGGAATACTTTGTGGAGTTGGTTCTCTCCTTATACTTTTCTGTAGGTTCCAGGCATTGAATTCAGGTCACCAGGCTTATATAGTAAGTACTTTTACCTATGGATCTATCTCTTTGGACCAAGGATATTATCTGAATTAGACAAACATAATAATCTTCCATAAAAAAATGAGGGTAAGTTATAATAACAATGATAAAAGACAGTTATTCAATGCATACATTTTAAGATAAATATTTTTACATGTAGTGTCTTAATAAATTCATACACTGATTCTGTAAGGTAGGTAGGCATTATCCCACTTGGGGGTGGAGTGATTTTAGGATGTGAAATAAAACATCATTTCTTCCTTCCATTTTCTCTCTCCAAACCCTCCCATGCACCTATCATATTATTTTTCATTCATGACCTATTTTCATTAATTTTTGTGACATGCATGTATGAATACACATGCACATATACATATTTCTAAATATAACCTGCTCTTTCTGAATAGTGTTACTCATGTGTATGTTTTCATGGCTGACTCTGGTATCAGATAACAAGTACTATACTCTTCACTGGAAAATACGTCTATTCTCAGCATTTCTTAGTTACCTGTAATTCTTTGCATAGGGTTGAGACATCATGGTCTTTCCCCCTTCCATGTTGGCATGCCCACTGTTGTCATCTCTGTTCATGCCATGTTTAGGCAGTCATATTGCTAAAATGTTATAGGTGTAGCTTTTTGATATTACTAGGAAATACAATTTCACAGCAAGCACCCTGATCTCTGATTCTTACAATCTTCCTCCCCCCACACCTGTCTCCTGAGCCTTAGGTGTGGGAGCGTTTTGTAGATGTATCCATTAGGACTTACCTTCACATTTTTACTGAGCTCTGCATTTTGATTGGTTGTGGTTTACTGTAGTGGTCTTCATCTGTCTCAGAAATGTTTCCTTGATGAAGGGTGAAGATTACACTTACCTGTGGTTATAAGCATAAATAATTATATATTTTTGTTAGAGATGACGCTGGTTTAGTAAATTGGTGATCACTAGTATGGAGTGGTTAGCTAGTGATCTAGTACCAGGCATAGTCTTCCTTTGGCAGAGGACAAATGGATGGTTGAGTAGTTCTTAAGCACAATTCGAGAGCTGTTGGTTAATGCCAAGGTATGTGGGCCACTACTGTACTCTTGAGAGGTTATTGTGTTATGCTGGTTGTTGATGTGCTTCATAAGTGTGAAAGCTGTTTGGAAGCTTCTGGTACCTTCTGGTACCATGAAAATTAGTCCTCAATGGAGGGACATTTAAGTCAGTTCTAGCTCTGAGGCTTGTGGGCTCTGTTTCTGAAATGCATGGCATCTCCAGCAATGAGGCTTACCTTCACCTCTGCAGGGCGTTGGATGGTAACCAATGGGAGTAACATTATCCAGTATGTTTTGGGTTTACCTCTTCTTGAGTTGGTCTTAAGTCCAATTAAAGAGCTGTTAGTTACCACTCAGGTACACTTGCCACTAGTGCACCCTTAGGATTATCATGACATTTCATTGTTTTTGTGGTTCATACGTGTCAAACCTGGGTAGGGCTGTTGATTGCTTCCCTTGGAATAGCAGGGTACAAGTGATCACTTAGATGAAAAAAGGTAGGGGTACTTAGGGAAAGACAAAGAGGTAAATACAGGAGAAGGAAAGAGGAGGGTAAAATAACAGCCGGCATATCTGAAAAAAAAATCATAAAGCACCGTACTATTAGCTAAGAAAAATAAACACACACACATTCACACACACACATATGCACACTCACAAAGCCTTTAATATCATAATTCTCTGTATAAATATACATATGCAGTTTAAATAAAATTTTCACATCTGGACTGACAATTTCTCCTCCAAGAGCCAGAGGCCATCTAACAAAAAGCCCCAGTACCAAGCATAAGAAGCCCACTTTGGATCTAATTTCCTTCTCCTACTCATTGAGTCAAGAATAGAGAAGCAAGCTGGGCAGGGTGGTGTATACTTTTAATCCCAGCACTCGGGATGCAGAGGGAGGTGGATAGCTGTGAGTTCGAGGCCAGCCTGGTCTACAAAGCGAGTCCAGGAGAGCCAACAGCCTATGCTACAGAGAGAAAACCTGTCTTGGAAAAAAAAAATAAAGGAGAAGCAGCTCATACAAGTGATTTATAGCCACAATGTCTCATGAGGTCATCAGGGTTCATAGTCCTAACTGAAAGTCTGACTAAAAAGCTGCCCACTTTGAAGACTGCAGCTATTAGACTAAGACCCTTACACATCAGTATGCCTGAACATGTCTTAAAATGGAAGAGATGTGTACAGAGGAAATAAGATGTGATGGTTTCCTGTAAAGCCATGTAAAGCCTTTACATCATTGGCAGGGAAAGATGGATGCAGTTTTTGCAGTAGGAAAAACTAATGTCTCCCATAGACTCACATATCAACTATGAAAGTCATTACTTGTTCTTTGTGCACATGGGTGAAACTGACTTGATAGTCTCCCATATGAATACTGGGGACAGAAGAAATGAGAAGGCTGTTCTTACTCTAACTCAAACACAGATCCCTGAGAGGCAGACTTATGGCCTCATCTTCCTGAGAAGCACATGCTGGCCTTTCCCCAGCTGACCTTTTGCCCCATTTCTGCATTTCTGTATTTCTAAAACTGAATGGTTCATATGTGATATCTGAAGGCACTGTATCATTTTGGGGAGTGACATGCTTGTGCAAATCACACTTCAGTACAGTATGGAAAATCAAGGCAATGGTGGGTACAGACAGAGTTTATTATTTTCCATCATTGCTTTATATTCAAGTATTGCCATGTCCAACATTCAGGACATGTACCACTTTGTTGTACTCTTGTCCCCAAACTTCAGTAAGTTTTCATTATTCTTCACCCTCTGGTAAAGTGGATTGCACATCTACACACTTATTTCTGTGTAAGGAAGAATGAGTAAAACTCTGAGTAACACTCTCCATCTAAATAGCCATCTTTGCAGTGGTGCATTTAGGGAAGCCTTGGCAATATCAGAAAACCTAACTCACTGTAAATCCCTGCTTGACTGCTTTGAAGCCAGGCTGAGTTTCCTGCCAGAGTGAACTCTTATTATAGCACACTAATTAAATCTGGCCTCATACTGGTGCCTCAAAGTTTATTTGGCTAACTCCTTTTAGCCTGATTATTTAGAAGAAAGCAATTTCTTCTTCAAGGCAACTCTGGCTCCACTGAGGTTTCTGCTTACCTCCCCAAAGCAGCACTTTGTAGCCTATGCTGCATGTGGCCTATCTTAGTGAATCTGCTGCAAATGGAGGATCCAGCTTTCTAAGACTCAGGCCAATACATGTGTGGCTCCTGCAGATATCTCTTTTTATACACTAGGACCCCATGACATTTTTCCAGGGGCCGTTTTATATTCTCTGCATTTACAGGGAAAGTACATTCTGCCCACCCTGCAAAGACTTCAGATGAGATCTGCTCCTGGGTTCCAAAAAGCCTTGAGTCTAGCAGGCAATCTCTCTCCTACATCTTTGGTCTCTGCTTTGGCCTTAGGTTTCAAGTAATCATTTCAATGCTCATTGCTCTAAGTACCATCCTGTAGACATTTGGCATGACCATGTTACACAATAGACATGATACTCTGACCTGACCTGTAGCCCTTTATACATCCTAACTTCTGAGAGAGCCAAAGCCAGAGCAATAGTATTTGCAAAGCACCAGACTGGGAAATAGGTGGACTGCATTTACCCACCTACTCACTGAGTAAACTTAAGAAAGGTATTTTGCCCAGATGAGCTGGAATTTATTACCCTGCATGCCTTCAATAGGTTACATACATGAAACCAACTTGTAAAGTACAAAATTCTTGAAACTATCTACAAAATGCTTGTGCCATCTTCCACACCCAAAACCCAAAATATGAGTAACTTTTTGTGGTCTCCTGAAGCAAGGCTTGGTATCTACTTACTATTCACTCAATTAGATTGGCTGCTTAATACATATGTAATTGATCTAAGACAAAGTTACCACTGAGAATCAAACAGATAAACAAAAAAATGGCAACCACCATACTCTGGGATTTCTTTGTGAATATTAAATATCTCCACCTTGTTTTACCATTAGCCATGTTTGAGGTGTCTCCTGGTCTTCATTTCTACTGTTCTTGGTGGTTGATGGAAGCCTGCCCCACCCTGGAAGCCTTCTATTTCCAGCCAGCTCTGATTGCCATGTGTTTCTTATTGATGCCTTTAAAACCCAGCCAGACCTTCATTCTAGAATGGCATCCCAATTCTCCTGGTGGATATTGCTCAACTGTTCACAAGGCAACAGGCGCACATAACCCTTCTTGGCACAGATCACAGCTGACAAAATATGACAGCAATAATTGTAGCTTTCAGGCCAGCAGTGAATGTTGTGTTTATATCCTTGAAGAGAGAAGATTGGAATGATTACAGCTTCCAGCTGCTGCATGACCCACCTCATATAAATGAGGCTGACAAGCACTAGGAGAAAACTATATTGTGTGGTTCTAATTGTCTGTACAATGATGATAACAGTTAAAATGATGGCTCTTGTGAGGATAGCCATGTTGACAATAGTTTATTGTTCTGTTAGAACAAACTTTCACGTCTTACATCTTATTTATTTCTCATAGGGAATCTTTGTGGTAGGTAGGAATTCATCAGGAAAAGTAATACTGAGCAGACTGAGGCTTTAAACATTTTTGCCATACTCTCTAGGTATTCATGGGATTGATGTAATCTTGTGAGTTTTTTTCATGTTTCAGAAATACGGCAAAGAGCATTATCACCCTTGGACAACCTAAGTTACGAGAATAGGTATTAAACAAGGTCAAGGTAAACAAAGGCCTGCAAATTGTTGCAAATAGTTGCTGAAAAGATGAGGATTGGCAGCTTCTCCAGAGAAGGTGATCAAGAAAGTTCAGTGAGTGGGAAACAATTTATAATGAGGGAAAAGGGAGGCACCCATCCAGAAAGCTATTGAAAGCAGTGCTGGGAAAGGGAAGCCAACTATTTGTTTTTTCTGGTAAGTTGACAGTGCTCAGTGGAAGGCCACATATTCAAGAGTCCATGGGCAGCTCAGAAGGTGCTTGGTGGGTTAAGAAGAAGCAAAAAGAGAACACAGACTTGGGTGGGTAGAAGAGTGGGCATGGATTTGGGAAGGGTTGGAGGAGGAAGGTAGAAGCTAAAAACAAAAATAAAAACAGAATCAGAAAAAAGAGAATACAATACCAAGACAGTGAGGCAGGAAGAAACTTAATTCTGTGGGAGGAGACAGAAGTTTAAATTCCTAGAATTCGGCAACAAGGGAAATATTTATACTGAAGTTAAAATGGGTAAGCAAATGCTTGTGAGCTGCCTCAATACTTTATCATTCATCACCTTTAAACCTTGGCAAATCTTATTAAAGCCCAATGTATATTTTTATATTTCACTGTTGAATTTTATTAGCTAATATGTTTCAATTTACGTTGTTTGTGTGTGTGTGTGTGTGTGTCCATTTCTTGTTCCATGTGTGTTTATCTGGAGATAAACTTTCTAGAAGCCACAAGGAAATTAAACAATATATTTTCTCAAACTTTCTATTTTCTAGGAACTATTGTACAAGATAAATATCTTATTTGATAATATTTTACAGCTATGTGATAAATATTTTTATATTTGATGGGGAAAGGGAAAGTAGATTTTCATTAAGTTCCTTGTTTGCTCAATTTGGTTTCAAATTTTTTTTCTTTTGGGTCTTGTTTTATTTTCTTTTATAAAAATTTATTCAGATTACATCTCAATTGTTATTTCCTTGCTTGTCTCCTCCCATTCCTTCCTCCCTCCTTCCCTCTTACATCCTAGTTCCCTCCCCTAGGTCTGTAACAGAAGGGGACTTTCTCCCCAAGTCTACCAAGTCTCATCTTGGTAGCCTGCCTGTTCTTTCTCTGAGTGCCAACAGGCCTCCCCACCAAGGGGGAAGTGGTCAAATATGGGGCACCAGACTTCATGTCAGAGTCAGTCCCTGTTCTCCACACAATTGTGGATAATGTCATGTCCCTTGGCTAGATCAGAGTAGGTGTTCAATATTTATTGCATGTATTGTCCGTGGTTGGTGTGGCAGTTTGAGCAGACCTGCCTGGGTCCAGATCTGCCCACCATGCTGTTTTTCTTGTAGGTTTCTAGGACCCTCTGGGTGCTTCTATTTCCCCATTCTCCCATACTTCTCTCACCTAGAGTACCAATCTCCTGGTAAGTGAAGACTTTCAGGGGATATCTAGGTTGGCTAAAGTCCAATTATAAGTGACTATATACCATGTGACTCTTGGGTGAGTGAGTCTGGTTTAATTCACTCAGTATGATCATTTCTAGTTCCATCCACTTGCCCACAAATTTCAGGATTTCCTTGTTTTTAATAGCTGAGTAGTATTTCATAGTGTAAATGTACCATAGTTTCTTTATCCATTCTATAACTGAGGGACATTTAGGTAGTTTCCAGGTTCTGGCTATTACAAATAAGGCCACTATGAACATGGTTGAGCATATGTCCTTGTTGTGTGATGGAGCATCTTCTGGATATATTCCAAGGAGTAAAATAGCTGGGTCTTGAGGCAGCCCTATTCCCAGTATTCTGAGAAAGCACCAGATATATTTTCAAAGTGGTTGTCTAAGTTTTCACTCCCACCAACAGTGAAGCGGTGAGTGTTTTCTTTTTCCACATCCTCTCCAGCATGTGCTGGCACTTGAGTTTTTGCTCTTAGCCATTCTGATGGGTGTAAGATGGAATCCTAGAGTTTTTTTGATTTGCATTTCTCTGATGACTAAAGATGTTGAACATTTTTTTTAAGTGTTTCTCAGCCATTCAATATTCCTCTGTTGAGAATTCTCTGTTTAATTCTGAGCCCCATTTCTTAATTGGGTTATTTGGTTTGGTGATGTTTAATTTCTTGAGTTCTTTGTATATTTCGGATATTAGACCTTTGTCAGATGTAGGATTGGTGAAGATCTTTTCCCAGTCTGTAGGCAGTCACTTTGTTCTGTTGACAGTGTCTCCTGCCTTACAGAAGCTTCTCAGCCTCATGAGGTCCGATTTATTAATTTTTTACCTTAAGGCCTAGGATGTTGGAGTTCTGTTCAGGAAGTTATCTCCTGTGCCAATGAGTCCCATGGTCTTCCCTACTTTTTCTTCTAACAGATTTAGTGTTTCTGGTTTTATGTTGAGGTCTTCAATCCACTTGGACTTGAGTTTTGAACATGGTGATAAATATGGGTCCAGTTGCATTTTTCTACATGTAGACATCCACTTACACCATTACCATTTGTTGAAGATGCTATCCTTTTTCCATTGAATAGATTTGGCTTCTTTGTCAAAAATCAAGTGTCCATATGTGTGTGGATTTATTTCTGGGTCTTCGATTCAATTCCTTTGATCAACCAGCCTCCTGCTGTGCCAGTACCATGCTGTTTTAATTACTGTTGCTCTATAGTACAGTCTGAGATCAGCTATGGAGATTCCTCTGGAGGATCTTTTATTGTACAGAATTGTTTTAGGTATTCTAGTTTTTTTGTTTTTCTATATGAAGTTGAGAATTGACCTTTCAATGTTTTTAAAAATTGTGTTTAGGTATTTTGATAGGAATTGCATTGAATCTGTAAATTGCTTTTGGCAGGATGGCCATTTTTACTATGTTAATTCTCCCGTGCCTCAAGCAAGGGGCATCTTTCCATCTTCTGATGTCATCTTCAATCTCCTTCAGAGATTTGAAGTTTTTTTCAAACAAGTCTTTTACTTGCTTGGTTAGAGTTACCTCTAGTTATTGAAATTGCTTGTGGCTATCTTGAAGGGTGTAGTTTCACTAATTTCTTCCTCTGCACAATTATCATTTGTATATAGGAAGGCTACTGACATTTTTGAGTTAATTTTGTATCCAGCCATTTTGCTGAAGTTGTTTATCAGCTGTAGGAGTTCTCTGGTGGAATTTTGGAGATCATTTATGTACACTATCATATCATCTGAAAATAGGAATAATTTGACTTCCTCCTTTCCCATTTGAATCCCCTTGATCTCCTTTTGTTGTTTTATTGCTCTAGCTAGAACATCAAGAACTATATTGAAGAAATATGGAGAAAGTGGGCAGCCTTGCCTGGTCCCCTATTTTAGAGGAATTTCCTTGAGTTAATCTTGATTTAATTTGATGTTGGCTATTGGCTTGCTGTATATAGCCTTTATTATGTTGAAGTATGTGCATTGGATCCCTGAAATCTTCAAAATTTTTAAACATGAACGGGTGTTGGATTTTATCAAATGCTTTTTCTGTATCTAAGGAGATGATGATTTGAGGTCATTTTCTTGTGTTTCAATTGTGTTTGAGTTCTCCGGGTTGCTTTCTTTGGGATAGCTGAGATCTGGAGATGCCATATTATTTTGGGTTTTGTTGTTTATGTTTTTATACAAGCCTTTAGTCATCTTGATGTCTCTGATGTTGAGAGGTAGCTTCTGGTGTTTTTCACTGGTTGGTAAGATCAGTTTGAAGTTGAGTGATTATAGATCGAGGGCCTTTGCCTATGGTGATCAGGGAAGTCTTCACTGAGACAGGCAGGTGACCTGGTTTCAGCTTCTGGAGACCCTGGGTTTCCACACCCTGGGATGCCCACTGGGTCAGCTGAGGTAGGTCTTGGTGCTCTGTGGCTCCAGTATAGATATAAGTTTTCATATGTAGAGTCGGTTATCCTGTCTTTGCCTGGGCTTTGAATACCCTGCCCTTGGGCCCTGGGGCTTTTGGTCCTAGGCTCAGATCACCCTAGAGTGCCTGAACCCCTGCTGGCTTCTAGTAGTTGTTTATGTTTAGGCCCAGCCTCTCCCCAGAGTGTGTGAGTCCCTGCCAGGCTGTGGAGCCTGGTTAGGCTGGGTCTGTTGTTACCAAGTGTGCCACCACAGTCCTCTGGGGCCTGGCAGCTAGGCTCTTGCCAGGCCTCACTGTGTGTCCACAGCCTTCTGGGTCCCTGGTGGCACATGGGCCTTCTGTAGACTGGCATGGGGCTGGGGTGTGTGTCTAAGGACAGTTCTACCCATTTTCCTGAGATTTTCCAGGGCCAGGAGCGCTGATGCTTCACTGCTGGCATGGTTTCAGTCCCATATACCAAGATTGTGCTGCTGAACAAGGCCACAGCTGGCAGCTCACAGGCAGGGTCTGATCCAGGCTCTGGAGACTGGGCTGCCACACGCAGTGGGTCAATGGATGACCAGAGGTTAGCCTGTGGTCTGCACCGTGTGGGTCTCTCTCACTCAGTGATCCCCATCTCCTGTGGTCTGTGGGTCCCAGTAGCATCTCTGGTCTCTGGGGACTTTTGAGAGGGTATAAATATCAGAGCCCAGAGAGGGATGCGGGGGCTGCTCAGAAGAAGAAAGGGGCTGGTGCTCCCTCTGCTGCTCCTGGTTGCTAGTGTGGTTTGATGAGAATTTGAAGACATTCTGATGAGGAAGATTGGATTTGCCTCTAGGAACCCAGCAACCCTAATCATTAGGACGTAAGTCTAAAGAAGTCTACCTCCCCTCCTCCCTCTAACATTGTTTCTAGCTTACATAGTGTTGGGGTTTTGGAGGGATTGGGATAGAGAAGGGTGGTAAAATAGATAAACAAATATGTCATCATCTACCTTTTAATTTTTATCTCCGCTTTTAGCTATATCACAATGCAGAAATGTATTCAGTTCAGCTTGAAAAGACACCATAGTCTCTTCAGTCTCAACACTTTTTTTAAAAAGTCCAGAGTTTAAAGTTGCTTTGGAGACTCATGGCAATCTCTTAACTGTAAACTCTCTATAAAATCAAATGAAAACATAGATAACATGCTTTAAACATACAATGACACAGAATGTACATTACCATTCTAAAAGGGAGGAAAGGGAGCATAGTGAGGAAATACTGGACCAAAGCACAAAGTACAAACACCAAATCTTCAGCTCCATGTTTGTTATCTTCAGATCTCCAACTCCTTTTAGCATTATTGATTACCACACTCCCTTGGGCTGGTTCTGCACAAATCCTGCAGCTGTCCTCAGCAGGCATCTCACAACTCTGGCTTCTCCAATACCTTGGGATTTCCAAGGCAGTTCAGGCTTCACTTTCACGGATTCACGTAATGGCCTCTCCAAGGCCCCATGCATGGACACTGCTGGCACACACCTGGCTTTAGTGGCTTTTCTTAGCTGTGAAGAGTATTCCACAACTCCTTTCTTGTAGGTTTTACTCTAAAGCTAGAAACATGTGGCTGAAGTTTCAAATTTCTGCTATTTGCTAGGGCTGGATCATGGCCTCTTGCTCAATTTTCATCAATTTTATGTTTTTGATAGTTTCCTTCACAGCTTAAATTTTAAAAAAAGTTTATTCTCACAAGTTAGAATGTTAGCTGGGCTGTGTCTTGCTGATATTACCACTCCCTTTATTCCACTTAGGATCAGGATCTCTCTTTAAGCCTTTATCTCCCTGAACACTGGGACTTAGTTCTGTTGCACTTTCTGGTGCTTTTTTTTCTCCCTCCAATTTTGCATTTTATATTTCCTTACTCATTTTTCTTATATATCTGCTTAGCACTGGCCACTAATAACCACACAACACAGTCAATACTAGGCTGTTTTGAAATCTCCTCTGTCAACGCCATTAATGTAAAACTCTTCAATTTAGCCTCCAGCAGAGTTATTGGACAAGGGCAAAAACAGCCACATCCTTTGCCAAACTGTCAGAAGAAATATCTCTAGACCACTTATTAATATTTCCTCTGAAACCTCTTGAGTGAGGCCACCACAATCTATGCTGCTCTCAGCACCTCTGTCTTTCATGCTCCTATAGTATGACTCATTAGGCCACATGTAAAGCGTTCAACAATTGTCCTAATCCAAAATCCCAAAGTCCACATTCTGCCAAAGAAAAGCATGGTCAGGCCTCTCACTGTAATACCCTAGTGCCTGGTATCAACTTCTGTCTTAGTCAGTGTTCTATTGCTGTAAAGAGACACCACAACCACAGCAACTCTTACAAAAGAAAGTATTTAATTGGGACATGCTTACAATTTCCATTTTCACTGTTTTGTTTTGGATGTCCATGTTTTGTTGAAACACTGTGACCAAAAAGCAAGTTGGGGAGAAAGGGTTTATTTGACTTACACTTCCATATTTGACTTATACTTCCACTGCTCATCACTGAGGGAAGTTGGGATAGGAATACAAACAGGACAGGGAGTTGGAGTCAGGATCTGGTGCAGAGGTCATGGAGGGGTGATGCTTACTGGCTTGATACTTCTGGCTTGCTTAGCTTGCTTTCTTATAAAACTCAGGAGTGCTTGCCCAGGGATGGTACCATCTACAATAGGCTGGGCCCTTCTCCATCTTTCACTAATTAAAAAAAATGCTCTAAATGCAGATCTTATGGAGGCATTTTCTCAGTTGAAATCCCTTTCTTTCAGATAAGTCTAGCTTGTGTCAAGTTGACATCAAACTATCCAGCACAGTTGTCATGGCAAGGATCATGGTGGTATGCATGTAGACATGGCGCTGCTGGAGTTGAGAGTTCTACATCTGGATCTTAAGGCTGCAGGATGAGAGAGTATACTGGGCCTGCCTTGGGCTGCTAAAACACCAAGCCCACCTCCAGTGACACATTTCCTCCATAAGACCATACCTATCCCAATTAGTCCAAACCTCTCAGTTCTTTCATAATATTTTAAATAGTGCTGCTCCCTGGTGACCGAGCATTCATTTCAATGAGTGTATAGGGGCCATTCTTATTCAGACCACCACACCTGAAAATGTCTTTATTTCATTTTTCCTATGTTTGAATACAATTTCATTGTGTACATCTCACACATCTTCCTCTCCCATTCGTCTGCTTATGAACATACATGTATGCTGATGTATCATATGCATATGGTATATAGCTCCCCAAATAAAAAACTATGGCTGAAGACGCCGTCCACTCTAGAAGTAGGGCTCACAGATGCCTGAGTTGGAACTTATCTAAATGCCTCTTCCTTGACAACTAGCTTTTCTGGTACCAGAAGACACATGTAAGCCCCAAAAGAAGGATGCAATCAATAATTCCACTCAGATATGATACCTGTGAACCACATCAACCACTAGCATGATATACGCATAAGGTCTACCTAGTACCATGCCTAGTACTGGAAACCTATCAAAGTAATCCATACTAGTGAAGAAATCATGGTTCTCAGAGAAGAATATAAAAGCACTATTTTACTAAACCAGCATAAACTCTAATAACAATCTATAAATATTTATACTGATAAGCATAGAAGAGTGTAATCCTAAGCTCCTTCCTGATCAAGGAAGCTTCTTTCTGTAACAGACGGAGATTGTTACAGGAAATTGCAAGCAATAAAAGTGTATAGTTGTGGATCCCAGTGGCAATGGGTAAATCTACAAAAGACTCCCTCATCTAAGGCTCAGGAAACATTGCAGAAGGGGGGCGTGAAAAGATTGTAAGAGGCAGAGGACCCGGCATTTTGCTGTAATATTGTGACTCCTAGTAATACAGAAGCTATACCCTTAAAGTCCCACCAATATAACTGACCAAATGTGAGATGAACAAGCAGTAAGGACGCTAATGAGCATGCCAATCTGCATGAGGAAGTTCCTATGAGTCCTCAACACTACCCCAAAGAATGACAGCTAGAATGTAAAGTTGGAAACAAAGAGATGGCTGTCTCCAAGGAAGAATACACAAACGGGTTGCCTAGCTACATATAGCCAGCCCTAAAAAGATACATACGTGTAACATTATGTGGACTCAAAAGGCTATATTTGAGAATATGTATGCATATACAAATACATATATGCATGTAATAACAATTGATGAAAAGAAGCCATGGATTTTAAGGAGAGTAGAAAGGGGTACATGAGAGGGTTTGGAAGGAGGAAAGGGAGGGGGGAGAAATGTAATTAAAATACAATCTCAAAAATAAACAGACAAACACTATGGCTTTGGCTCATTTTAATGGCTGAGGGATATTCAATTAAAATAATAGCACAGTTATAATATCTCTATTAATAATTTTCTATATTTTGAATGAGTGTGAACATTTGGTTTATTATTATATAAGTGAAATTCTTGCATATTGATTTACAAGATAAAAAACAATAAATATTTTTGGCCATGCATATTGCCAAAGTATCTTCTAGAAATGTTGATCATATGGTTTGTTGCTCATTTTGCACAGAAATTCCTAAGCTCTTTATTTTATTTTATTTTCCATAACAAGGTATCACTGTTAAAGAGTTCATGAAATACCTACAAAGCTATATAGCACTAAACCAATATCTCATGACATGCTATATCCACCTTGCCCAAGAATTTTCTCATTCTCCATTTACATTCAAGTGGTTGAAAACCCTTGCTGCCCTTTCAGAGAAACAAAGTTTAATTCTCATCACCCACGTCACAGTGTGCTATAACCCCAGCTCTGGAAAATCTGATACCCTTCTCTGGCTTGTGTGGGTACTTACAAAATACTTTTTAAGTTTTAAGCGAAATATTTTTATTTTATGAAACAATTATCAAAGAACCAAATTGTAATGCAAATATGACATACAAAAGTACTCAGAATTCTGTTTTTAATATGATTTTTACTCAGAAAAATGCTTAAATCCTTTGGATGAAGCAGAGAAATTGGAAGAGAGTGTAGGACACTTTATGCAAAATGGAGAAAAATATTGAAATACTGATAAAGTCATATCAAAACAACAAGGATGCCAGCCTAAAGGATGTCTGACCAACTAAGTAGTGACAATGTGCGTATCATAAATATAATTATTAGTATAATGACTAAATGCTTTGAATCAATGAAAAGTCATTTTTCACAGGGCTCTTCAAACAGAAATCAATATACATGATATAAAGTTATCTCGGGTGTCTTTTTGACCAAAAATAAGCATTTAATTTAATTTAATTTTTATAATTAACTTATCTATGGAAGTTGTAAAACAAAGAAAGGCTTAATGGTGCCACAAGGAATCTGAACTGTGTAATATCTGAATTTCTTGGTTGAATTACCTTCCTCTCCCCCAAAATGTTGAAAACTTGTAGAAACATAGGGAATATAAAAGTCAAGTTTAATGTACATTTTCTTTTTTTTTTTAAGATTTATTTATTATTTATGCAGTATTCTACCCACATGTGTGCCTGCCCACCACAAGAAGACACCAGATCTCATTACAAGAGGTTGCAAGCCACCATGTGGTTGCTGGGAATTGAACTCGGGACCTTCGGAAGAACAAACGGTGCTCTTAACCTCTAAGCCATCTCTCCAGCCCTAATGTACATTTTCTATTGGATCATTTTTGCAATGGAAAAGAGCAAGAAATTTGTGGCAAAAGGCATAATTTATTGGTTAATTAATTATTGGAGATTATCGCAATATTTTTATGTTGTTCATATAATCATGACTACATAAAATACTTATTTGTTTTTATGAAGAACACTCAAGTTCTTAGGAATTGGTCCTCATAGTGACTAATTTGTTTTAAACACAATATTGTGGAATAACGAGGTTGGTGTTAATTTAGGTTTGTATGCCAGTGTAGCACTTGATTGAATGATAATAAATAATGATACACGTCTTTACTTTGGGCTTCTGTAAGGATTTCTAAGTACATGTCCATTTATGTTCCACATGGGATGTGCTTCTTGGTGTACCTCAAGTTAGTAGTAGCATGGGTATTATAAATGGATTTGCACTAGTAAGTTTAATGACTTTTAATTATCCCATACTCTCATATGATAAGGAAAGGAAAATTAGAACAGAAACAGTATCATAAATGTGAGGCATTTGGTAAGCTGAGGAAGCTATGTGAAGGGAAGCAGGATCTCATTGTACTGTTGCAATTTTTTTCTATGAATTTGAAATATAAGTTAAATTCTACTGCTGAAACCATCCATTTTACAACACTATAATAAATTCCATCCAGTCTTTGTCTTTGAGGATTTGTTGATTCCTGAATAAAGCTAAAATGACATTTATGAAAACAGTCCTTTGTAGGCATAAGGTTGTTGTGTAGTTCAAATGCTGATTTCTGTACCAGCCTCCATATCTGGTTGCAATCTTTGTTCTGATAATCTCTTGTTTCAGTGTTGTGTAAACACTGCTCCTCAATTGTCCCCTGATATGACAATAAAGCAGCTCACAGCCAACCACTGAGCAGGATAGAGAATAGGACTGGACATCCTGCGGGCCAGAAGAGAAGTTAGAGGAAGGAAGTAGGGGACTCAGCCATGGGAGAGGTCCATGAGACATCAGGAGAAAGAGCCGGAGAAGGAAAGATACAGGGTGCAAATATCTCCGGGATGTACTCTGGAAGGAAACCAGATTAACTTAGAGGGTTAAGAATAGAGTAATAACCACTCAATTACTGTGCTGTGAAGTTTGTTAATATAATATGAGTCTCAATTATTTGTGTGATGGCTAGGTTGAGAGGAACTGAGAAACATCCAGTTTTATAAAAATAATTAACAATCCTTACTTACCATAACAATAGTAGATATTATTTATTAATACTGAGCAGTTGTAAATGTAACCTCCTCCTATCCTGAGTCCACGCTTCTTCATTATCCCAGACTTGAAATGCCAAACACCTGCAAATGTTATATAAAGTACAAGTTCACAAATGGTGCTGGCCAACCCGGATAGCTGCATGTGGAAGAATCAAATAGATCTACCTCCATCACCCTGCACAAAACTCAAGTACATATTCATCAAGGAGCTCAACATACGGTCAGATTTCCTGAACATGGTATAAGGTAAAGTAGGGAGTATACCAGAACTCACCGGCATAGGTAATGGCTTTCTGAACAGGATATTGATAGCCATAGGCATTGAGACCAACAACTAATAGATGGGATTTTATGACAATAAAAGAATACAGCAAAGAACAGAATTATTGCTTCAAAGCAGCAGCCTACAGAAGGAGAAACAAACCTCTACTAACTACAGATCTGACAAAGGGTAAGTATCTAGACTATACAACAACAACCCTGCCATTTAAAGTAACGCGTGAGACAATTGAAAAGGTGGCACTCAGAGGAAGGACAGCAGGTAGCCAAGAAGAGACTTGATACCCTATGAGAATATACAGGGGGACGTAATCCCCCTCAGGAACAGTCATAGGGGAGGGGAATAATGGGAAAATGGGGGAGGGAGGAATGGGAGGATACAAGGGATGGGATAAACATTGAGATGTAACAAGAATAAATTAATAAAAAAAAAAAAAAGAAAAAAAAGAGATCTATCACCCATAAAAAAAAAAAAAAAAAAAAAAAAAAAAAAGAAAAGAAAAGTAGGCCATAGAAATAAAGAGTTTTGAAAGGACGAAACACAAGTGGCTAAGAAACACTTCAAAAATATTCAATATTCTAACCTACTATAGGGAAATGCAAATTAAGACTATTTTGAAAGTTTTTCTTACCCCTGTTAGAATGGTCAAGACCCACAAGCCAAATTACGACACGTGCTAGCAGGGTATGGAAAAAGGGGAACCCTTAGTAATTGCTCACAGGAACGTAAACTGATACGGCCACTGTAGAATCAGTGTGGAGATTCCTTAAAAAGCTGAAAACAGACACACCACAATATCCAGCTATACCATTTTTGTACACCTAACCAAAAATTTTGTATGTCTTACTACAGAAATATTTGATGGTCCATATTCATTACTGTTTTATTCATAAGAAGTAGAAATGGCAAACAGCCTAGCTTCATATCAACTAATGAACGGCCAGTGATAATATGATACATTTACACAATGAAAAATTATTCAGCTGTTAAGAATTGCAAATTTTACAGGAAAATACACAAAGCTAGAAACAATCATCCTGAGTGAGGTGACCCAGATCCAGAGAAACAAATGTTGCACATTTTCTCTTATTGATGGATGCTATTTTTCAAATTTTAGATACATGTATTTCAGTGAAAGTTACCATAGAAGTTAGGCAGCTAGTAAGGGGCCAGGGGAAGGAGGAGATCATCCAAGGAAGGAGAAATAGAACACAGTGTTATTAAAGATAAAGAATAAATTAGGATAAAAGATAAAATGTAGAAAGGATTGGAAGGACAGGGTAAATGAGGAAATATGGGAAAGGACAAACTAACACTAAAGAGCTTTTGAAAAGCTATACTACCATAGAAGTGCCCTAGAATATACATACATATAAAAGTAATTTAAAATGGAGCAACCATATAATAGGGGAAACAATTTCCCAACTACACCTCATTTTTTTGTTATTTTTTTGTTTTTAATTAGTTCACTTTACATCTGGATTGTAGCCCCCACTCTTATCTCCCTGTCCAACCCTCCCTCCCTAACCCCTCCTCGCCTCCCCTAGTCATCTGACCCCAGCCTATCAAGTCTCATCTAGACTGCCTGCATCCTTTTCCTCTATGACCTGGCAAGGCTTTCCCGACAGGGGGAAGTGATTAGAGAGTGGGCACCAGAGTCTATGTCAGAGGTAGCCACTTTCCACATATTATAGGACTCACAAGGGGACCATGCTGCCTATTGACTACACCTGAGCAGGGGCATCTAGGTCCTCACTGTGCATGGTCCTTGATTTGTGCATCAGTCTCTTCAGACATGCCTGGGCCCAAATTTGTTGGCTCCATTGGTCTTCTTGTGGAGCTCCAGTCCCCTTCCAGGTCCTTCTATCCCCCAACTCTTCTATAAGACTGCCTGCACTCCACTCCAAAATTGGGCTGTGAGTCTCAGCATCTGCTTCTATCCCCTGCTAGTAAAGTCTTTCAGAGGATGCCTATGGTAGGCACCTGGGCTGTTCCCTCTCTTTAACTGTTTCTGGGGTCTATGGCATTGGGCATCTTATGGTATAAAATAAACCCCCCAGCTTAAGGAATGGGTTGCACCTAACTGAGTTATTAGCAAAGGTGTCCCATGCACAACCCTCTAAAGATTATAGGCTAATAATATTAATTACCATCTGCAATCTAACAGTGAGTCCCCATTGCTTAATATACCACTTAGTAATGCCAACGAACATGAAGAAATTGACCTGGTGCCCAACAAGAAGCATCACCCCTACAGACTTGCATCCATGGTGCTCAGAGGAGGAGAATATTAATTATCAACAAAGTTTGTCACCTATAGGAACAATCTGCCTGCACGATATATTGATAAACAATATGATATAAGCAAATAATAAAATAATGGTATTGGACCTAAACACATTGAAATCAGAAAAGTTGCAGCATAGAAAAGGACAAGTAGGCACAAAGTCTCATCCCTAAAGTAGAAGCTATTTACCATGACCACTTGCTGGAGAGGGAACATCTCCTTTATTCACTATAATGACAGTGAACTTAACAATCAAATTCCAGGGCAGGCTGCATGCTTAGGATTAGTTACCCAACACAAATTGCCTGTTTTTTGTTTGTTTGTCTGTTTGGTTGGTTGTTGGTTGGTTTAGTTTTCTGTATGTGTTTGTGTTTTGTTTCAGTGGTTTGGAGCTTTTAGTGGTTTTTTGCTTATTTTGTTTGAATTTTTGAGCGAGAGAAAGGGGGGGGCATGAACTGTGGAAAGAAGTTGGGAGGATCTCTGAGGACTCAGAGGATGGAGAAGAATATGCTCAAAATGTACTACATGCGAAATTCTAGAAATAATTTCAAATGTATTTAAAATGCACACTAGCTGGCTGAAGAGAAAGGTTAATGGCTCAGAATATTTTCTGTTCTTGCAGAGGACGCGAATGTGTGTCTCTCGCATAACCACCTGCACGGCCAGTTCTTAGGGGATCTGGCATCATCTTCTGGCCTCTGCTGGGCCAGCACTATCATAGCCTTAAACCCACACAAGGCACACACAGAGACCTAAGTACAAAACAAAAACTTTAAACAAAGTCTTCATTAGATGAAAAAGATTTAAAATTACTAAAGAATCCAGGAACATTTCTTAAGAAAAAAATAGTTATTATGCTAGCCATATTTTTCTTTTGTATCTTTCTTTTAAAATTAATAAATGTAAAGGAACGCTGATAAAAAACTGTTAATCTGCTCACCTGCATTTTCACTTGAGAAACTATCGCCAGAAGGCAAGGCAAGGAAGCAAATGAAATAGATTAAATCTTCTCTTGGGTCCTTTCTCATCAATTGTGATATCTCTTTCTTTCAAAAACACATAGTAAACTTCCTCCCAGAGCAACACTGATGATGTCTGGATAATAAACTTTCCAAAGTTGCTCAAAGTTATTCAGGTTCAGAAACATATGCTGAATTAAGTGTTTGAGCCAACACTAAACCAGCCTCAGCTTCTCACGGAGCTTTCTCTATGCAATCTACCCTGGCTGAGTCAACTGGATCTCACAATGGGATATGTCAAGTGTAGGTAGGGGTGGTAGCTAGGGTCCTGGGTGCTCTCAGCTCGAGCTCTCTGGAACTCTTATATCCAAGTTCACCGATTTGATGAGACTCCATTCTGTTGTTGGTGTTAATTGGAAGCAAACTGGCACCCATAGGCTGTAGGGCAAAGATGTTTCTTTCTGATGAATTCCACAGCAGTTTCCATCTCTTCCCCAGGTCCCTTTGACACCTCACTTAAGATGTCCTCTCCTATAAGGAGTGGATTATGCTTATTTATTTTAGTAGTCTCAACATTTCTAAATTTCTGGCATATGTAAGCAATTAATAATTATTAATTGTGATATGTAAGATGAATATAAGATATACCATTTCCAGTTCAGAGTCACAGAAATTAAGCACAGAAGTTCAATAATAGAATGCCCAAGAAAAACAACAGATCTTGAAATTAGGTTCACAACAAAGTGAAGACTGCTCTGACCTTTTATTTGCATTTTTCTCTAGTGTGTTTTGTCTTTAGTAGAAATTAATCACTCAAATTAATGAGGAACTATGCGAATGATGCTGAAAGGTTATGGGAGATGTTAAGAAAAGATACTGAGGCAGTATGTCTGGTCTCATTCCCTGACAGTGTTCATTAATCCACTTCTCCATCCCAGGAGGGCAAATTAGAGCATATAAGGCAGAGAGAACTAAAGACGCATTGCCTGTAGGTGACCTACAACTGCCACAAAATGCGCATCTACTCAAAATGCATGCTTCTGTTTTTTTTTAATTTTTTTATTTTTTTATTTTTTTATTCTCTTAAGGGCAAAGCCCATGAAAATTCTAGTGCTTTACAGACAAATGTGTGTGCCAAAGGCTCTCTTTGCTGTTCTGTGTAGATAAGAAAGCTCTTTATTTTAAATAAAACCTAGGCTCCTGGCAAATCCTACACTGGGGTCATTTGCCTCGATTAGCTGGAATGGAAGGCAAGGTAATGTTCCCAGGGCTCTTTATTTTCTACCTGCATAATCAGACTGTTTAGGAAACTAAACGTGGTCCTAATGCGTCAGAAGTAGAGACGTACATGTTCCACCTATCTCTTTCTGCTATCACATGTCAGTACGCATTCAGATAACCATCGCAAACAAGGAAACCGAAAGGCAAGCACTGAGGGCAAGCACTCGTCACAGGTCAGCTCCTCGCCCTTCTGTTCTTCATCTTCAGCTCCTCGTGCTTTACCTCCCCACTCCTCGGCTACCACTGACGTCATTTTACTTTCGTTTTTTAAGGTTGTTCTTGAAATCTTTTATGAGGGAATCAGTTCTTTTTTTTTTTTTTTTAATAATTTATTCTTGTTACATCTCAATGTTTATCCCATCCCTTGTATCCTCCCATTCCTCCCCCCCCATTTTCCCATTATTCCCCTCCCCTATGACTGTTCCTGAGGGGGATTACGTCCCCCTATATATTCTCATAGGGTATCAAGTCTCTTCTTGGCTACTTGCTGTCCTTCCTCTGAGTGCCACCAGGTCTCCCCCTCCAGGGGACATGGTCAAATGTGAGGCACCAGAGTATGTGAGAAAGTCGTATCACACTCTCCACTCAACTGTGGAGAATATTCTGACCATTGGCTAGATCTGGGAAGGGGTTTAAAGTTTACCTCCTGTATTGTCCTTGGCTGGTGCCTTAGTTTGAGCGGGACCCCTGGGCCCAAATCTGCCTATCATATTGTTCTACTTGTAGATTTCTAGGACCCTCTGGATCCTTTTATTTTGCTGTTCTCCCATGCGTCTCTCATTTAGAGTCCCAATAGGATGCCTTCCCCTCTGTCCCAGTTTCCTGGTAAGTGAAGGCTTTCGTGGGACATGCCCCTTGGGCTAGTATGCAGATATAAGTGAGTATATACCATTTGATTCTTTCTGCTTCTGGGTTAACTCACTCATTATGATCATTTCTAGCTCAATCCATTTATCCACAAATTTCGGGAATTCCTTGTTTTTAATAGCTGAGTAGTATTCCATAGTGTATATGTACCACAGTTTCTTTATCCACTCTTCTACTGAGGGACACTTAGGCTGTTTCCATGTTCTGGCTATTATGAATAAGGCTGCTATGAACATGGTTGAGCAAATTTTCTTGTTGTGTGCTGGAGCATCTTCTGGGTATATTCCAAGGAGTGGAATAGCTGGGTCTTGAGGAAGCCCTATTCCCATTTTTCTGAGATAGCACCAGATAGATTTCCAAAGTGGCTGTACTAGTTTGCAAGGGAATCAGTTCTTGGTACTCACAAAGAAGGGCTTACTGACCCCCAGTGTTTCACTTTTCCTGACGTGTGTGTGTGTGTGTGTGTGTGTGTGTGTGTGTGTGTGTGTGTGTGTGTCCCACTCTCCGGGGTGAAGATCTTGACATCGCTGAACCGGGAGATGCTGCTTCATCTAATCTAGTTGACCAGTGGAGCCCCAGGGATCTGATTGCCTCTGTTTCCTGTATCTAGATACAGATCCACGCCAGGTATCTGTGGGCAGCAGGGAGCCAATTTCAAGTGCTCATGTTTGCACAGTAAAGTGAGCTATGTCTCCAGCACAAGGAAAGGAAGCACCAAAGATTTTGCTCTCCTGTTTACCTGCTACCATGACAAACTACCATAAATCGGGAGGCTTAGGTAACAAAAAGTAATGATCTCCTAGCACTGAGGGACAGAAGCCCATGTTCAAGGTATCAACCGTGTTGGCTCACCACGGAGCTCGATAGAGGCCTCTTCATGCTGAGAGCTTTGAATGGTCTCTCGTGCTGAGCTGCTTCCTGGGGGATGCTGGTAATTTGACTTTGGTTTTCCTTACTTTCTGTTATACTGCTTTAATTTCTGCGTTGGTATTTAAAAGGCTTCGCTACATGTCAGTGTACAAATGTTACTTTTCATAAAGACATTAGCCACAATTGCTTTGAAAAGCAACTTGTCGAAACTTACTTATAGGGACAAATTGACTAGCTGCCAATTATATATATATATAGTGAATATATAGAATAAAAAGTTTCCCTCAAAAAGAAGCTCAGATCTAGATGCTTTCACTACTAAATCTTAAAATAGCTAAATAATTAATATTCTACAAAAACTGGTGGGATTTTATTTTATGCCATTTTATTGAAATTTTCATAACAGAAATGTATTCTCTCTCATCTTCAAAAGCTGCCAGACTAAAAGCAGCATGTCACTACGCCTGCAACCCCTCAGGCCTAGAGGGGAAGGCCCCATTCATTGCTCCTCCGGGTTCTGGTGTCCTGGCCTGTCTTTGGCTTGTGGCAACACTGTTTCCATCTCCTCCTTTGCGGTCAGGTTGCCCTCCCCTCTCTCTTGTCTGTTTGACTGCTTAAAATGATGCTGAGCTTTAATCCAATAAGAATACTTGTCACATGCTCATTAATCAGAGTACTTAATACAGTTAAGAAATCACATTATGGGGGCTGGAGAGATGGCTCAGGGGTTAAGAGCACGGCCTGCTCTTCCAGATGTCCTGAGTTCAATTCCCAGCAACCACATGGTGGCTCACAGCCATCTATAATGTGACCTGATGCCCTCTTCAGGTGTACATGCAGGCAGTGCACTGTATACATAATAGGTAAATAGTTTTTAAAATATATTTTATTAACTTATTCATATTACATCTCAATTGTTATCCCATCCCTTGTGTCCTCCCATTCTTCCCTCCCTCCCATTTTCCCCTTACTCCCCTCCCCTATGACTGTGACTGAGGGGGACCTCCTCCCCCTGTGTATCAAGTCTCTTCTTTTTAGCCTGCTATCCTTCCTCTGAGTGCCATCAGGCTTCCCCATCCAGGGGACATGGTCAAATATGGGGCACCAGAGTAAATAGTTTTTAAAAAATATTTTTATTATGTTTCTTTTTTAACGTATGCATTTATATTATTATACATGAGTAAAATAAACTACATACAGCAGGAAGAACCACGGGACAATCAGGAATTATATAAATGTTACATTCATAGTGATTTGGCTATTTGTATTTGGCAAACTTGAAGTAAACATCTTTCCTATCTTGTTGGGCCTAAATTTCTGAATGAAGATTAATATATATCATATCTCATCTGTATTAACTCAAAACATCTATCTTGATCTAAAACATCTTAACCCATAACCTACTAAGCTTAACTGAAACACTAAACTATCTGGTCTTCAAACCCATCAGAGACTTGAGAAGGGATAAAACTTAAATACCTGAGTGAGCCTGAATGCAGGTTAGCAGCTTTCAAAATGAAAAATAAAAGACTGATAAGAGCTAAAAAGAAAAAAAGGGGGATATAGAAATATAGAGGAGAGATAGAACAAAAGGTAGATTATTGAATCTATTCCTCATCTCAAGACCCTAATTGTTACTCACAAGTAAGGTTATTATTTTTTTTTATTTAATGGTATTGAATTTTGTATATTGATGCAACTCATGCTCATGTCAAAAATAGTCTAATTTTATCCAAGAATATATATTCTAGGTATAATAGCTAGATGTGATTCTATGGCTATATGAGGTAAAATAGTTAAATGAGGCCTTCAGAAACCTCAGAGACCTCCAGAATATGGCATTTAAAGACGTTTTTATTATTCTAAAGATTCTTTGACAACAAGACAAATTAACTCCTGGCAACACCCAGCTTGCCTCAAAGAAGAAAATGAGCATCAAAGAACCTCCATACGGAGTTGGCTTCAAATGTGGCAAACCAGCCACTGGGCAAAATGTCCTCATTTCTGGCACAGACAGAATTCTGCCTAAAAATGGGCAAGCTTAGATGCAGGCAGAGTCAATGGCAAAACTCTGCCAAGACAGAGTAAGCAAGTCCTCAACAGTTCCTGCCTCACAAATATGTCTGTCAGATATATTGGGACAGAAGGTTGAATAGAGAATAAATAAATCTTTAAAAAAAAAAGAAATCACATTTTTTTTTCATCTTGATGGGTACACTCATCACATTTATTTTCTATTTTTTTTTTTTAATGCATTTTGGGGGCATGAAAACTGAGAGGCTGTGGTTTTGCAATCCATACTAAAAATGCCAAGGTCTAGAAAATTCAGATTAATTTTGTAGTCGGGAAATGCATGATAACAAGTCACTTAACCTGATGCATGGGATTAAGACAGGGAAATCTTCTCATGGACTCGAATAGCATAACCCAGAAACTGACACTTACACGCAGAATTCTTAACATGCAAATCAATGGAATGGACATGGATGGGGCAGCCTTCTCATCAAACGACCCTGGAATCATAAAATGTACATACACCAGAAAAGATGAAATTTAGTCCATACTTTTCAACATATAATAAATGACCTCAACATTGAGGCCATTACCCATGTCTACGCCTGCCCTTGGTTCTTGTTCTCTCAGGGTAATACTTTCTTTTGCTTAAGCTCCAACTTTGTTTTACAGGGTAGAAGATTCTTAGGCATAAATACAAAACTGAAGTCATAAAATTGGAGATAAAGCAAGGCAATAAAAGATAGCCCACAATGGGGCCTGGAAGGTCCAAACCACTACCCTCAAGCGATGTTACACATTCATTAGTATTTGCTGTGACCTGTGTGCTTTTATGCTATTTCTCTTCTCTCACAGAGACAATGCCAAACACACTCTCTCTCTCTGGAACACTTAGGTAATAGAGAAAGGAAACGAGAGGATTTTCACACACACACACACACAGTCTGATCTCTTTATGCTCTGAAATCTTCTGCCATACAAAATTAATAACAGTTGGGCCGAGGAAATGGCTTGCTCAGTGAAGCAGGCACTAGCTGTGCAGGTAGGAGGACCAAGGTTTGCATCCTTAGAACACACATAGCCGCCACTGACATTGGCGACCTCTGCCTGAACTCCTGGTGCTCAGGAGGTGTTTTAGTCAGTGTTCTATTGATGGGAGGAGGCAGGATGACAGTGGAATGCTTTTCATTGGGGGCTGGCTTACAGTTTCAGACATTTAGCCTGTTCTTGTCGAGGCAGGAAGCAGGGAGGCTGTCAGGCACACATGGTGATGGACAGGAGGCTGAGAGGTGTACATCCATATCAGAAGGCAGCAGGAAGAGAGACAGCCACTGGGCCTAGCTTGAGCCTCTGAGTCCTCAAACCAACCCCTACTGACACACTTCCTCCAGCAAAGCAGCACCCCCTCAACAAGGCCCTACCTCCTAATACCTTCCTTATGACCACACATTTAAATATATGAGCTGAAGGGAGCTGTTCCTATGCAAACCAACACAATAGGCAAAGACAGGAGTTAGGAAAAGTAAAGAATATATTGGGAAGAGGAAAACAATCAAGGGTTTACCAGCAGCTATGAATCGCACAGTTGGGGAGATGAAAATGAGATGGCCTTTTCTCCTTACCTTTCTCTTCTTCAGCCTCTTGGTAGCATTTGGGGAATCTAATTACATGCAGCTACCATGCCAGCCTCGCTCCCTAAATGAGCGCTTCTCCAATTAAACAACACATTTCCAAAGCAAGGGAATGCTACTGTCTCAGTCTAAGGCTCCAATTAATCTTTAACTAGCAAAATAAGGAGTGGGACAAAAGCCTCAGCAGGCAGCATTCAGAGTCCCAAGTCTCTCCGCATCTCCGCAGCCTCGTACAGATGGGGAGTCCGGTGTAGCCTCAGGGCCTACCTCCACGTCTATTTCATTGCTCCTGAACCAATGCTCAGGCATTTTTTTTCTCAATCATTTTTGCTTTAGGCGGTTTTCATCTCTGTGATAAAACTAAGGATAGCATAACTGAAAACTTGAGAAGGAACAAGTCACTGTCACTTCCTTGGCAACTCTGACACGAGTCTGATCTGACAGTATCTTCTCTCCAATTAAGGAAAAGAGTTTTTCCATGACTCTTCATAGGAAAGCTGGGGAGCCAAGTGAATTTATAGTGTGCACACTGTCTTCATCTGGTAATCAAGCACAAAGATGCAAACTGCATATGAATGCCCATGCAAGGCCTGTGGCAAACTTGTTTTTTCTGATAGAAAGGAAAGGTTTTTGTTGTTGTTGTTGTTGTTGTTTTTTTTTTTTTTTAACAGTGTTCTCTCCTCTACCTTAAGAATATTCATAGAAACCAACAGCAGAGACCCATGGCCATTTTTGTATATAAAACCTTAGGATAATTTTTGTCAGAATGTCATTTTGAGAAGCAAACATGTAAAAAAGACTAGAAGGCAAAGGAAATGTTGCAAATATTAAATTCATATTTTTTTCAAAGAGAAGGTCTGCATAGGTTATGTTCTGTAATGCTTGAATTACCAAGTGAGGTGTTTGGAATTTACCTTCCAGGGGCTGGTAACATGCAAAGGTTATGCATCAGGGAAGGAGATGAAGACTGAAGATGATTAATGTGGTGACAGTGGACCCTTGAAGGAGAAAGGGTTGGTTTAAAGTGTCTCCGTAGTTTAAACAGAAGCCTTCTAAATTACTATAAATGTTGCTTTTTGAGACAGGTTGACATGTAACTCTAGCTGGCCTAGAATTCACTGTGTACTAGGGTACCTTGAAGTCCTGGTCTTCCGTTGTCCACTCCCTGAGATCTATGAGGGTAAGCAGATGCCACCATGTTAAGCAGTAGAGTTCCTTCAGTGGCTTGCCAGATGCCACCGCAAGAAGCCTAGGATTATGTCACTCTTCACGTACAACATCTGGGGACCAACTGACAGTGTACACCCAGAAAGAATTAGAATGAGAGAAACATACATCCAAGCACAACACACACACACACACACACACACACACACACACACACACACACACACAGACACACACACGCACACATGCACACACACACACTGCATTACACTTGATCTGAAGGTGAGCATTTTATAGCTATAAAACGTATATATTCATGTATATTAAGTTACATTTCAGTGACAAATAGCATCCAGATTGTCAAATGATTTAAAGCAAGATGTCCTCATTAATTCAGCTCCATAGATGTGTGCTCGGTGCATCTGGGCTCCTGATGGGTTTTTGTGGTGTTATATATTTATCACCACTTTCCCAGGTGTCATTATTCCTTCTCCAAAAAGGAGCTCAGAAGTGCTTTAAGATGCTTTTCTGCATCTATTATCCACATTTGCACTTGCAACACCTCTTTTTTTCTTAGCCACTTCCCTTAGATTTCCTCTCTCCAATCTTGTGCATTTGTTAAAGAATGATAAATTTTTCAGTTTGTGCTCAGCATCTACATTAGAGTTCTGTGTCTTAGAAGACTGCCTGACACACTGAATTAAGTGATGAGGAGATCCAGTCCCTTCCCCCAGATTCCTTTTCTCTTGGTTCATGAAATATCCACTGAAAGAAACCCTACCTAAGTGTTGGAAACTGACTTCAGCCAACATGTTTCTGGTTCATGAATTCTTTTTGGAGAATATAGGAGCCACTAAGGTCTTTATGAATTCCTAAGGCTGCCTTCGCTGTATTATAATCAACATTTCATTGAGATCCAGTCACTGGTCAAATTTTGTACTGTTGACGCTTAGTTAAAAAGCAAATAAAAATATAAGCACACAGGCATTCATCCCACTCTGGTCTGTAAGATTTTAGTCCCTCTATTGTTTTCCACTTGACATCACATGTGACTTTGTTCCAATCATGGGATTCTGTTGTAGCCTCAGGAGGAAACTGAACTCAAGGAACAACACAGGGTTAGCAGCTTCATTCCTACACTGAAGATCAAGAGGGTCTTAGATTTGCATGTTCCATTCTTTTATACATTGGGGCCAATCCATGTATGATGAGCAACTTTCAGTTTCACCCTGAACACCTAGTTCTTCACTTACCAATTGAATTCCAAAATGACTAACCTCACTGCTAGAATTATGGCTGTATTCTCCAGCCTGACCCATACATGGTGTGATGAAGACATGTTGTAAAGCAGGCTCATTGGTTCTGGGATTCTGCCGAGCACTGACACCACCTCACATGGATCTCAGTGAAGCTCACTAACCTGTATGCACTGGCAGGATCTCACACACTGCACTGAGATGATGTTTTATGTAAGTTGTAGCTATTGTAGGTCAGTTTCATGCTTGAAAGATGCTGTACTTATCTACTCATAAATGTGCTATAAAACCATAATATTATCTCAACTATTTCTTCTCCTCATTTGAATCCCACTTCCTCCCTTCCTTTTCTTTCTTTCCTTTTCCTCTTTTTTGTTTGCTATTGACTCGGTAATCTGAAATACTCTTTCTAGTTTTTCTATAATATAGAAAGGAACATTGCTATAGAATGTTTTAATGGTATCATCATTGCTAGTTTATTGACAGAAATGAAACACATTCTGGAAATGATTTATATTCTGAGTGCAGGAGCAAGAAATTTTACTCCTGTGTTCTGTAGGTCACTATTGGAGGCCAGTAGCATGTCATTTCCTTACTCTCTCATGTTTGTCAGAGTTTTTTTTTCCATAGCCCTCTCTCCATACATTATGTTACATACTTTAGTTTACATATGTTATTCAACATAACATTTTTATTGACTATCTGGGAATTTCACATCATACCCTGATCACACTTACTTCCTAGTCCTTCTGTGTCTGCTCTTGGGCCCTTCCTGCTCCAAATAAAAATAACCATGAGCCTTAATTCAAATCTGTTCAAGAGGCATGAATTCCTGTATAACTAATACTGTTTCTAGGTGAAGATTTTTGTTTGATTATCATCTTATAAGAAGTCTTCTATAGTGCTTCTTTGTCCCTCAATGAGTAAGGACTAGCAAATGGTCTTATGAACTGGTCAATAAGCCAGCATTCCTGAACACACTTCATCATTCCTAGCAATAAATAACCTTCATAAACCACATTTAAAAAACCCTTCTTGGAAAATGGGAACCTTGTCAATCATATAAGCTAAATTTTTTTTTAAATCCTTGCCAGAATGTTCAGTATAAGAATGGGTGGGGTCAAAAGATAGAGGTCCCTGCTATATAAAAGAAGATTTCCAGTGCACATCTTGAAATAGTAGTTGTTAGCTTCCCCAAATCTCTTCATTGTAGATGATGACATCACTTGTTCCTTTAGTGTTTCATGCTTTGGGAGAAAAGTAACATCTCCCAAAGATCTGAAAGCTAGAGATCCCTTACCAATGAAATTGAAGACCACACACACACACACACACACACACACACACACACACACACACACACACACACACACACACATCCTAGAGTATGATTATAGCTCTTTCTCCCTTTTTTGTCATCTATAGAGAAGATACATACATATCTCCACAGTTTTTTTTTTCCGGATTTGTTGTTTAACCACTGGACTCAAGTGAAATCCACAGTCCTATTTGTGTTTTTACCACTTCCTGCCCTGCACTTAATTATAATCAAAGGCCTTGCACACCATCACTTCTCTAAATGCATCTGGTATTCTCTCTGTGTGTCTCTTTGTCTGTCTCTCTGTGTCTGTCTGTTTGTGTGTCTGTCTGTCTGTCTGTCTCTCTCTCTCTCTCTCTCTCTCTCTCTCTCTCTCTCTCTCTATATATATATATATATATATATATATATATATATATATATATTCCTTCTTTCTTAACAGAATTCCATCAAACAGCTAAGGTGCACTGACCTGGATTACACTTTCTTTAGGAAAACTTAGAACAGAAACTATGATTAACAATAATTCTCAAGTTCCCCCCATCTTGTTTTCACCCTGTGCAGTGCCCCATCAGGCCTTTCTTTTTTCTTTTGTTTGAACATCAAAGTGATTAATCTTCACTCAAATGGAAACTTAATGTTTCAAATGGCAGAAAAGCTCACTACTCAAGGAAGGAGTTTCAATCAGGAGATAATGTTTGCCTCATTCATTCTCCGACAGAGCACTGCAGGTAATTTAAGGGAATACACAGAAACCTGGTTCACAAAACTGCTATTATTGACTGCTTCTTCTCTTGTGGTGAAAAGAAAAGCACATTTGTATGACAGAATTTATGACTTTATGGCTCAAGTGAACTTCCCTTTATAGACTTCCCATACTAGTGAGGTCTGTGTCTTCTTTGAACTGCATCCGCGCCACTTTCTACTAGAAGTTGGAGCTGGTTTTCCATTGTCACATATACAGATTATTTTCCTCAGATATAAGGCGCTTTGCCCTTTTCAGGTGTGGGTATGTTTTTAAAGTCAAACTCCCTTCTGTTGCTCTAAAGTTATTCTAGCTGGAGTTTGATGCTCTTTTACTGTTGCCATTTAGTTGAGATGCTCAGAACTCTCCTCTTAGTACAAAGTAAGCTCAAATGCTTTTGATATCTTTTTGTGATTATTCATGCATCATAGACGTCTGAATTGTCATTTCTCATGGGAACTACTTGTAGTTGTAGTTAGTTGGAAAACATCTTACGTAAGAAACTATCAATAGTATACCTACATTTCTGAAATAGATAGATCTAAAAGCAAAAACTAGACTTCTCTGTGGACAGACAAAAACAAACAAACAAACAAAAAAAACAAAACAAAAGAAAGAAAGAAAGAAAAAAGAGAAGAATTATTGGCGATGAAACTGCCAAATACATGTCCTGAGGTGTACAGAGAAGAGTATATTGATGAGAAAAGGAGAAGATTTTATAGGCCAGTGAGCAGGGTGAGGGTCGGAGATGATACGGGTTGTCCAGGTTATTCTGAAACTAGGTGTCCTTGACAGACATAGCTGACCTTTGGGGGAAAGATTAATGAAATTCCCTGGTGAATGGAAATTGTCCTAAAGGACTGGCTTTTCTGGAAATTGGAAACCTCTAGACTTAGACTTATTTACCACTTAGCAATATATAATAATAATAATAATAATAATAATAACAATACTTATTATTATTAATAATACTTATTATTATTGTTATTATTATTATTATTATTATTATTATTATTATTACTATAGTCAAGCTAGGAAATACAAGAAGCTACCATAGTGTCTAGCTTGAATCTCCTTATAAAGCGAGGGGCTGAGTGCTCCTGTTACTTTGTGTCTACCAGGAAGTATTATGATGTTGCTACCCTTTCCTTCCAGTCTTAATAGGAGGGGAGTTGCCTAGTCTTGATGCAACTTGATATGCCATGTTTGGTAGGGTATCCCTAGGAGTCTTGCCCTTTTCTGAATGGAAATGGAGAAAAATGTGTCTCAAGAAGGAGTAGGGGAGGGAGGAGGGGAGGAGGGAGGAGAAACTGCAGCCCAATGTACTATATGGGAGAAGAACAAATAAAAAATTGAAAAAGAAAATTCTTATGAAGTTTCTGCTAATAAAAGTCATTCCAATTAGAGAAATAGCTGAATAGACTTCCTGTAGCTAAATAGAGTTCTTGATAATCTCTGTACTCATACAGTTTCAGGAGTGTTAAACAATTATTGTTAGTATTCATACACATATTGAGCTAACTTAAGAAAGGTCATGTTGCCCTAAACTCATCTTTCTTCTTGGAAGCCATGTTTGCCTGTAAACAAATGGCTTCTCTGTCTTCTTGATAAAGTGTTTTACAACACCATGTTGTCATGTTCAAAGTGGCTGAAGACGACGGAAGATTTAGATCCAAAAGGACCGCAGCCTTAGGAGCCAAACAGGATGCCATGCAGAGTGGGGTTAAGGTGGCATTTTAAAGCAGACATCAGAAAGGTGTGTATGGAATCCACAGTTGGGCAGAAAATTTGTTTTACTCCCTCAGTTGTTTTTCCTCATTTCTGCTGTATAGTAATAAAAAGATCATGTCATCCCTTTTCCATAGGGATAAGCAGATTTTTACAGAAGTGAAGGCAATTGTTACCACTCACAGCCCATTACCCTATTCTAATCTCATCTGCAGGCCAGTAGGATCTCCCAGGCATTCCAGAGCAAAAGGTCCACAGCTCTTCAGTGGCGCCTGGCTCCATATTAAGTTTCTTTAGCCATCACAAGAGACCTGGGTAAATTATTACTCAGGTCTGAGCACTCTAGTGACAAGAATAGGGCAGTTCATTTCTGGGATGGCAATAACACAGTGCCATCAGGTTAGGGCTGGTTGTAATGTTGCTACAAGGAAAAGAGACTTCCTCACCTGCTGAGAGTCGGTCCTGAGGCATACAAATAGTTTGGCCCTGTGGAGGAATGGCCCTGTGTGGTGTTTTACAATATCAAAAGTTATATTGCAACCCTGCCCCCAGCCCTCTGCCCCCAGCCTGCACCAGGTATGATGTACCTGATGGGGTTTGGCTTTTAAAATCCTATCCAGCTTTGTCTCCTACCAAGAGACCCAGTGGGAGAAGATGGTCTCAGCACAAATACTGAGACAGTCAGTCTTCAGGCACTCTACCTCTATGTCTGATAAGTACTAACTTGAAAGTATTTGGGAGAATGGGGAGAAACATTTACAATTTCCAAACTGGTTTGTTTTGTGAGTTTAATGAAATCTTTGGCTAGGAAAAAAAAAAAAAAAAAAAAAAAAAAAAAAAAAAAAAAAAAAAAAGACATGACCACAAACAGGCTGTCTTCTTTAATTAAAATATAAAATATCTGTTTAAAAAAGGTAAGATTGATAATTTATAATAAAAGAGCTATTTTAAAAACATGTGAGCTAGATTAGATGCTAAAATTAAAAATATATATTTAAAATCATTTTGGGGTTGATATTTAAAGTGAAGATAAATTCTAAAATAACTATGTGCTCATCTCTTTCTCTGGCCTTGGTTGTTGGTCTCAGACTTGGGTTCTCTCTTTCTCTTTTTTTTAGTTAGTTGGGCCACTGTTTTTTTCAAATAACCAGTTCATAAATTCTTTTATTCTTTGTATTGTTTCCTTTTTTCTATTTCATTGGTTTCTACTCTGATTTTTATTATTTCTTGCCATTGATTGAATTTGGTCCACTGTTGGATATAATTTTTAAGCCATTTATGTCATAGAAAATGTTCCTTTTTCCTTTGATTATGGCTGATTGTTTTGCTGAGTCTATTAGTCAAGGCTTACCATCATAGTCTTTTATGGCTAGGAACACATTTTTCTAGGCTTTTCTGCCTTTCTAATTTTCTGTTGAGAAATCTGCTATTATTTTATTTGGTTTTCTTTTGTACACGACTTGAAAATTTTCTCTTCTAGCTTTTCCATAGACTATCTTTATTGTGAATACTTAGTGTTTTAATGATGATTTTCCATGGGCATTTTCTATTCTGGTCTTGTCTATTTGGTGTTCTGTGTAGTGCCTGTATTTGTATGTATGTGCATTTCCTTAGTTTGGGGGAATTTTCTTCTATGATTTTGTTAAAGATCTGGTCTATGGCATTGACTTAGGATTCTTCTCCCTCATCTATGCCTACCATTCATAAAAATCTTTTATGGTATCCTTGTATCTTCTTGTCTTATGTTTAAAATGGTTTTCATATTCCTTACTTATTTGTATTATATTCTCTACTTTTATCTTTGAGCTATCTTGCTTCATTTGAATGTAAGTCTTCACTTTGAGTTTTCTAGTTGAGGTCCTCACTTGTTTAATCCCATCTCCATCTCTGTTTGGGTACCTGCAAATGTTTCCTTCTCGCTTGAATTCCATTCAGGAGCCCTGAGTTGTCTTTTTCATTCCCATCAGTTTCATGTTTATGTTTCCTTAGGCACTACCGAGATGTTCATTCCCCTTAAACTGTTAATCTGTTTCATTCTATCTTCCTTCAACTCTGTGAATACTTTAATAAAATTTATTATTGTTCTTTTAAACTTTTGTGTCTCAGTGTTCACCTAGGTGATTCATATTGGCAAACATTTATACAGGATTGATAGGTTTCGGAGGGAAGATACTGGCTTGATCTTTCATACTCTTGGTATTTTTACAAAGATCTGGGCAGATGGACCTCATTTGCTACCTCTGAGTCTGATGTGGACAGGGCAGGTTCAGAAAGGAGAGGTACTGGTGGGCTGATCCTAGACGATGGATGTGGCACAGGTGGTGGTGAAATGAACTCAGATGGACCGAGGAAACTGCTGGTATACAAGATGCGCTTCATGGCCCATGCCTGGAATGTGAGGGTAAATCTGGCTAGGTTTGATGTGGCATAGGAGGGGCCTGTGTGTTGTGGCACAAGTAGCAACCGGGTTCTGGGTAAAGCCTGGATATCGTTTTCAGCACAAGTAGAGAAGGCCAAACTAAGTTGGGTCCCCTAGGTTGGTACCCAGGCTAGATCTGGTGTGCTAGGGAGAGAGCAATGACAATAGGATCAAGGAGATTCACTGGATTGGATGCTGGAGCACTTGGGAAGTCTAGCCCTAGAGTGTTTGGACTTAGAGGCACAGAAGGGATCTGTATGTGGTGGCAGGTAGAGCAGGTCTCGGCCAAAGCCTAGAGATTGACAGTGGTAAAACAGGAATGGCCACGCTAGGCTGGGGCCCTGGATGTGGGACGTGACATAGATCTGGTATGTTGAGGAGAAGGATTAGATGGGGCAGGGAGAATCATTGAGATAGATCTAGAGAGGGAGGAGGGAAGTCTCTAGGTATAGTTTTATTTATTTGTAATCATAATGAGTAGTGCTTTGTAAGTATTACATGGCACACATTATATCCAAAAAGGTATTAAACCTTTAGTGATTAGTACATAATATAGTCCAGCTCTGGGCTGATACTTGAAACAAATGTTTACCTTAATCTGTGTCACGTGTTTCACACAGAGCTAACAGAATGTATGCCTGTCCAGAGGCAATTTTACTTAGCTTTCCACTTGACAACTTGAAATGTGAAGTTACATCCTACCCACACCCTGCTAATGTCAGTAATGTCATCCACCTGTTCATTTAGTGCATTTTCAGTAGTCAGCCACAACCTTCTTCATAGATGTAAGGATCGATCGCTTGCAAATCACTAAATTAATCTAGATCTATTATATTTACAAAATACAAATATAGAACAGCCTCTTGAATTTGACTTTTAAAGGGATACAATGTTCTTGATATTCATAAACTAAAAAAAACAAAAACAAAAACAAACAAAAAAAAATTTTCTCCCTGAAACTTAACAAAACTGGATGCCTTGCATTTTATTTGGAGGCAATGGCCTATGGCTTCCTCCAACTACATTTTAATTCCTCTTTTCTAAAAACATTGCCTCTTGTGAACTGAATACTATGTTGAGGGTGTGATTCTATGTTGACTTTGATATATCGTGGAGAAGTCCTCTGATCATGTCTATTTGTGGTTCTAAATGCCTCTTGGATCTGGATGTCCATTTCTTTCTCTACATTTTAGAGATTTATGCTATAACACCTTTTTACTTTTTTGGTTTTTCAAGACAAGATTTCTCTGTGTAGCCTTGGCTGTCCTGCACTCACTTTGTAGACCAGGCTGACCTCAAACTCACAGAGATCTGCCTGCCTCTGCCTCCTGAGTGCTGGGATTAAAGGCGTGTGCCACCACACCTGGCCTTATGCTATAATTTAATTGACTAAATTATCTCTGGCCTTAAGCTTTATCACAGATCTCTGGTGTCTGAAATGTTTTTTCTTGTGCGTGCATGCCAGAATTATTGGTAATTTCAATGATTTTTTTATTTTGTAGACAGACAGGCACACACACACACACACACACACACACACACACACACACACACACACATGAATTATTTTATTGTCTCAACATTGTTTTTCATCCATGTAATTCATTCTTCTCATTGGTCTTGTCTGTTGATCACAATTTATGCTATAGCTTTTGTTTGATTCATTTATTTGGTTGAATAATACATTTTCATAATTTATTTTTAGAACTTTTTATAGAGTATTTCCTTGCTGATTTTCCTCTATGTTTTTAAATTTCTCTTCTAAATTGCTACATATTTCATTGATTTTGATATTTTCCTTGTCTATGTGCTAACTTGATTCTCTATATTATCATCTGCTTATTTCAGTAGTATATGTATCCAGTGACCATTTTCTTTTAAAGTATGACTGAATTGTTTTTCTTCCATTTCAACTAGTCCATTGTTATTGGTTTTTTATATTCAAAAGCTATGTCCCCATAAAGGGTCATAGTGGGCT
This sequence comes from Acomys russatus, assembly GCF_903995435.1. Lineage (NCBI taxonomy): Eukaryota > Metazoa > Chordata > Mammalia > Rodentia > Muridae > Acomys > Acomys russatus. The sequence continues at coordinate 19,781,875 of NC_067156.1, read as the reverse complement.
GTGTATTCATATTTCTTATACTCCTTCGTTGTATTTTGTGTATCTTCTTGGGTGAGTGTGTCCTGCAGTTTTATTTTCCCTACTCTTTTTATTTTATTTTCCAAAAATCTTCCAGAGAGTTGTCTTCACTTGGATTTATATCCTTCACTAAGGTTTAAGGGGCAAGCTCTGTGCAGTAGCAGATGCTGTGACCTGGCAGCAGTATTGGCATAGCTTGCAGGAAGACACTTGTGTATCTTCTTATATCTGTGATAAAGTTCAGAGACAATAACGCTAGAGAACTCATTGGCAAAAAAACATGGACTTCTTTCTTGTGTTTTTATACTTGCTGCGATTAAGATGTCTTCTTCATATTGTCGGTGCAAGGTTGCAGAGAGCACAAAAAAAGAAAAAAGAAAAAAGAAAAAAAAAGGAATAAAGAGTTCCACTCAAGTCCTGTCTATGATGACATCAGTTTAAAAACAACTTTTAGAACATTTTAAATTCATCGACACAAACAGTTTAGGTGCCCATCACTCTGCTGAACAGCTGTAGTTAAGGCAGTGTTGTGATTATATAAGAGACACAAAAACATTTCTAGCAGAGCTCCTGTAGGAAGGAGTTACCGGAGAAGTACTGCTGCTCACAGAAACCAGGAGAAATACAGGTCAATGAGCAACAGGCAGTCACTGCAGGGACCTGACGGATATTAAATTAGTAGGAGGCACAGAATTAATTAAACCACAGTGAACATCAGTTATAACTGAGTACCTTATGGAAGGTAGGAAAGAGGTGTTTTGAGAAAATGTCATTAACGGGAAGCATAGAAAGAAATGGAAGAATAATTATTCATACAAAAGGAACAATTGGTGAAAAGGTCTTAAGGTAGGAACATACTTAGCACTACAAAACCCTGATAGAAAGGTCACCATGGTTTGAGTGTATCTCAACTTGAAGTTACAATGGCAAATGCCGTATCATGTGCATAGGAAGAAAAGAAAACCATCTTATGTATGATTCTTCAGGTACAATGAGCATTTATTTAACATGTGAGAGAACTCCACTAGGTATTTTTACAACATAGATTAGAGATAGGAATTCAGAGGGCTTAGTGGAATAAAAGACAAAGATAAAAATGGATATAGAAAAGCTACCCCCAGGAAATGGGAAGTGGGTTTCATGAAGGTCATTCCTATGATGAAGGGCTGAGAAGGAATGGGATAACAATTACTCTTGATCTGATGATTACCACCCATTGCTTTTAAAACAAAGTCAAAAAGAAAAATCAATAAAAGTTATTAGTTACCTTTCTACATTTTTTTACCAGTTTACCAATTTCCTCAGCTTATTAATTTGACAGTCAAGTTGGTCTTGTATAAAGATACCAGATAATAATCAGGATGAGCTCAACAATGAAACAAATTTGTTTTCTGAACATAACATTTGTATATTATTATATAATATTGTATGTCAGAAAAATCTGGCTATTAATTAAATTAACTGAAATAAAAACAGGTACAATAGCTGCACTGCCACAAGACTCAGAATATTAAATAGAATTTGTATGTTCTTCTGAGTTGCACAATAACATTCCTCCATTCCATCCTTAAGCAAGAAATAAATTACTCCTTTGTTCAAAAAGGACCATTCTTATAGTATGTTATAGTTATTAAACTATAATATCTCACTGTGTATAGTTTATAAACTAATATTATGGTAGAAAAGACAGAGCATATCTACATCATATCTGTATGTATAAGAAAAACAGTATATTCACGGTTTATTACTGTCTATTATTTCTGTAATTTTCTAAAATTTTCAGAAACTTTACTTGCAAATAGAGTTAGCTAGTGTGCACTTTGGTTAGGATGGACTAAGATACAGGGCATAACAATGACCCAATGGCTTAAGAAGTATGAAGGTCTCCAGTTCAATATAAAATCATCCAGAGAAGGTGTTCTTAGCAATAGGGTGTCTTCCATTTACCATGACTCAAACACATAGGAGGAGGCAGCTCTACCAACTTCATGAATAGACCTGTGCTGTCATCTCAATAGGAAGAAAGTAAGGCACATGAGAAGGCATCTAATAGTGTGCGTCTAGGTGTGAATTATCTTCTGTGTCAATGTTCAGTACAAACATATCTAGGAAATGTGACCAAATAAGACAGCTGAATCCCACACCAGTGTGTTGACTACGAAAGAAGAACATGAGATTAGTGTGCCTCTCTTTCCATCATGAGTTCTGAGAACTATTGACAATTAGGAGAATATGGCTCAAATTGCTATAACTTTTAGAACCTCAAATCCACTCCCATGTCCTAGATTTAGTTTATAGATGTCTTTGAACTTGGTCATCAGTCAAGGATGAGTGACAGCAATGAGTGAGACATTTTCCCAGGGAATGGCTCTCTGCTGCTGCTCTGTAGTTGTTAATGTTCTCAAGGCAATGCCTTTAATCCCACTACTGGGATGGAATTCAGAGGCAAGCAGATGTGAGCTGGAGGCCAGCCTAGACTACAAAGTGAGTCCAGGCTGGCCAACGTTACACAGAGAAATCCTGTCTCAAAAATTAAAATAAAAAAGTAATTAATAAATAGAAAAGACATAAAAACTTGGAAAAAATGCCTCAGTTGGGAGCACAAGGAAAAAAACTTGATCAGGAGATATTTTTTTCTGCACTCATTCATTTCTCTTGCTCTGTGAGTTTTTATTTTCTGGTGGAGGTAGGCATAAAGCCTTGGGCAACATAAATATGTTCTCTTACTGAATTCCCAGACAATTTTAAAAACTTGGATACTTTTGACAATATGACGTGATTAGGAATTCGACTCAATGTTATATAAAAAGTCCTTTGGACATTTATGTCCTGTGGCCTTGAGGTGTGGGGTAATTTTATTTTACCTAACCACTGAGTATTCAATGCGGAACCTCTAAATTCATATCCTGGCTTCCTCAGGTGGAAATCCAGACTGTTATTGGTAAAGTTCTCAACTAGGATAGAAGGTGTAGGGTGAGATAGGAAGGGTAGGAGGGATAGAACTGTTCCTGTGTGGGAAAGTTCCTCAGGAAGACAAATAAAAGGGAGGGGAATAGAAAACATCTGTCGGCAGGAGGTACCTTTGTCAAGGTTCTTCAAACAAACAAAATACACACACAATGTAAACTCCTCCCCCCCCACACACCCCAAATACCTATGGAAATGTAAACATAAAGGGAACCAATGGTGTGGTGTGTTTAAAATAGATCTTAAAAATGAAAAAAATAAAACCACAAAAATCTCACTCTCTGGTAAGTTCAATCAATAGAAACTGCAAATAGGCTTTGTGTGTCTGAGAGTTTGTATTTCAGGATTGACTGCTGGAATCACAGCACCTGCAGGCCTGGAATCAATGAGTAAGAAAACCTGAGGCTACACCAGTTCCTACCTGATTGGTCAGCCTTTGTTTTTAAAGGCCTACTTCCATTCATTGAATGAGACTCATCCATGTCACTGGAAGTATTCTTCACTGTTCAAGTGCTCCTGGCTTAAATATCAATCAAACCTAAAAATCTGCCACAGTGATATCTGGACTGTTGTTTAGTCAAGCTGCCATCACCACAGCCTCATCTTCTTGTCACACATCACGACAAGAGGGATGCTTGAAAACACCAGGGCACTAGAGTACTCAACCTAACTCTTTTAGTATCTAGGGATGTAGTTCATCATCATGTTAGTTAGGATATTCTCCTTGACAAATAAAGAGGGAGAAGGATACAGAGAGGGAGGGAGGGAGGGAGGAAGAGGGGAGATGGAAAGGAGAAGAGAGAGAAAGAAAACCATGTGTTTTTTTTTTCTACCACAAAGGAGTCAGTCTTATTTGATTCACAAGAGTAAGTTACATGATAATAAAATTATAGGCAATACATAGACAAGTGTAATCAAATAATAATAATAAAAAAAGAGGCCATCAGTTCAAGAGCAAGTGAGTGAGAAAGTAACGGGAGAAGGCTTAGAGGAAGGAAAGGAAAGATATTAAGTAATGCAACTATATTTTAATTAAATATAGTTTCTTACTGATTTTACCACAATCTTTCCTAAATAATGTTTCTATCTTTCAATGGTAGAAAGGGGCTAACATTAAATATTAAACTTGCTCTTGTCCAAAGGAGGCATGTAAGAACTAAGTTACCAGCTCCATAAACAAGCTCAAATGCAAACAATGTGATAAATATTCTCTAACTTGTATTTTTTACAAGAGTGCTCTAAACAGATTTGCTGGATATTTTCTGATATATTGCTTGGGAAATTGACATCCTTTAAATCATTTGAGGAGCCTAATAGTTAACAGAACATATCAGAATGAAGTATGGCTGAATTTATGCTAAGCATCTAAGACACACAGTAAATTTGCTTTAAATGAGGAAAGTTTGTAGAATAATTAAGATCTTTTTTTTTTTTTTTTTTTTTAAGTAGGAAAAAGTAATTTAAGCCTCCTCTTACCGAACTCACCTCTAGGGTTGAAACTTTATGGACATGAAAATAGCAAAGGGAATTGAAAATTGTTCTGGGGGTAAAGGAAAAAAACTATCTGTATAAAAATAATGAAAATGAGGAATTAATCACTCTGGTATCTTTATTCAGTACACATTTTAAAAATCTAAAATACACAAAGCCTCAATTTATGAACACCACTAATTGGATTCAACATTAAAAAAATACTGAGTGGGGAAATAAGAGTTTGTAGGGATAGTCTGAGTGAGGTAGAGGGAGGACTGAGAGGTAAATATGATCAAAATTGTAAATATGTGTGAAATTCCTAAAGAATTGACATAAATATTATATTTACTTTTTTATTTTTGAGAATTTCATATATGCAAATAAATGCCTTTTGATCCAATCTGTCCACCAAGTGCTCCTCTATTCTTCTAACCACTATTCAATCCTTCAAAAGTTAGTTGAATCAGAGACCCAGAAATAAACCCACACACCTGCAGACACTTGATTTTTTTACAAAGAAGCCAACTTTATTCAATGGAAAAAGGATAGCATCTTCAATAAATGGTGCTGGTCTAACTGGATGTCTACATGTAGAAAAATGGAATTAGACGTACATTTATTACTATGCACAAAACTCAAGACCAAGTGGATTAAAGACCTCAACATAAAACCAGAGACACTAAATTGGTTAGAAGAAAAAGTGGGGAAGAGCCTGGAACACATTGGCACAGGAGACAACTTCCTGAACAGAACACCAACAGCCCAGGCCTTAATGTCAACAATTAATAAATGGGACCTCATGAGGCTGAGAAGCTTCTGTAAGGCAGAACACACTGTCAACAGACCAAATTGACAGCCTACAAACTGGGAAAAGATCTTCACCAACCCTTCATCTGACAAAGGGCTAATATTCAAAATATATAAAGAACTCAAGAAATTAAACACCACCAAACCAAACAACCCAATTAAGAAATGGGGCTCAGAATTAAACAGAGAATTTTCAACAGAGGAATAGCAAATGGCTGAGAAACACTTCAAGAAATTCTCAACGTTCTTAGTCATTAGGGAAATGCAAATCAAAACTATTCTGAGATTCCATTTTATACCCATTAGAATGGCTAAGATAGAGAACTCAAGTGACATCACATGCTGGTGGGGATGTGGAGAAAGGGAAACACTCCTCCATTGCTGGTGAGTGCAAACTTGTATAACCCCTCTGGAAATCAACCTGGTGCTTCCTCAGGAAATTGGGAGTAGCTCTACCTCAAGGCCCAGCTATACCACTCCTGGACATACACCCAAAAGATGTTCCACCATACTCAACTATGTTCATAGCATCTTTATTCATAAAGCCAGAATTTAGAATCAACTCAGATGTCCCTAAACTGATGAATCGATAAAGAAACTATGGTACATTTATACAATTGAATAATAGTCAGCCATTAAAAACAATAAAATTAAGAAATTTGCAGGCAAATGGATGGAATTAGAAAAGATCATCCTGAGTGAGGTAACCCAAACCCCAAAAGAATGCATGGTATGTACTTAATTATAAGCAGATATTAGCCATATAGTACAGGATTACCATACTACAATTCAGACCTATCGAAGATAAATAACAAGGAGGAACCGAGGGAGGATGCTTAAATCTCATTCAGAAGGGAAAATAGAATAGACAGGGAACATGGTAGGAGAGGAAGTGGGGAGAGACATGGAGATGGAGATCAGACCTGGGAGAGTGTAGGTAGGAGGACAAAGGCTTGCAGAGAGAAGAGAAACTGTGGGTTGGGGCATCTCTGTGGCAAGCTAGAGATGTAGTACAGGGTAGTCTCCTGGGGGGATATGGGAATAACTCTAGCTGTGACTCCTAGTAGCAGGAGTCATGGAGATTGAAGAGGACACCCTCTAACTAGACAGGACTCCTAGTAGAGAGAGGGGCAAACCAACCCACCTATAAAAATTTCTACCAAAAAATAGAGCAGAGATTTAAGGAATGTCCAACCAATGCCTGTCCCAACAGGAGACCTACTACATGGAAGAGAGCCAACCCCTGACACTATTGACTATACTATGCTTACAGACAAGAGCCTAGGATAGCTGTTCTCTGAAAGGCTCCATCCAGCAATGGATAGAAACAGATGCTGAGACTCACAGGCAAACATTGTGCAGAGTGCAGGGAGACCTGTGGAAGAATAGGGGAAGGATAGAAGGGAGGGTACAAGACCTTCACAAGAAGACCAATATAGCCTACTAATCAGGGCCTAGGGGGCTTTTGGAGAGTGAGGTACCAACCAAGGATGATGCATGAGCTGGACCTCGGCCCCCTACACACACGTACCTGATGGGCAGCTAGGTCTTTATGTGGGTTTCTTGCTAAGGGAAGCAGTGGCTGTCTCTGACATGGACTGTTGCCTGTTTTTAGATCACTTGGGGAGGCTGCCCTGCCAGGTCTTAGGAGAAAAGGATGGGTACAGTCTTGATGTGTCTGATGTACTTTGATGCTGATTAATAAAAAGCCATAACCTGGACAGGGCAAAGGAGATAGGTGTAGCTAAGGCTTAGAGAGGCAGAGAGGATCCTGGGAAGAGGAAGAGAGACCCAAAAAGAGAGAGAAGAAGGTCGCCTCATCATGGGTTAGGTGGAAGAAAAGTACGTGGCCAGCGTGGATGGAAGATTCAGACCAGATGAAGAACATTAGCAAGTATTTGGGATTATGGATGGGAGGTAGCTTGATAGAAATTATTAGAAACAGATGGCATGGGCTTGGGGTAGGTACCCCATACTTGCCCCACTATGGGAAGTAGTTTAGAGGATTAATGTCTGCCCTGCCCCAGGTTTACTAAGGCTATTTTAAAATATAACAGGTGTCTGTATATTGATTGCTAGAGGGTTTTACTGAAGTAATAATAATTATAGAACTGATAATAAACAATTATTAGGCCATATTGATAAATTAACAACAACATTGATGTGCTGGGGTGGGTTGGTGGGGAGGGCTCTCCTTTTCTGAGGGGAGAGGGTATGGGGGAAGAGAAGGGGGTAGTAGTGAGAGGAGAAAAGGGAGGGGCTATGATCGGGATGTAAAGTTTTAATTAATTAATCAAAATCCCACAGAGTCCACTTAGTCAATGGACTAAATTCTGACTAAATACCCTGAGTGAGATAAGCCACACCCAGTACTGGAATCCCTTTGTTTGGTGACCTGTGGTCACCCTGGCAGTCCCAGAACTGTCATAGCACCTCCTTCATCAGTGGGTGCATCTTTCTAGGCCAATCATTATTGTAGTTTGCAGGGTTACATTTGCGTAGGTCTGTCGATTGCTTTTCCTCCAGGCAATATAGAGAGAACCTTCCAGCACTGTTAAAGGTCTTACAGTCCAGTTGTAGAGGGTAACCCAGAGCAGTGGCAACAGCTTGTCACGTTTGAGGCTGTCGGTAGGACCGTGTGTGTGCCTGGATATCTGGCCACCTACTAGAGTATGGGTAGCCTCCCCTGGACGGCTTCACTAAGGAAAACTGGCTCTTCCTCCCCCAGTACCCATGAGTTGCAAATAACTTCTCAGCTAGCTGTGGAATTTCCTGCTTCTCTCTCCCATTCATGCTGCAAAGTTGGCTGCCTTGACCCTCCGTAGGTTTCATGCACACAGTCACAGATGCTGTGAGTTCATGTGTGCATTGACCCTGTCTTGTCTGTCAAGGGGTGTTTTGGCACAAGCTTCCTCTTATTTTTGGTTGTCAACTTGACTACATCTGTATGAAACTACACTCTTGAAAGGGAGGGCACACCTATGAAGAGGTTTCTTTCTTCTTTCTTTTCTTTTCTTTCTTTTTTTTTTTCTGGTTTAAACTAGGTGAATCTACTTCTGGTCTAGACATTTGGGGAAGGAAGGTACATGCCTTTAATTTAGATCTTGAGTTAGGCACACACTTAATCTGGACAATATATTCTGCTAGAAGTCTACATGAGGCCACAGGAGAGGGAAGCCTTTGCCCTTTGCCTGCTTGACCTTGCCTTGTTAGCACACCCATTTCTTCACTGACATTAGAGCCTCCTTCTTTGGATTTCCAGCATACATGCATGATTCGCTGAGACATCCAGTCTTCTGGACTGAGCAATTCCTGCATTCTTGGGCTTTCTGTCCACATCCTGTTGTTGTTGGATTAGCTAGACTGAAGTCTGTAAATTAATCCAATAAATTCTTCTCTTCACACACACACACACACACACACACACACACACACAATATATATATACTAAACATATATATGTATGAACACATATATGTACACACATGTATGTATATATATTCTATACAATCTGTTACTATACAGGACCCTGACTAATCCACTTCCTATATCTCTGGTTCTGAGAGTTAGAGTTGATCACTCCATAGTCCTTTAGCCTTTCCAAGTTGGCCAGTTATAGATCCTTGTATTAATACCCTCTACTTAAAAAGAAATATCTCTAATAAGGTTTGAGAGATGCAAAAAATATATGAGCATAATCGTAAGAACTTAGATATTTTATTAGTATATTTATATTATTATAATAATATACTGTATTGTTACCCATTTAGAAGACTAGTACTAGGTTCTTCCTTAGAGCCTGGGATCTAACCATCCATAGCTTCTGGGCCCAGTTAATGTTACCAAGCCCGACATGAGATTGGTTTTATGGAGTAGGTTTAAGTCTAATTAGAAAGTAGGTATTAATTCCCACATACATACATATATATAAGTATAGATTTCCATACTCTATATTAAGGAAGCTTTTTGAAGGAAACTCTGACAGTAGAAGGTTTCTCTGTGTCTTTTTCAAAGTTCTTCCAAATGAGTTAGTCCTCACCCATTACTTTCCACAATGTCCTCCCACACCTCACCCCACCTCACTGTTCCTGTTTGCACTTCATATTGTCTGTGCTCTATCCACTTCTGTTTGATAGAAGTATGTTTGGTGAGGCTGCACATTTTGAAGTCAAACAAACAAAGCATCTCAGGACAGTGCTTCATGGAAAAAGGGGGTTTCAGGCGAGAACAGGTGTTTCTGATTCGACTTAAGTTCTTTTTTTCCTCCTAAGAAACCACCACCAAGAAAGCTCAAACTGTAAAATCTAAATAGAATTGTTGAAATACAGGAATGATTCTCTCTTTTTCTTTCTCAAGAGTAATGTTGTCTCCAGTGCTGTGTCTAGCACATATATTATACACAATGTATTCCCTATTCCCTAAATCATGTTATCATGGTACAGGTAAATACCAATGTGCATGGGATTTTCAAAAGGATTGTTGCCACTGGCCACTTTGTTATAAGCATGGCGCATAGAATAAAAATCACTAATGCTCCCAAGTCCACGTAATGGGATAGTGGAACATACACACGTGATTTTTATATTATTTCCTACCTTTTTAATAGTGTTGTCTTAGATCTGAAGGAGGACGTATTTCCATTGTTGCTCAGCCGTACATGTAGCCTTGCTCCTAATACAGTCATAGGTGAGTGTGTATACACACAAGTACATAAACAAATCTGTTTTAAAAAGTTTTACCCTTTGATTTGTTGGTTTTTAATCAGGTATATTAGGTGTGGTAAGTACTTGTGCTTATTTCTTAGCTTTCTGTATTATTCTTTCATAAATACTGAAGAACCTAGTTGTAGGTCCCCATGGTTCTGTCATCTCTTTTACTTCTGGAGTCTCTGATGAACCAGCACTGAAGTACCCTTGCAAATATTAGTCTTTAGGGGAAATTGCCCCCAAATCTTAGTCTGCAGTTAGACATGCTTAAGTCATTGTGGGGCATCACAGTCTATCTAAGTAACCTAGTAATATACCTTAGAATTCTCTTTACAAGAAAAAATTTCACCCATGCCATTAAAAAATATATATACTTCCTTGCAAGTAAGTAAGGTGATAACCCAGTCTTCAGTAATATGATCTCCTACCTTCAAAAAGCTCAAAGTCCTACGATAAAAATCTCCAGGATTACGTTCAGATAATGTTCCCCCTGACGCATAATGAGCACACTGAACAGTAAGTAATGTGACTTCCTCGTGAGGGACACAGAAATCTAGATGAGCTCCTGAACAACAGTTGTAATGACTAGACACTAAAGATCTAGGCAAGTAAGGCAAGTTGTGAAATCTGTGACCAACAATTGTCAGAAGTGAGTCTCACTGTCATTTCAATGTCTTGTGCCTTGTGCTCTGGAGTCTGTTTTTCTATGAGAAAATGTGTTTTTAGTGTCCAAACCTATGCAACTTTAAGGTGAAGTATAATTTTCCACCTTGCATAGAAACTCAGATTCTGTGTATCTCCCACAAGTCACTTTATTGCCAACCAGAGTTTCTGGACTATCATTGCAGATTGACTCCACCCACAAGTTTAGGTCCAACAAGCAAAAGGCCCTTACCATGTGTCCTTACACTAGTCAGTAAGTAGGCGACTTCTCATCTATGGAATACTGATTACCTACTCACATTTGTGCTTGGTAAATCTATGCTCTCAGCAGATGGAGGAGCTAGATGGAAACTATATGGAAAGTCTTATTTGTTGATATTAATTGGCGTATTATTTTTTTCTGGTAGTCATACCAAAGCATTGTATTACAAAAGGTAACCCAAAATCTCTGCCTTGCTATAAATATCTTAATGGCAAATAATTTGAATTTTAATGTATGCATAAAGGAGTCTTGGCTGAAAGAAGAAAACTGATGATTCAAGAGACGTCACCACCATTATCACAAATGGTGGTGCATTGTTTTATTTTCAAAGGAATAAAGTCTTATATTTATGAATTTTTTCCTTTTTTAATTGAAAAATAAAATCATTCATATTACATCTCAATTGCTATCCCATCTCGTGCATCCTGCCATTCCTCCCTCCCTCCTGCTTTTACCCCATTCCCCTTCCCTATGACTGTGACTGAGGGGGACCTCCTCCCCCTGAATATGATGCTAGGGTATCAAGTCTCTTCTTGGTAGTCTGCTATCCTTCCTCCAAGTGCCATTGGGCCTCCTCATCAAGGGGACATGGCCAAATGTGGAGCCCCAGAGTTTGTATGAAAGTCAGTCCCGGTTCTCCACCTAGTGGTGTAGAATGTCCTGTCCCTTGGCTAGGTCTGGGTAGGGGTTTGATGATAACTGTATGTATTTTCCTTGGTTGGTGCCATAGATTGAGCAGAACCCCTGGGCCCAGATCCACCCATCATAGTGTTCTTCTTGTAGGTTTCTAGGAACCTCTGGATCCTTCTATTTTCCTATCTCCTGTATTTCTCTCACCTAGAGTCCCAATAGGATGTCCTCACCTCTATCCCACTTTCCTGGTAAGTAAAGACTTTTATGAGACATGCCCCTTGGGCTAGTGTCCAGTTATAAGTGAGTATATACCATTCGAGTCTCTCTGCTTCTGGGTTAGCTCACTCATTATGATCATTTATAGTTCAATCCATTTGTCCACAAATTTCAGAAATTCTTTGTTTTTAAAAGCTGAGTAGTATTCCATAGTATAAATGCACCACAGTTTCCTTATCCATTCTTCTACTGAGGGGCACTTAGGCAGTTTCCAGGTTCTGGCTATTATGGATAAGGCCGCTATGACCATGGTTGAGCATATGTCCCTGTTGTGTGATGGAGCATCTTCTGGGTATATTCCAAGGAGTTGAATAGTTGGATCTTGAGGAAGCCGTATTCCCAGTTTTCTCAGATAGCACCAGACAGTTTTCCAAAATGGCTGCACTAGTCTGCATTCCCTTTTCTTATGCTATAAACAATAAACTCAGAAATTTTTGTGAACAGCCAAGTGAAACCATGATATTAACTTTGCATGAAGCACAGCTTTCCTCTCAGACTGTGGTACTGTAACAATGCCATATCATAAACAATCACTGCTCATCCAATTTTACTGAAGAGTTCCTCATAGGCAAATCTGCAAGAACTGATGATCTTGACCTCTGGACCTAAAATCCATCACTTACCAAGCTTGCAATGTGGCATGTGGGGAAGACATAGAAGCATGGGGCTATTGCCCAGTTAACATCTCATCTTAAGCTAAAAAGCAATCTGACCAATATTTCAATTTGCACGGAGAATTCTTTATGAGCTTTGGACAGGTTTGCCTTTCAATTGCAGGATTTGAATAGCTTCTGTGGTAAGGGAGACGCTGCCAGCAGATGATAATTTTGAATTTCACCTCATCATTAATGCTCCGGACCCCTAGGGAAGTCACTGTGCCTTTGACGAAGGTCGGAACATTTTATAACCTTAATAAAGGCACATAGCCCCAGGAGTAGCAAGTGTGAGCAAGTGTGGGGAACTGATTTAATAAAAATATAACTAAATTTCCACTTTATATTATATCAGCTTGAGAATTTCAAATGAAAATCAACACATGAACAGTACAATATCCCTCAGACTTCAGAGCCCCTAAAATATGTATTCACATACATGATATTCAAGGATAACGAGAAAAATATTTTCCTCCTGTAGTACAAACATTTCCTGCAATTTTTATATTTCATTGTTTAGTATTTTTACGAGAATACTATACAGTAACAAATAGGTACCTTAATAGATATGAATTCACCATCATAAACATGATGCTTCCCAATGTAAATTTGTTTCTGTATGGATTTGGTTTACTCTGTTTTTAGGTGTAATGTGAGCAAAAAAAAAAAAATCATAAGCAAAATGACTATAAGAGTTTTATTGCCATTTATATCCCCAAGGGATGAGTCAGTCTGTTTTAAATGTTAATAATAAATCATAGTTTTGCAGAATCTTTAAGGGGGGAAATCTTTGTAATTTATAAGTCAGTAAATACTTTTTTCTTTTTCTGAGGTTTCTACTTCCTTCCATCAACTGTCATTTTCTGGCCGTGTTTTTATGCTTGAGAACTGAGAAAGAAAACAAAGCATGCCTTGCCAGCACCGGGAGATAATATTTCATCTTTGTTGACCTTCACAGAAACCTTTAGAGGAAAGCATTATTATTCTTATTCACAGACTGTGGATCATAAAGGTTAAATAATTTTGCAAGGTCACCCTCTTGATGATTATTAGAGCTGAGTTCTGCTGAATTTTCTCAATGCAATAAAACACACTGTATGTTGCAATGAGAGACAGGAGCCCAGGAGTCTTGGAAAACTACCTACACTAGGTCCCTAGCAGGAATGTTCATGGTGGTCCCTGAATTAACCAGGCAATTGACTTTTGGGTTGTTTCTCAAGGTGAGTTTTGGGGAGGCAGGAATGTTGGGATACGCTGGACATAGTAAGACAGTGATTTGAGCTAGAAACCCAAAATGAAAATGTAAATAATCAACCTTATATGCAAATAACTAGTAGAAGGCTTCCAGAGTCCCACAGTCATAGAGAGGGATAAAAGAGGAGCACTGTCACGTCAGGGAAATAATTGAAGATTCATATCTACAACTCCATCACTATGTTGTGCTTTATCAAAGCCTGTTTTCTTTTTTTTTTTTTTTTTTTTTTTTTTTTTTTTATTAATTTATTCTTGTTACATCTCAATGTTTATCCCATCCCTTGTATCCTCCCATTCCTCCCCCCCCCCCATTTTCCCATTATTCCCCTCCCCTATGACTGTTCCTGAGGGGGATTACGTCCCCCTATATATTCTCATAGGGTATCAAGTCTCTTCTTGGCTACTTGCTGTCCTTCCTCTGAGTGCCACCAGGTCTCCCCCTCCAGGGGACATGGTCAAATGTGAGGCACCAGAGTATGTGAGAAAGTCGTATCACACTCTCCACTCAACTGTGGAGAATATTCTGACCATTGGCTAGATCTGGGAAGGGGTTTAAAGTTTACCTCCTGTATTGTCCTTGGCTGGTGCCTTAGTTTGAGCGGGACCCCTGGGCCCAGATCTGCCTATCATATTGTTCTACTTGTAGATTTCTAGGACCCTCTGGATCCTTTTATTTTGCTGTTCTCCCATGCGTCTCTCATTTAGAGTCCCAATAGGATGCCTTCCCTTCTGTCCCAGTTTCCTGGTAAGTGAAGGCTTTCGTGGGACATGCCCCTTGGGCTAGTATGCAGATATAAGTGATTATATACCATTTGATTCTTTCTGCTTCTGGGTTAACTCACTCATTATGATCATTTCTAGCTCAATCCATTTATCCACAAATTTCGGGAATTCCTTGTTTTTAATAGCTGAGTAGTATTCCATAGTGTATATGTACCACAGTTTCTTTATCCACTCTTCTACTGAGGGACACTTAGGCTGTTTCCATGTTCTGGCTATTATGAATAAGGCTGCTATGAACATGGTTGAGCAAATTTTCTTGTTGTGTGCTGGAGCATCTTCTGGGTATATTCCAAGGAGTGGAATAGCTGGGTCTTGAGGAAGCCCTATTCCCATTTTTCTGAGATAGCACCAGATAGATTTCCAAAGTGGCTGTACTAGTTTGCATTCCCACCAGCAATGAAGGAGTGTTCCTCTCTCCCCACATCCTCGCCAGCATGTGGTGTCGCTTGAATTTTTGATCTTAGCCATTCTGATGGGTGTAAGATGGAATCTCAGAGTTGTTTTGATTTGCATTTCCCTGATGACTAAGGAGGTTGAGCATTTCTTTAAGTGTTTCTCAGCCATTTGATACTCCTCTGTTGAGAATTCTCTGTTTAGTTCCAAGCCCCATTTCTCAATTGGGTTATTCGGTTTGGTGGTGTTTAATTTCTTGAGTTCTTTATATATTTTGGATATTAGACCTTTGTCAGATGTCGGGTTGGTGAAGATTTTTTCCCAGTCTGTAGGCTGTCGCTTTGTTCTCTTGACAGTGTCTCCTGCCTTACAGAAGCTTCTCAGCCTCATGAGGTCCCATTTATTAATGGTTGACATTAAGGCCTGGGCCGTTGGTGTTCTGTTCAGGAAGTTGTCTCCTGTGCCAATATGTTCCAGGCTCTTTCCCACTTTTTCTTCTAAGTGAGTTAGTGTCTCTGGTTTTATGTTGAGGTCTTTAATCCACTTGGATTTGAGTTTTGTGCAAGGTGACAAATATGGGTCCAGTTTCATTTTTTTACACATAGACCTCCAGTTAGACCAGCACCATTTGTTGAAGATGCTATCCTTTTTCCATTGAATGGATTTGGCTTCTTTGTCAAAAATCAAGTGACCATATGTGTGTGGATTCATATCTGGGTCTTCGATTCGATTCCACTGATCAACCAGCCTGTTGCTGTGCCAGTACCATGCTGTTTTAAGTACTATTGCTTTATAGTACAGTTTGAGATCAGGTATGGAGATTCCTCCGGAGCATCTTTTATTGTACAAGATTGCTTTAGCTATTCTGGGTTTTTTGTTTTTCCATATGAAGTTCAGAATTGAACTTTCAATGTCTTTAAAAAATTGTGTAGTTATTTTGATAGGGATTGCATTGAATCTATAGATTGCTTTTGGTAGGATGGCCATTTTTACTATGTTAATTCTCCCGATCCATGAGCAAGGAAGATCACGCCATCTTCTCAGGTCATCTTCAATCTCTTTCTTCAGAGTTTTGAAATTTTTTTCATACAAGTCCTTCACTTGCTTAGTTAGGGTAACTCCTAGATATTTTATATTGCTTGTGGCTAATGTGAAGGGTGTGGTTTTCCTAATTTCTTCCTCTGCAAGCTTGTCATTTGTGTATAGGAAGGCTACAGACTTTTTTGAGTTAATTTTGTATCCAGCCAATTTGCTGAAGGTGTTTATCAGCTTTAGGAGTTCTCTGGTGGAGTTTTGAGGGTCACTTATGTACACTATCATATCATCTGCAAAGAGGGATAATTTGACTTCCTCCTTTCCCATTTGGATACCCTTGATCTCCTTTTGTTGTCTTATTGCTCTGGCTAGAACTTCGAGTACTATATTGAAGAGATATGGAGAGAGTGGGCAGCCTTGCCTTGTTCCCGATTTGAGAGGAATTTCCTTGAGTATCTCACCATTTACTTTGATTTTGGCTATTGGCTTGCTGTATATAGCCTTTATTATGTTGAGGAAAGTGCCTTGTATCCCCGATCTCTCTAAAACTTTAAACATGAATGGGTGTTGAATTTTATCAAATGCTTTCTCTGCATCCAAGGAGATAATCATGTGGTTTTTTATTTTCAGTTTGTTTATATGATGGATTACATTGATGGATTTCCGTATATTAAACCATCCCTGCATGCCTGGAATGAAGCCTACTTGGTCATGATGAATGATATCTTTGATGTGCTCCTGTATTCGTTTTGCAAGTATTTTATTTAGTATTTTTGCATCTATGTTCATAAGAGAAATTGGTCTGAAATTCTCTTTCTTTGTTGAGTCTTTGTGAGGTTTAGGTATCAATGAGACTATGGCCTCATAGAATGAATTTGGTAATTTTCCATCCATTTCTATCTTTTGGAGTAGCTTGAAGAGTATCGGTACTAGCTCGCCCTTAAAGGTCTGGTAGAATTCTGCACTGAAACCATCTGGCCCTGGGCTTTTTTTGGTTGGGAGACCATCGATGATTGCTTCTATTTCTGTAGGGGAAATGGGACTATTTAACTTGTTTATCTGTTCTTCACTCAACTTTGGCAAGTGAACTTGATCAACAAAATCGTCCATTTCCCTTAGATTTTCAAATTTTGTGGCGTATATGCCTTCAAAGTAGGATCTTATGATTCTTTGAATTTCTTCAGTGTCTGTTGTTATGTCTCCCTTTTCATTTCTGATTTTGTTGATTTCAATACTGTCTCTCTGCCTTTTAGTTAGTTTGGCTAATGGTCTGTCTATCTTGTTGATTTTCTCAAAGAACCAGCTTTTGGTTTTGTTGATTCTTTGGACTGTTTTCTTAGTTTCTAATTTGTTAATTTCAGCCCTGAGTTTGATAATTTCCAGGCGTCTACTCCTCTTGGGTGTTTCTCTTCTTTTTTTTCTAGGGCTTCCAGTTGTGTTGTTAAGATGCTTATGTGCGATGTTTCCAATTTCTTTTTAAAGGCACTTAGTGCTATGAATTTTCCTCTTAGCACTGCTTTCAATGTATCCCACAAATTTGGGTATGTTGTTTCTTCATTTTCATTGAATTTCAGAAACTCCTTGATTTCTTTCTTTATTTCTTCCCTGACCCAGGTGTCATTTAGCAGAGAGTTGTTTAGTTTCCACAAACGTGTAGGCTTTTTGTTATTTCTGTTGTTGTTGAATTGCAGCCTAAGAGCATGGTGATCTGATAGGATACAAGGTATTATTTCAATCCTCTTGTATCTGTTGAGGCTTGCTTTGTGACCTACGATGTGATCAATTTTGGAGAAGGTTCCATGGGGTGCAGAGAAGAAGGTGTATTCTTTCTTGTTTGGGTGAAAGGTTCTATAGATATCTGTTAGATCCATTTGACCCATGGCATTGGTTAATGATGTTATTTCTCGGCTTAGTTTCTGTTTCAATGACTTATCCTTCAGTGAGAGTGGGGTGTTGAAGTCTCCCACTATTATTGTGTGGGGATCGATGTGTGGTTTAAGCTTTTTTAGGAGATCTTTTACATATGTGGGTGCCCTTGTATTGGGAGCATAGATGTTCAGAATTGTGATGTCATCTTGGTTGACTTTACCTTTGATGAGTATGAAGTGTCCTTCCTCATCCCTTTTGATTAATTTTGGTTGAAAGTCTATTTTGTTCGATACTAAAATGGCTACCCCTGCTTGCTTCTTGTGACCATTTGCTTGGAATATTTTTTTCCAACCTTTTACCCTGAGGTAATGCCTTTCATTATGGGTGAGATGTGTTTCTTGGATGCAGAAGAATGTTGGGTCTTGTTTATGTACCCATTCGGTTAGTCTGTGTCTTTTTATTGGAGAATTGAGGCCATTGATGTTGAGAGATATTAATGACCAGTGACTGTTAAGAGTCTTAATTTTGATGTTGTTTCCAGTCGAGCGTTTGTGTAGTTGTGTTTTTGCCATGGGATAGTTATCTATTTCCTGGGTAGTTTTGGTTGTAGCTTGACCCTTTGGGATGGAGTTTTCCTTCTAGTACCTTCTGTAAAGCTGGGTTTGTGGATAGGTACTGTTTGAATTTGTTTTTGTCATGGAATATTTTGTTTTCTCCATCAATGGTTATTGATAATTTTGCTGGGTAAAGTAGTCTGGCCTGGCATCTGTGTTCTCTTAGGGTTTGCAGGATCTCTGTCCAGGCCCTTCTGGCTTTTATGGTCTCTGCTGAGAAGTCAGGTGTAATTCTGATAGGTTTACCATTAAATGTTATTTGGCCCTTTTCCCTTGCAGCTTTTAATATTTTTTCTTTGTTCTGCATGTTTTGTGTTTTGATTATTATGTGGCGGGCAGTTTTTCTTTTCTGGTCAATTCTATTTGGTGTTCTGTAGGCCTCTTGTATGTTTATAGGCATCTCTTTCTTTAGATTGGGGAAATTTTCTTCTATGATTTTGTTGAGAATAGTTTCTGGGCCCTGGAGTCTGATGTCTTCTCTTTCTTCAATGCCTATTATCCGCAAATTTCTTCTTTTCATGGTGTCCTTAATTTCATGGATGTTTTGTGTCAGGAGTTTTCCAGATTTGGCATTTTCTTTAATGGTTGATTCAATATCTGTGATTGTATCTTCTAGCCCTGAGATTCGTTCTTCCATCTCTTGGATTCTGTTAGAAAAGCTCACCTCTGTGTTGCTCGCCTTCTTCTCTGAGGTCTCACGTTCTCGTTTTTCTTCTGTCTGTGTGTTTATCATTGAATCCATTTTCATTTTCAGATCTTGAACTGATTTTTTGATTTCTTTCATCTGATTTTTTGTATATTCCTGAGTTTCTTCCATTGCCTCTTTATAGGTCTTCAGAGCTTGAACCGTTTTAGCTATTTCTTTCATCTGGTTGTTTGCATTTTCCTGCAATTTTTCCAGTTCCACTCTATGTGCTTCTTTTATGTCTCTCACCTGTTTGTCTGCGTCTTCCTGCATTTGATTACGAATTTTATTTGTTTCCTCCATTATCATCCTCATTACTAAGGATTTGAGGTCATTTTCTTGTATTTCCGTTGTATTTGAGTTCTCTGGGTGGTTTTCTTTGGGATAGCTGGAAACTGGAGACGCCATGTTGTTTTGGGGTTTTTTGCGTATGCTTTTTCGTTGTCCTTTAGACATCTTGCCGTCTTTGTTTTTGTTGGGTAGCTTCCAGAGTTGAATGGAGGGTGTCTGATGATAGATTTACTTGTTTTCTTACGATTTCCCTAGGCTGCGAGCTCAAAGCTTCACTGGTGTGGATGTTAGGAGGTTAGCCCTGTTGTTCTGGTTTCTCACAGCCAGTGATCCTCAGTCCCTCTCTGCTGTGGATCCTGCAATTGTTCTGGGTCTCTGAATGAGAGTTGGGTCAGGCCAAGGTATCCACAGCCTTCTGTGTTCCCTGCCAAGTCCAGCCAGGAGCACTGGGACCGAACCACGGGCAGAACTCAGCTAGATTCTCAGGGCCAGAACCGTCTGCCAAGCTCAGCTAGGGATTTTGGGCCCAAAATGCACACAGGGCCCAGCCAGAATTTTTGGGCTGGGACTACGCACCAAGCTCCACTAGGGCCTTTTGGCCCAAAGTGCGTGCTGTGGTCAGTTATTGACTCAGGGCCCGAACTGACCACCAATCTCAGCCAGGAATTCTGGATTCAAACTGTACACTGTGTCCAACCAGAGTCTTAGAGCTGGTGGAACCGAGAGCTCTGTCCAGCCTGTGCCACAGCAGGAGAACTGCGGCTGCTCTGAGTTAGCGCCAGTAGTGGAACAAGTGCTCCGCCCGGACTGTGTCCCCGCAGGGGAGCTGCCGCTGAGCTGAGGTGGTGCCTAGGATGGAACCGCGCACGTCACCAAGCCTGCGCCACAGCAGGAGAACTGCGGCTGCTCTGAGTTAGCGCCAGTGGTGGGACAAGTGCTCCGCCCAGACTGTGTCCCCTCAGGGGAGCTGCCGCTGAGCTGAGGTGGTGCCTAGGATGGAACCGAGCACGTCACCAAGCCTGCGCCACAGCAGGAGAACTGCGGCTGCTCTGAGTTAGCGCCAGTGTTGGAACAAGTGCTCCGCCCGGACTGTGTCCCCGCAGGGGAGCTGCCGCTGAGCTGAGGTGGTGCCTAGGATGGAACCGAGCACGTCACCAAGCCTGCGCCACAGCAGGAGAACTGCGGCTGCTCAAAGCCTGTTTTCTTTGTAAGTATTTGCATGCTTTCTATTTTCCTTGACTACTGATATGTCCCGTGATAGTCATTCAACCCTTTCATTCCCATAATCTGTACAGAGCATGACATTGAAACATATTTGGGAAAAATGGAAGTGTGGAATAAGGAAGGGAAGAAGCAAAGGAGAAAAGGAGAGAGAGAGAGAGAGAGAGAGAGAGAGAGAGAGAGAGAGAGAGAGAGAGAGAGAGAGGAGATAAAGAAGTCAGGGGAAAGGAAGAAGAATTTTCAAATATATGATGATAATGATATTTAAGGCCCTGAGCTGAGATTATTGCTTATTGAAGCTATCATGAGCTACCTAGGAAGATCAATGTTGATTTTTTTTTATTTTAAATTTTATTGAAAATAGATTCTTCTCTCATATAATATATCCAACCACAATTATCCTGAATGAGTAACCAAGACCAGGAAAGGCAAATAAGGAATGTACTCACTTACAAGTGGACATTAGCTGTTATGTAAATGGTAACCAAGCTACAGTCCACAGACCCAGAGAGGTTAGGTAATAAGGAGAGCTCTGTGGGGGACACACAGACCTGCCCTGGGAAGGAGAAATAGAATACATTTTTCATATGGACTGGGGACAGGTTGGGACCGGAGCAGGAAGGATTGGCTGGGTGGGGAGGGATAAAGGGAAAGAGTGCAGGAGAGACAGCTGGAATTGGAGAGCATTGGAGGAGTGGTGTGGAAGCTGAGTGCAGTGCAAACTTCGTGGAATCTATGAGGATGGCCCTAGGAGAGGATATGGAGTTTGTACTGGTAGCCAGGCAAGTTCTCTAACGGTGAGACTGAGTTTCACTCAAAACAGACTTTAAAGATGTGGGCTATGTTTTGAAAATTGTCCTCAAACTCATGTGTTGAGGACTAATGAAGAGCCTAATTGTGAAGAATCTGTCTTCTCAGATAGATGCGTGCTGTTGTCTCAGAATGGCCTAATCATACACACGTGTACATAAGTTAACATAGCTTTAAGGTGATTCTAAGATTTTCTTGGAGCAGAATCACCTAAGCAGAGGAAGAATAGCTGAAAGACTTGAAAAGACACACATCTGCAAATATGAGCAATACCAAAGACCCTGCAGTGCTAAGGAAGAACGGTGTGGGATCATAGGGAATAAGTTAAAACAGTTGAGGACATTTCTCCTTGCTATGTGGAGTACATTGGGGAAGCCGTTCTTGAGGCTAAGTGAGCTGGCAAAAGATGGTGGTGGCTTAGGCTCATGTGGTAGCATGTAGGGGGCTGTGGCATGGTGGAAGGCAGAGCACACTATAGCAAAAGCTGACAGACTTGCTTAAGAGGTTTCATGATGGGGCTAAGCAGGCAGATTTTCAGTTTGTGACCAGTACGCAGGTAGAGGACTGAGCATAATGACCAAGTTAAATAAGGTTATGGTGGACCACACAAGTTAGACAGAGAAGGATCTTGAACCCAGAGTGAGAATTTGGAGAAATGAGGAAGAAAAATAAGCTTGGAAAAAGAGTGGAGCAGGGGCAAGGAAATGGATTAAAATGTCCCAAAGTTTAAAATGAGGCTCCAGTTTAGGCTTAAAGGACGTGGGAGCTGTGTACTTATTCCCAGTGTCCGGGAAAGACTGACCGTATCCACAACCCCACTTTCCCTTCAAGCCAGGTGAGGCTGCATCTCTGGAACCCTGTCCTATTTCTGATAAAGGGCCACGTGAGCAACACGGCCCCACTGACCTTCAGTGAACTCCAAGACTGAGCCACTTAGGAGTGAATACCCTCAAAGTGAAGCCTCAAAATGATGACTATATTTCCTAGGTTATCTCTAGAATGTTTAATGTCTGGTGATTTAACTAGTGATAAATGCAGTGTCTTTCTAACCACACCTTAAAAGATGTTGCTTTATCCAATCTGGGCAAAACTGACTCTTAAAACTGAGAGAGGGAGCTAAGTGTTTCAAGTCAGTCTTGCTTTCCAGGGCCTCTGACATTAATTCAAAGACAACTGGTAACTTTCCCATAAGCAACATGTGGGTAACTGTAATGCCATTGGATGGGGCCCACACATGATTTTATTGATGAGGAAAGATACAAACTCTTTCAATATAAAAGCACCTTTAGTTTTACTGCAATATAGTGAATGATACTGCCAAATCTAGAACAGTAGATAGATCTTCCTAATCTATAACTTAGGACAATATCGCAAATAAATAAAAAGTATGAAGGTATGGAGTCTCTTGGTCCTTGTTTGTTCTTAAAGCTGAAATGGATATGAGAAAAACAGGTTACATGTAATTTTTTTTTATGCTGTAGGCATAGCCAAGCAAAATGGAAGATAACTTTTAAAGGACTGTGGGGAAAGAGGAAGAATGCAGCTAAGAGGTAAATTGTATCTACAGGGAATGGTGCGCATGCCTCTGAATTGAAGAAAATGGGGAAATGTATGACTATTGAATATTTCATGCATTTGGAAAAACGTTTCTTCATCAAAAATATGATGATATCACCATATGCTTCCTTTATAAACAAAACCAAACAAGTCAAATAGGCTTCTTTTCCCACAGCTATTGCCAGGTGGGAGGATGTGTGTTATGAAGCAATAAAGACAAACTGACTCATGGCTCAAAAATTCTGTATTCTTATTAGAGAGCAACCATCCATCAAAGCTTATGCTTGCTAACTGAATCCTAATTTATAATGTCTCAAAATAGCCATAATATTCCTATATTTTCTTCCTATACTGTGTGTGTTTGGGCTTAAATATTTCTTGGCTGTAATTCTTCACTAATTTCCAAACCAAATTTAGAGCTATAATAATTTTTATGGGAACCTTAAAAGAAGAAACCATTATTGTCAAAAAGCATTGTTTATATTTGTTATTAAAGCTCATTTACAAAAATAGAAAATTTAATAAAGATACGAATGAAACCCTTACATAACATAAGAAAACTAATAAGCATTAAATAAATGACAAAATGTTTAGCTTTATAAAGAAACAATATAGGCAAATTCAATGTCCTTATTTGTGGATAAATTAACACAAATCTTTTAAAATATTTTTATTATGTTTCCTTTTTTAACCTATATGTATTTATATTATTATACATGGGTAAACTAAACTACATACAACAGGAAGAACCACGAGACAATCAGAAATTATATAAATGTTACATTCATAATGATTTGGCTATTTGTATTTGGCAAACCTGAAGTAGGCATCTTTCCTACCTTGTTGGGTCTAAATTTCTGATTGGAGATTAATATCTATCATACCTCATCTCTGTTAACTTAAAACATCTATCCTGATCACAAATCTTTTTAAAATGTTATATTTATGTTTACAGGAATCCTTCATGAGACACATAAGATTTTAATATATTAAGTGAATAAAAAATTATCATTAGGAGAGTTTGTTAATAATATACCAAGATTACTAATATGTTGATTTTCTTTAATAATACATTTTAAATTTAGAATTTTATTCAAAGAAAGCAAACATTGGTTTGTGAAGTAATAAAATGTTTATTAAAGTATGAATCAGAATGGGATATTATAAACATTGAATATTAAAGAGTATGATTTTTTAAAAATAAATTATAGTATTGATATTACAATTAGTGACACTGGAAATATTTAAACATAGCACAGATGCTATTTCCATAGATGACAAGGGCCAATTTTAGAAAATAAAATAGATAAGTATCTATACAATGTAAAAGGAAATTTACAAAAATATTAGCTTTGATAAAAGGAAAAGATATGGGGGGTGGTTTAAAACCCTGTGTTCTGGGCACAGTTGCTGCTTAGTTCAGCACCAATTGTTTGAGTCAAGCAGAGATATAAACATGTCATTACATCTCTGTGAGTTTCAGCCTTGCTGAGGAAGCCTCAGCCTGTCAGTTCATAGGATGATGTGTCACTGCCAAGAAGTAGCCCGAATTCTTCCTTTTATGAAAGAACCAGGAGACTCTGCCTACTTATGCAAGTGCTAGCATTTTATGACCTGGTATGAAAGAGTGACACACAACTCCCAATACAATTTGTTCACTTTGCTGGGCATCCACTATTGGTTCCCACATGTGACAAATCCTCTATGAGCTGGATACCTTCATTATCCGGGTAGGGGATAGGCCATGCCATTTATGTATTTCTCTTGTGTAAAATAAAGATTGTTTTTTATGTGGCTACTAAGATCGTGTCCTCACAGAATATTTTCATTCCATATTTTATGCATTCCTCTCTCCATACTTTTTGTCAATTGGTTATCTTTTAAGGGTAAATCTCTATTTCTTTGTCTGCCCAAACTTTTTTCTGAGACAGATATTTCACTATTCCCTATTTCACTATTCCTAGATTAGACCAGATTCAGTCCCCCATTCCTTTAAACATGTAGGCATCTACAATTTTAATAATTGACCACAGACCAAATTTTTCTCTAGTGTAACAGCTAGTTTGATAATACTAAAGGCAGGAATCTTGAATAATTGGTTCTGCTTATGGCCCAATGATATCCATCCTCAGGAAAGGTTAACTGAATACAAACTGTAATGTAATATTTCACCACTCTCTCCTCCCACACCTGTCCCTGAAATCTCCAAAGCAATGACTGTGGCCAGAAGCAATTGGTAGTACAACCAAGTAGCTAACCATTTTAAAAAGTGGAAAAAAAGAGAGAAAAATAAAGAGAATAGTCAACTATTATTGCCACATTTCAGAGTAGTTCACGCTTCCAATAATTAATAAATTGCAACACCATATAATACAGTGAAAGCAAACCTTGCATTGTTAAGTGATATTACATTTAAAAATAATTAGAAAATACATTTTTCCTTTTGGACACACACTGAAAGCACTAATATTAGTGTGCCACTTTTTTAAATGGGTAAAGAGAAACTAAGCAATGTATCTCAAAACAATGTTGTTTTCTAATGGTGGTTCTTGCTGTAAACTGAACCCTTTGTAATCAATTCAGATCTCTTTACATGAGCTGAACTGTGGTTCTAAGGGATATTTCTTCCTGGAAATATCTTTCTTGGGAACTATTAACTCTCTAATTTAAAGATAGCCTAAAGTGCTGAGATGTTAGGTACTTGACCTGGTTTTAAGAAAATCGCTTAGTAGAAATACACTGCTAGCTCTTGTAAGCACATGCTTTCAGAGCTGACTACTTGGCATTGGATAACTACTAGGGAGCTATTTCTCTTGCTCCCAGCATTCCTTTGTTGCTTGTAGATATTTATGTTTGGGGCCCTATGACATTTCCCCTTCCAGGTAGCCTATCTATTAGTCTTGTATTTCTTCAAGTCTTGCTTAGCAGGCCATGATTTTGAGAGAAAGAAACGGAGAGTGTTCATAAGATGGATTGTAGGGACAGAAGGGTAGGGGGGATTATATTTTCTTTAAGAGTAGAATTCAAAAAGATAAATGGAAAAATAAAAATGTTTGGGACTAATAAGAATGGTTTTGTGTTTACTAAACTATGATTAATATATTCAATAATTAATAACTGAAATTTGAGTAAAAATATAGTAAACACTAAATGCCTCTGGCTGGCCACTAATAATCATTTTTATAATTTTAAATTAAGTTTTGAAAATATCAACTTACTAACACATACTATTACACAATTTTGTTCGAATGATATCTTACTATTATTCCTTGGTGAAACTCCTCCATTGCTCTTGGGAACGCCAACTTGTACAGCCACTTTGAGAGTCAATCTGGTGATTTCCCAGAAATTGCATCAGCTATACAATTCC
The DNA here is from genome assembly GCF_903995435.1 of Acomys russatus. Taxonomy (NCBI): domain Eukaryota; kingdom Metazoa; phylum Chordata; class Mammalia; order Rodentia; family Muridae; genus Acomys; species Acomys russatus. Next base: position 19,755,535 of record NC_067156.1, on the reverse strand, counting down.
TGGAAATATTTTCAGGTATGGTGAATCTATAAGCCAACAGTTGTTTATGGTCCACTATACATCCTGAATCTGTATCCAGGTGAATGCTTCTTGTGAAAACGTGACAGATGCACTCCTGAAGTTTCAGCGTACAGCACCCTCTGACTAGGAAGAGAGAAACTGAACGCTAAGTCCCAGCTTTATATTATATAAGAATGGGTATGTCTCTATAGACCATCTCGCTGGGCTGTATCAGGATTTAACTTGAAAATTAAATATGGCAAAAGAGAAGAAGCTGCTACTTGTGTTAGTTTAGTCTCATTACTAAGATTAAGAGATGAAACAAAGACTCAATATTACAGGAGAAAACACCATTAGAAAAACATTTAAGTACTGCACAATACAACCATATGTTTTCATGTTCTCATATGGTAGTAGTTGCTAATTCCCATGAATCAGTTTATCTGAAATATAATTGTGTATACTTTTCCCTGAATCTCACTTCCTACCAAGCAATCCTCATGCCCATGGACAAATACTAATAAAGTGTTCCCTGAATTGGTATTATGTGATTAGGGACCACTTAGCCCCAGGAACCACAGAAATTGAAGTTTCTTTGGACTTTACAGTGTAACCTCATAAGAATATGGAGAACAATGTAGAAATCATCTTAGGGGCATGATGTGAGCCCTTCACGCTTTGGCACAAAGAGAGTTGAATATCATTCTTTTGTACCTTCCAAGCCATCGTGTTTCCAAACCCTCTCCCTACCCTAAATGTTGCTCTTGCAACAGTATTACCTTGTTTCCTTAGTTCACTGATCTTCTTGAAAATTATCCAAGTGTCCTCTCTTACTTACTTACTTCCAACCTGGCTCCAGATCAGGGAAATATGTAGCCACACCCAACAATCCTGCAGAATGGCTAATTTTTTTTCTGCCACAGACAGAATTCTGCCTAAAAATGGGCAAGTTTAGATGCAGGCAGAGTCAACAGCCAAACTCTTCTAAGACAGGGTAAACAAGTTCTCAGTAGTTCCTGCCTCGCAAATATGTCTGTCAGATATATTGGGCCAGAAGGCTGAAGATGATGCTCCAATATCATAGAGAGTGTTGGGTGACTGTTCAGGTAGTAAGCTGTCTCAGTCGTTATTTCATTTTGGAATCTGCTAACCCTCACTCTGGGTTCACTTGGGTATTTAAGTTTTATCCCTTCCCAAGTCTCTGATGGGTTTGAAGACCAGATAGATAGTTTAGTCTTTCAATTAAGCTTAGTAGATTAGGGGTTAAGATGTTTTTAGATCAAGAGAGATGTTTTAAGTTAATAGAGTTACGATATGATAGATTTTATCTCCCTTCAGAAATTTAGACCAAAAAAGACAGGAAAGATGTTTACTTCGTTTGCCAAATACAAATGGCCAAATCACTATGAATGTAACATTTATATAGTTCCTGATTGTCTCATGGTTCTTCCTGCTATATGTAGTTTATTTCACTCATGTGTAATAATGTAAATGCATATATTAAAAAATAAACATAATAAAAATATTTTTAAAAAAGAATAGTAAGAGCGTCTTCCCCATCTCATGGATCTTCAACAATTTTGGTTTTGGCAACAACCTGGTGTCCATGTTTTTGGTGGCAACACAGGCTCTTGAGTTTCTTTCTAGACTTATGGCTGTGTCTCATAGCTTCTCATAAGTGACTGTTGTTCTTGGACAGTCCCTAAATAGCAGAATTCCTTCAGGGTCAAACCCATAGTTCCTTATGTCTTAAACTACAGTGTCTATCCATGCAGTAGTTTCTACTTCAGTATGCTTAAATTCTTCAACTTCCCACATCCTGGACAATGAGGCTTCCGGAAGCATTCATTATAGGTTCTAAACATTTGGAACTGGAAATTTCATCTTTTGTCCTAAACCTATAGATCCAAAGGCGGGCTGGAGCTGGCATAAGAGGAACCTCTGATATTTTTGGTTCAGCATGTGGGAATGCCTTTCTCCTTTATGCTGCAGTCAATGAATATTGTGTAGGGATCATGTGGCCCCTCTTCCAGTACTGACCTGACCTGAGTTCCATGAATCTTGCTGATTTCTGTCTTTAGAAACATGGGTAACACTGAGGGCACACAGGTACAATACAACATATTTTCTTGTTTTAGATACGTGTGTACTCCCTGCCTTTGAGACACTGAGTAGCTCACCCATACCTAAAACTCTCTACATGAATTTACTGTCTAATATTTTGCTTTGTTTCTATTCCTTTGATGTCTCCATGACTCTCTAAAACAATTGTGTCTGTGATCTATCCCACTTTTCTGTAAACGTTTACTCACATCACAGGATAGCTTTACTGCCTGGGAATAGGTTAGAGTTACCACTGTCTACCTTTCACAGTCACTAGCTCATAGGATGCTTCATACGTATCAAATAAGTGGAGGACACTGGCTGAGTGTATGTGACCCTCAGATTTCATATGTTGGAACTTACTGCATAATATACAAGAAGGTGAGATCTATTGAGGTCATGAAATCTTTGCCATTGTGAGTTGAATCAATGACTTTCACACAAACTCTGGTGCCTCATATTTGACCATGTCCCCTGGAGGGGGAGACCTGGTGGCACTCAGAGGAAGGATAGCAGGTTACCAAGAAGAGACTTGATACCCTATGAGCATATACAGGGGGAGAAAATCCCCCTCAGGAACAGTCATAGGGGAGGGAAATAAGGGGAAAATGGGAGGGAGGGAAGAATGGGAGGATACACGGGATGGGATAACCATTGAGATGTAACAAGAATAAATTAATAAAAAATTTTAAAAAACATAAAATAATGTAGGAAGATAGTCACGCCTCTATTCTGCTTTCACTTATGAGAAAAAGAGTAAGCTCCCATCCTTGAAGCATACAAAAAAGTCTTAATCAGATAACACATCTGCTGGCATCTTGATCTTGATCTTCCCGGTCCCCCAAAACTAAGTTGTAAATTTCTATTATATATATAAGTTACCCAGTTGTGTGGCATTCTGTCACAGAAGCAGAAACAGAGTGAGACACTTGGAGTCTGAAATTCACTCATTTGCACTGTGTGTGTGTGTGTGTGTGTGTGTGTGTGTGTGTGTGTGTTGTCCTAAGTATTGTAAACAAGCTTATCTAAATGAACAATCCAGAAATAATAAAGTCTACTTAGTAAAATGATTTCATTGTAAACACATTATTCTTTTATGTCAAAAGAAACTAAAAATGGGTCATTCACAGAATTACAATGTCTATAATTTAACCTTCACTATTGTCCAAATAAACTGCTTATTGTAACTGGATCCAAGCTAGCTTCCTAGTCACTAGCTTGTAAGGAAAGAGAAAGAAAAACTGTTCTGTATGGACTCATCAGTCTTTGAGGGCCACATTGCTCATATGCTGGGACATACTGTTGTTTCTGTCTCTTAGATAAGGCATGTTCAACATGTGTTCATATTAATTGTCTTTGTTTTTCATATTTACAACAAAATTTAAGTTCTCAGACAGTGGTGATTTATATGTGTGTGTGTGTGTGTGTGTGCATATATATACATATGTAGTGAAAATATCAGTAGATCAGAACTTACATGATCCCTAAACACTCCGTACAACTTAATTTGGAACATATTCTCAAAGGAATGAAAAGGGCCTTATTTAGGTTCTGGAAAAGAGGAAGATTTGGAGACTGAAGCCTTTTCAAGGAGCTCTGAAGCTGGAGCCATGAATGACTCCATTATCAGTACCTTAGAGTGGAGAAACCAAGCTTATTTGATTTTGAAGGGCTTAGGAAGAGTTCAGAGGGGATTAAAATGAGAGAAGAAATTGGTGGATGAAGGTAAAATTCAGAGTCCCGTGTCTTAGATGCATGTATCTGCCTGTGGTTCCTCTTAAAAGTATGAACCTTTACTAATTTATATCCAGATAAAACAAAGAATACACAATCAGGACCGAAAGGTTTTGCTGGTTTGAAATAAATATTAGATTCTTTCTTTCCTCAATTTCCTCTCTGTGCCTGTCTGTCTGTCTATCTATCTTTGTCTTTTGGTCTCTTGGTCTCTCTGTCTCTCTCTGTCTCTCTCGGTCTCTCTCTGTCTCTGTCTCTGTCTCTCTCTCTGTCTCTGTCTCTGTCTCTCTCTCTCTCTCTCTCTCTCTCTGTGTGTGTGTGTGTGTGTGTGTGTGTGTGTGTGTGTGTGTGTGTTTATGTAGATGTGTGTAGATCATATGCTTGGGTCAGGAGTCAGCATTGAATGTCTTTCTCAATATCTCTCCATTTTATTTTTTGAACCCATGGTTCTTCAATTTAACTCGACTGGTTGGTTGGTGAGCTCCTGGGATTCTTGAGACTCTGGTTTCCAGTATTGGGCTATAGGTATTTACCTCTGTATTTTACATGAGCACTTTGTAATCCAAACCCAGTCTTTATATTTGCATGGCAAACAATTTACTCAATGAGCCATTTCTCCAGACAATTATTCCTTCTTGTTTATTTTTTTAGTGTAATCTGTGAGTCATGATGCATGTGGTTTATATTCCTAAAGTAAAACTGCACCAAGTATAAACAAGCATTTTTGGTGGGTCTCTGCCATAGCTCTAGCTTTAAAAAGGCACTTACATTCTCTTAAGTATAATCACAGAAAGGTAAAGTTAAAACATTCAGCATTAGTAATTAAAAGAATAGCCTGGATTCACAGCCGAACATTGGGTGAAGCATAAGGAATCTTGTGGGAAAGTAGAGGCATGGACAGAAAGACCTGGAGGTGACAGGAGCTCCACAAGGAGACCAACCAAGACAACTAACCAAGGCCCAAAGGGGTTTGTGGAAACTGAAGCACCAACCAAGGACCATGCACAGACTGGACCTAGGCCCTCTACACGGATGTAATAGATGGGCACCTCCAGCTTCATGTGAGTCCATTGGTAAGGGGAACAGGGACTGTCTTTGCCATGGACTCTGTTGCCTGCTTTGTGATCACTAACTCCTTGTGGTGCTGCCTTGCCAGGCCATAAGGAAAGAGGATGCACTCAGTTCTGATGGAATTTGATGTCCTGGGATGGATGGGTATTCGGGGGGTGGGGGTGGGGAGCTCTCCTTCTCTGATAAATAGAGGAGGATGGTGGGAAAGAGGGAGGAAGAGTGGGACAGGGAGGAGAGGAGAGCTAAAATTTCTTAAAATAAAAATATAACCTATTATTTAGAACATTCTACTTGCTCAACCTTGATAAAGGAACCATCAGACACGTTCCGAGTGGATCTTATTCTCATAGTGCCCGGGAGTGATTTCAAAATAGGCATGGTAATTGAATGAAAAAAAAATGAAGAAATAAAGAAGAAAGAACATCACTGCTCCCAGGTACTGGAGAAGAGAAAGTTCATTATAGATAAAAGGGAGAGCGTATCCAGCAGTGGGGGCATCTTGGAAAGTCCAGAGTGGGCATGACCCTGAGCCGTGTGAGGAGAGGGGGTGGGGGAAGAGAATAAAAGAGGGAAGAGATGGACAACAGATGTTGCAGCCAAGATCACAAAAGGTAATAAAGGAAATGGGTAACCAAAGTGGCTAGATTATATAGGGGTACTGGCAGCCCAGTCCCTGGGCTAGAGACTATGGTGTGGAGGGCAGGGTATGCCAGCTATACCCTTACAGTTAGGGACTGAGGGATTCTGGCAGAACCTGGGGCCAGGTTTGCTTTGATGTTTTCAATAGGCACTACAACCTTTTGTCCCAGCATTTGAGACTTAACAGTAGCAAGCCTAGGGTGCCTTCCACCAGGATTACCAGGCTCTCCTGGGATATCACAGGGAGTACAGACTCAAGAGCATAGTGGAGGAGTTATAAGTGGGTAAATACCACTCAAATGGCTCCACCAAGGCTGCACTCATCTGCCAAAAGTGGGCTCACTTAAGTGGAACATGGGTCTCAAAGACACCATGTGACTTATTTGAATTTATACAGACGTGACAGTGAATTAGGACAAGAACTCAAGGTTCATTCCAAATCCAGAGCCTCACTCTGCAAGATGCTTGGTCATAACCCTGAACACTAACAGAGACATCTCTCGAGGCGCTTGCTGTTCAGGCAACACCTTGAATTTCAGAAACATCTTCCAGTTCACACAGCAAATTTCAGGCAAAAATGATGTTCAAACATGCTGCTGCTGGACCGACTGTCTGACACAGTGGCTTTTACTGGAATTCCTCAGCCCTCAGCCCGGTTCCTTGCTCCTCGTACGGTCTGCATTGTGGTTTTCTCATCTATTGGGAAACTCTTCAAACACTGTGCAGAGAGAACCATTATGAATCGCTGATTCATAAAAATGCAATGTGTTGGGGATTGTTTTGTGTGTGAATAGGCAACTTTATTTCTCTCTCTCTTCCCTTTTTCTCTCTTACAAAGCCTCATGACCTTTGAGAGACATGAGAGCATAATTAAAATGCAATTAGTCACTAGGTATTCAAGGGCAGTGAGAAAAAAGGGAAGCTACTGCAAGAGCTATTGTGTTAAATCAGAGTCTAACCAGAGTCTAAATATAGTCTGCTACTACCTAAAAGTGGGAACTGCTTTGTTCATCATGGCTGTGATTCTGCATGGCTCTTTATTATAGGAAAGTAAGACAATAATGTAAAGGTATCCACTATTTATTAAATTCTGAGGAACATAAAGAAAGGCTTGAACATCCCGTTTATAGACACGAATGAAACCCATCTGAAAGGCAAATGTGGTATATGAGGAGCTCCAAAAGCAAGGAAGTCAGCCAGGAGCATTTGAATTTTGAAGATTCAAAAGCCGACTGAGAAGCAAAGCAAAACAAAACAAAACGGGTTCTATGGGCTTTGTAAGTTCACATCCAGACATTTTGGGCTCATTGCGACATCTATACGTTTTATTTATTTAACAGTGCACACGCATGTGTTTATTTATATGCATGTGATGTGTGTGTGTGCGTGCGCTCGCGCGTGTGCCCACCCATGAATGTGAGTTCAAGCAGAGGTCGGAGGGCAACCTGTGCATGCCCGTCATTCTCTCCTGGAACCACGAGAGATGTGAGACTGAAGTCAGGTTGGTAGGCGTGGTGGCCCAAATTTTTACCCACTGACACATCTATCTAGGTGGCCCTACAACAGTGTTTAAAGGTGAAAACTCTAAGAGGTTATTAGCTCAGGAAAGCAGATTAACTGATTTATCCTGGTATTGCAAAACTGGACTATTTATCTCTGGTGTAGGCTCTTGAGAGAATGAGCTTAGTCCCCCTTTGTCTCCGTTGTTCTCTGGCCCTCTGCCCTCTGCCCTTTGCCAAGGGATGGGTCATCTTCAGATCCTTCAACTTGAGATCAAAGTGGATCTCCGGTGAGGGAATTGATTTTATTTACAATTTATCCATTTGCTGATGCTGGGTTATAGGTTACAGAGCAGAGTAGAAGAGATGAGAATGCCTCAGGAGAAACATGATGGAGGCACCAGGCAAAGGACATTTGACACTGTAATCAATGAGAGTCTTGGGGGATTTAAAGCAGAGTTATATTGTTGCAAAATCAAGCTATTAAAATCATAACTATGTAGATGAATTTTATATACTCTAAATATAGTTTTACATCTTTATAGAATTGTCTTTTCTAGGTGAAATTTATGACAAGAATCAAATTGTATGGCTTAAATAAGATGCCTATTATATAAGGGAATAAAGGCAACTCAGCAGAAGAAACAGAAACCCAAAGAAATTTGGAAACCTAGTGCAAAAATGAACTGTACAAGGCAGTCATGATATTTTATTAAAATTTCACTTACTATTATGATAGTACATGCATGTGGAAATCCAAGGACAACTGTGGGGAATGAGTTCACTTGGTCCATCAGGTGTGTGTGGCAAGGGCCTGGACCTGCTGAGCCACCTCTTAAAGGCCAAGCCAAACATTTTCTTTCTGGTATGAGCAGGAGTTAAGTTAGAAACTCTGTTGACAGCTGCAATATATAGCAGACAGGATGTAGTAGAGTGAGCTCCCAGGCAAAAGTACAGGCATTTAGAAATAAAAAAGGAAGCTAGTAATAAGTAGATAAGTTTGCTTTCTGAATTTCAAAGAGTTTTAGGGAAACTATTTTTAAAAGAAGGCCTTTCTTTGTTATGACTATCTCCCCTTAGGAGTACAAATTGCGATGTCTGCTGTACCTAAGACTTAAATGTGACCCCTGTTCCCATAGAACACTTGTCACTTTCAGGTAAATACGCTCTGTGTACCAGTTCCTGGGGACAGACTGGAAGTAGTGAAGTTCAGATATAGTGGTCTAGAACACAGGTGGTGAAATGAAGGCGACAGAGTTAAATTAGCCTCCCGCATTACAGTGTTTACCAAGACGAAGGTTGCATGAATAGAAAGTAACACACAATAAAGCAATTACAGCTGAACAATAACAGTAGGACTACTTAAGGATATAGAATTGATAGAACAAATAAACACATAGGCTATCAGTGCATCTTAACATTAGATAAACAACAAATTACAATTTGGTATGAATACCCAATATCACATGAGATACAAGAACACTAAAATAAAATTAACATTTACATAAAGTTCAAATTCAATTAGATATTCTCCTATTGTTAGTATAAATTTATATCGACAGCCCAGCCTCTGAGAGCATAAAACCTCTAAGTCATTGTATCAGCCAAATACCAGCATCTTTCCACATCATGAGCATTTTTTTCTCTTCTCAGCTATGAAAGTTTAAGAAAGTCAAGGGAAAAAATAAGAACCTGCCATGTCTCTACCACCCACTGAGCCATCTCCAGCTGGGCAAGCTAGCAAAGCAGCTGTAAGGTACACACATTTTACTCCTCCAAGAAATGAATAGCCTAGATGCTGAGATGTCTGCTTTGTGACTCTGAGTAACTATAGACTGCCTAATAAATTAGAAGATAAGAAAAGTGTGGGCCTGCTGTTTTTTTTCCCTTTCGAATAAAGGAAAAAGAACTCCCCACCCCCTGAGCAAAGTAACTAGGACAACAGGAGAAATTCAATGTCCTCTGATTATATTCATGAGACTTGCTGTCTAATAGAACAGCTACAGACTGGCACACAGAAGCCAAAAGAAACCAAAAGATAGAAAGAGATGGGCAAATGGCAATAGGGGCTGAAGTCCTCCATGTTTGTTCTCATTGTTTCCATGGTAACTCTGCTTCATCTTTCTACTTGTAGTAAGCCCTCACACACAGTATGATTCTTGGTTTGTGGTCTCCTTCACCATGAATGATAGAGCAATGCCCCTGCCAGGTGCCCATCTTGCACCTTCTTTCTTGACCCATCCAGACAACCAGCTAGCCCTGCGTCTACACTGAGCTGACACAGGTAACCCAGGATAACCATACCTCAGTATCCTTAACTGCAGCTCTAAAGGACCCTTTTTCATTTGAAGTAACATTTGGTGTTACAGGGATTTGAGACGGAGGACATCATAAGGGACAAGTTAACAACTGTCTGCCACAGGTGTATCCTATGACACGTCCTTCTGAGAAAATCCGGAGTTAGCAAGTGAGATGTGGGGTTGTCTGGAATTTCTCCATTTACTCACCCCCAATTCTGGCCCAATGAACCTCATTTCTAAGGACACTTGGTCAACTCAAATGTTGTGATCTTTTCTGTCACCCCAGAAACTTGACATCAGTTTAACATTCACTGCTTCTTAGCTCCACTTATTGTTGCTTTGAGTTGCCTTTTCCTTTCTCTGACCAGGGCCTCTCTGGCCCACTCCTGGGGTCTATTGCCCCTTTCTCACTCTAGTAATTTTATTTTTTTCATAAGAATTACAACACTGATTCTCCTTCCACAAAGAGAGACCTGTAGCCCAAGATTAAGGAAGTAAAATCCCTTATCAAAAGAGGCCCCCACCCTGCTGAAGCACACACATATTGAACCAGCCATTTGTCTAACATGCAACAGTGTGTGAAGCCTGGAGAAAAAAAACTGTCATGTCTCCCTATGAGAAAAATCAAATTCTTCTTTAGAAAACAATGAAGCTGAGGCTCAGTGGAACATGAGGAGAGGTGGGTAAAGATTGATAATTTAATTCCCTGGACTGTCTACACTCTGTGTCCATCTCACCCATCCTTACTTTCTAATATAAAGACATTTCTTTCCTTTCATTGCTTAAGCCAGTTTATACTGGATCTCAACAATTTGTGGGAGCAATGTTCTATAAGTGCACCCCTTCTCCGAGCTCAGTGCTATGCTCGTGATATCCCATGAAGTCTCTAAAAGATGCTTTAAATGCTATAGTCCCCACTACTATTTTATAAATAAAGAAGCCAAAGCAAAAACTGACGGGGCAACCCATGAAAGTACATGATGGAAGTGTAAGGAATAGAGCATAGCCCAGGCTCTTGCATCAATAATCTAGAACTACAATAATAGCAGAATATTGCCTTCTACTTCCCTTGTAGGAAAATGTGCTGTGTCAGCCAAGGGCACCCTCTCGCTCTCTCCAGAGTGCTGGGCTCAACGTTGTACTCTGCATATGCTGCATTTCTAGTGTTACTGGAGTCACTACAGTGCTGAAGGCAGAAAACTGTGACCTGATAAACCCTTCGATGGAGAAACACAGCCTCATCAGTTGTGCTGCTGCTGGTGACGGGGAAAGGTCTGTTTAGAGATTGCTGCTTGTAATCTCCTCTACCTCAGCTCTCCAGTGAATGCTTTCTAGTGAAATGTCTGAATGAACAAAATAAAGACAGAGTCCAAGGAACATGTAAAACATGACTAAGATGTGCAGCTTTCCAATCTTTCTAAGCCTTCCATGTTTCAGAAAAGTTCTCAGGCTATCTGTCATGAAGAGCCAAGAACAAGTTTCAAGTTGGAGACAGAAAGAACAAGAGTTGGGAGGGTTAGTGAAGAAATATGACAATTTACGTTATAATCGTTCTAAAGAAGGTTGACTTCATCATAAATGTCACCTTTCACAGACAATTGCCTTGAATTCAAAGTCCAGATCAGATTTCCAATTATACAGGTTCTTTTTTTTTTTTTTTTTTTTTTTTTGGTATTGCTTGCTTAGCTTTGCATAGTTCTGTGTGCTACCGCTAGTTATGACTGCAGGTTCTGTGCTATCAATTACCGGCTCAAACCTAGGGCTTTATATTTTCTCGACAAACACAGACAAGCGAAGTAAGGATGCTACGTTATGCAGGAGACTGAGAACCATTCTTCCCAAGCCCAAGGAATGTCTCCAGTGGCACAGTGGTATCAGTTAGATTCTTTCTGTCATGACACAGACATTACTCAGCTGATTTTTCATTTAATTTCTAGTAGGACTTCTCATATCTAGTCAATGAACATTTTTCCAAATCCCTACACCATTTTCCTATTATTGACAGTATTACCATTACTATATATGGTGGAATCTATTTAATACACAATATAATTTTAGTGTGCTGTTTCTTTTGAGTACAAAATTCAACTTTAATTTTAGGGCAAAAATGAATTCTTTTTTTATACTTATTTTTTTAATTAATTTATTCTTGTTACATCTCAATGGTTATCCCATCCCTTGTATCCTCCCATTCTTCCCTCCCTCCCATTTTCCCCTTATTCCCCTCCCCTATGACTGTTCCTGAGGGGGATTTCCTCCCCCTGCCAAGAAGAGCAAAAATGAATTCTCTGCTAATGAGAGAAATTGAACCTTTTTCTTGATACCTGGCTAGTTTTTGAATCCTTAACTTCATTATTTGTGCTTCCCTTTTACAAGACATCTTAGTACTTGCACCAACAGCTCTTCTAATCCATATCTGCCCTCTTCCATGTATGCAGCAACTCTTTTAGAGAAGATTTATGAGTGTTTTTCACTCCATCCTTGTCCAAAACTAATGTCCTTTTTAATACGCCTTTCCTCTTTTTACTGTTCTAACACTTTAATGCATAGTACTTCCTTCTTTCCTTCCTTCCTTCTTTCCTTCCTTCCTTCCTTCCTTCCTTCCTTCCTGTCTTCCTGTCTTTCTTTCTTTCTTTCTGTTAGTATAAAAATTAGTATGTACAAATTTCATGTTTACAGCACACATCTAAATGCTCCTCCACAGTCACCATATTAAGTCAGGTGAGACAGGAAATTTAAATTATCCTTATATCCACAGATAAGGATGCAAGCCCCAGTGGGCCCTGATTAGTTGCCTCTGTTGGTCTTCCTGTGGAGTTCCTGTCACTACCAGGTCCTTCTAGCCATATCCCCACTTTCTCACAAGACTCTCTCTGTATATGCGAGTGACTCTAGCTGAGACTCTTAGTAGCAGGGATCATGGAGATTTACTAGAGGGGACTCATAGTGGAGGCAGGGGAACATTAACTCATCCACAAAGACTTCAAACTAAAATACACCCTGTCTACAAGATGTACAGAGGTAAAGATAGAACAGAGATTGAGGGAATGTTAAGCCAAAGGCTGGCCCAACCTGAGACCTACCCCATGGGAGAGAGCCAACCTTTGACAATATTAAAAAGTACTCTGTTATGCTCACTGACAGGAGTCTATCATAGCTGTCCTCTGAGAGGCTTCACCGAGCAGTAGGTCCAAACAGATGTAGAGACTCACAGCCAGAGATGCTTCTTTCTGCATCAGATAGAGACCATTACAGAAATCCAAAACTTTTTAATGTGCAGAGAATAAGTGACTGTGTGACACCCTACACCAATCCATACATCTGCAACACAATTTGTACATGTAAGGATCAGGAAATATTTGAAAGAAGAGGCTGAGAGAATGTAAGGGCCATATAATCAAGGTAAGTGCTGTAAGGCCTACCGTACACGCATCCACATGGAGCAAAGAGTTATGCCTCGGGACTGAAATACAGTATAAAAATTAACATCAGGTACAGTTTTCTCCCTTATCCACACATTTGCTTTCTAAAGTTCCAATTACTTTCAGTCTACTATGTTTTTTAAAAAATCACATCTGAACACCAGAAATAAACAATTCACAGTTTTAAAATTGCACACCATCTTTAATAGCATGATAAAAATCTTGCGCTGTTCTTCTCTGTCCAGCCCAGTACATGAATCATCTCTTATCCAGAGAACCCAGTGTGTACTAACCCATTAGTTACTTCCGAACAACATTGGTTATCATATCTGCTTGTCCCTGCATTGCAAATGCTGTGTCTAAGTGATCTTGTTTTATTTACTAATGATCCAGAAGGCAAAAGAATAGTTGGTAATTCACATGTACAGAGGAAACTGTAAAAGGCTCCTTCTGTGAAAAGTGGCAATTATTAATGAGGGAAAAATGTCACAAGTTGAAGCTAAGACCTATCATAAGGATGAGTCGTCTTTCAATACAGTTGTGAAAGAGAAAAGAAATTCACCCCAGCTTTTCCTTGCATTTCAAACTTTAAGTTATCCCCACTGTGTACAACGCATGCCTCATTAAGATGGAAAAGGCATGCCTTTTCTTTTCATAAAAATAATGGGGAAAGCATAGTATATTATAATTTCAGGACTACCTGTGGTTTCATGCATCTCTGAAATGTGTCTTCCACGGATAAGAAGAAATTGGTATATTCTCCTGCTAATACTTCAGTTCCCTGAATCTCCTTCAAAAACAACCAATACCCATCATTTCTCTTCTGAACCAACCTGTTGTCACTAAGGATTCTTTTCCTGAAGAGAGCGCCCATTTAACCCCCAAATTTACTTATATTTCATTTCTTCCAGATGCAGCAACGATTGATTTAAGGTGCTATAAAACCAACATATGAATTTCATCTCATTTCATTTCTACAATTGTTTGTTTATTTTAAAAACGCTTTTATTTCTCCCCACAGCAATCCTTCAACTGTTTTAGTGTACAATTTCCTGATATATGTTTGATGAGCCTGTTTGTTGTTTTAAGCTATTTTTGATGTAAATTGGAATGCACTATAGATGAACTTGCAAAATCCAGAAGACTCAGAGAATAATCCTAAAACAAAATGTGTAAGACAGACATAGGGGCAAAACATGTCATGTTCCACTGACCCGAGTCTCTCGCTCTCAATCATTAACTTTTTCCTGAAGAAAAAGCTTGCTAAATTGTGTTGTACAGTACTGCATAAAGCAGAAAAATAACTCATCTCCGCTACGTCTGATAAAACATCTGTGAGGTTTTCATATAAAGGATGTAAGTATTAAAATAGCTAATAATCCAGAGCTGTGACCTATCTGTCACTCTTGTTCAGCTGATGTCAGGTTGGGTTCTGGTGTTAGGAGGAGACAATCTCACAGAAAACTGTAATACTCTGCTTTTACAATCATTCTTACCTATTTTTTCCCCACCGTGTTCCCTGAGACTTGGATGTGGAAATTGTTTTGTAGGTCTCTCTGTTAGGACTGGGCTCTATAACTCTGTATTTGGATTGGCTGTGGTTTTCCGTAATCATCTCTGTTTACTTGATGACCATTGAGAACTATACTTACTGTGCACAAAGCACAAATATTGAGACTGTAGTTAGGGATTATGCTGGTTTAGGAAAGTGTTCGTTGTAGCACCCCCACCCCAGAGTCCTTGACTTCACTAGCCCTGGGTAGTTGGGTAGGTTTCTAGTTCCTGGCATGGTTTCTCTCTTGAGTGTGTTTTTTAAAATTAATTTTTTAATTAATTTAATTTCTTATTTTTTACATATACATTTATATCATTACACATATATACAATAAACTACCCACAGCAAGAAGAACCATGGCACAATCAGGAATTATATAAATGTTACATTCTTAGTGTTTTGGCTATTTGTATTTGGCAGCCTTGAAGAAAACATCTTTCCTATCTTGGTGCATTTAAGATTCTGAATGTAAATCAATATCTATCATATCTCATCATTATCAACTTAAAACATCTATCTAGACCTAAAACATCTTAACCCCTAAACAATTAAGCTTAATTGTAAAACTAAACTATCTGGTCTTGCTTGTGTTCTAAATCCAATTGGTTACCCACAAAGTATGCGTAGCACTACCCAAAGCCCATAATGCTTTGCTGGTCAGTGGAGTGCCTCCCATGCACTGTATCAGTATAAGGCTATTGGTTGCTTCCGTCCTTTGAAGGCTTCTATGGTGCCGTAAGGAAGCTGTGTTTAGGTCGGTTGCAGCTTACAGGTCTCTGAGCCCTGTATTGGAAGTGGATGGTGCCTTCAGCAATGGGAACTTACCTTCCACCACTGGAGGGAAACCAAGGGCAATCATAAGAGTCTATAATATTTTCATAGTCTCTGGGACAACCTTGACCAACTACTCACACGAATGCTTCTCATGACGCATGTTGGGGTTTTTACTGGGTGTTTTTTTTGGCTCTTAGGGGAGCATTGTCAACTTAGATGCAAAATTTTCATTTAAACTATATATGTATAGTTTATATAGAGAAACATACATAGTTTATATGTATGTATATTATAGGTATTTAGGTAGTTATTAATATTAAATATTTCTTATTTATCAATCTACACAAAGTAAGATTTTTTTTAAGTTCAAGTCATATAAATATTATCTAATATAGCTCCTGTTGTTGTATGTGTATTTTTTTTTTTTTTTTTTGCTTTGCTTTTAAGACAAGATCACTGTATAGCACAGGCATGCCTTCAATTCGAGATACTCCTGCCTTTGCCTCCAAGGGGATGCATTTTTGGTTCTGTACCACCAGTTTGGTAATACTGGTAAATACTGGTAAAAAAATTCTTAAATTTTTATTCTTAATTAAATTATTTACTAAAATTTCTATGTCATAAATTTTTGTATATTGTATGAGGTAGGGAAGAATGTTTCTTTTTTATATGTATATCTAATTGTTTCATTAATATTTATTGGAAAACTACCATTTTCCCTACACCTCTATATAAATGGTGGCGATAGGAAAGTATTTGCAACATACATGCATGTATTTTGGTCTAAAAGTATATTTTTAGGAATATAACTTATATGAACAATGTATTTATAAAAGACACACAAAAGTATTATAAAATTATACTATTTTAAAGGTGCCTAACCTGTAAAAAGCTTTTAAAGCAATCCATGGTAGTATATTGCACAGATTTGTTCAGCATAAATATTTATATAATGAGAATATTAAGTAGCAATTAAAATGCTAAACTGTAGTTAGACATTTCTGTGGAAATGCTTCTTGAATATATCATACAAAGCAAAAGTAAGACATACACACAAGGTTTAAAATCATGCAAAGACAGGAAGCGGCAGAGGGAGATGTGGAAGGAGTCCCCCTTCCCTTTTTTCTCTACCCAAGAACATCACACATCACAAAACTCATGCATTACCGTCTCACATGACAGGGTCTCACATGATAGATGAGGACAGTGGTTCATATTTCATCATAGGCCCCAACTGAGGAGATAACTAGACCTCCTACAAAGAAGAGAGTTAGGAATGGAAGTAATGATGACATACCAGCTGCTTCTGCTGGACTGTTTACTTCTTTCTTCTTTCTTGGCCCAATTCATAGCATGCATGTATTGTTCTACCCATCCTGCAAATCCATTCCTCCACAAGTGCGCCTTCTTCTGGCTGCGACTCATTTCCCAGTTAGAGCTCTCTAGTCCCTCTCAGACTGAATAGCTATCAGTGGCCACTTTGCTCCCCATCCCCCCGCCTTCTGGCATCTTGCCATCTGAACCTTCACTAGGCTACATAACAGGGGGCTATGACTTCTTGCTTTTGCTTAACGTAAGGTCTGAGCCTTATAATCTTTGTTTCCCACACATATGAAATGTGTTATTGTCTTCTTCATGAACTAAAGAGAAACTAGTTGAAACAAGCAACAAAGGTGTTATAAAACATACACACAGTATCCATGCTTTCAGTTTCTAACTAATCAAGTACTCTCAGGGGCAAAATCTAGGTATAGGGTTAAACACTTGATAGAGACTTGAACAATACATGAAGTTTTCAAAATAAAACATACAGCAATTATATAATTAATTAATTGATAAACAAAATGACATGGTATATTTCAAAAAATTGATGGGAGACTAAAAGTTCAGATCATTGATCAAAGAAGCAATTTTTGATTCATTGGGCCAATAACACATATATTGATCAGGAAGAGAAAACTTACCAAACTTCCATCTTAATATAATAATGTCTAATATTTATTGAACCTTCAAAAGAAACTAGTCATTATGCTAAATATTTTACTTATATTATCTCACCCAATATTCACTATAAACCAGGGTTGCTTATACAATTAAAAGGTTTATTTGAAGAAAGCTAAGGCTTAAAAATGGTATGATTCATGCAGCTAAAGAGATAGTATATTATTAAAGAATACAACATGCCAGTATATCTGAAAAAATAATTATACAATGCATGATATTGCAGGAGAGAATATTGGGGAAAACATTAAAGCTAAATATAAATTAATAATGAAAATTTCAATTGATATGTAAACATTTATATAATTTAGTTTGAGCATCCTTTGAAATATCTTAGTTTAAATTATTGTTTTCTATATAATCTAACTCATTAATATTTTATATATTTTTAAAAAATATAATCACTAAATATAAAGTGCTAATATATAATATATAATTGCTACATATAAAGCACTAAAATATAAACATTCATCTTTCGGGGGCACTTTCATTGGCCAATTTTTTTTTTAATTTTAAGATTTATTTATTTCTTATGTATACAGTGCTCTGTCTGCATGCACACCAGAAGAGGGCATTAGATAACATTACAGATAGTTGTGGGCCACCATGTGGTTGCTGGGAATTGAACTCAGTACCTCTGGAAGAGCAGACAGTGCTCTTAACCTCTGAGCCACCCCTTCAGCCCCCTCTTTGGCCAATTTTAAAATTCTGTCTCTTAAAGTTTTACTAATAAAACACACCTTATTTTTATTTGGGAGACCAATTTAAAAGCCTTTCTGGCTGGCTTATAATGA
The DNA here is from genome assembly GCF_903995435.1 of Acomys russatus. Lineage (NCBI taxonomy): Eukaryota > Metazoa > Chordata > Mammalia > Rodentia > Muridae > Acomys > Acomys russatus. Next base: position 19,737,643 of record NC_067156.1, on the reverse strand, counting down.
TCACCTTCATTGAAAAGACGGAACTTGTCTCTGCATTGCCTTCCAGAGAAACAGAAGAGTCAACATATTTTCCTCCAGTTAAATGAAAGAGGAAAGTATTACAGAAACAAAAGTGTACTGTCATTTTTGGTGGCATTTTACCTGTTAGAGCCCAGATCCAGAGAGTATGCTGTAACAGCCACCTAAGAATGCCACAGAAGCATCCCCAAAGGAAGGGTCCCCAGGCTGCAGTTCCTCAGTTCCAGTGACTCTATCAACCTGCGCCTTCCTGTGTGTCCCTGATGGGTGGTTGGTTACCTTAACTGAGATGGACACACATTCACCCAGCCAATCCAGAGTATTAGGATATTTCATGGTACACAGAACTACGTGCCTTTCCATTATGAGAGAGGAAGACACAGAAGCTAAAGACACATTCCTCTTTCTGCGAGGATAAGGATAACCCCCTTGCTTGCAGAAGTTGGGAAGCATTCATTCACCTCATGCCCTGAAGCTCAGATCTGTCATCTAATGCTACCAATTAAAGAAGAGTACTCCAGTGGCACTCTAGTTGATTTTAGAATGAAAACTTTCTCACATAAAACATAAGGTAGGAGGAGTTATATTTAACAGTATCCATTACTTAGAAATTATTATTTATAAAACTAACTCTAAAACCATCATAGATAAATACATCAAACCCATGACTAGTTCTGCCTCTAAACCACAAACCAACAGGTATATGAACAATTTAAAACTATTGGGTGGGGAGAGGGTCTGGAGAGATGGCTCAATGGTTAAGAGCACTGATTGCTATTCCAAAGCTCCTGAGTTCAATTCCCAGCAACCACATGGTAGCTCACAACTTTCTGATGCCATCTTCTGATGTACATGCAGACAAAGTACCCATATATGTAAAATAAATAAATTTTTAAAAAACTATCAGGTTTCTCTAATATATACATACATACATACATACATACATACATACATACACACATTTTTTAGCAGGGGATAGGTACTCTCTAATATATATATATGTGTGTGTGTGTGTATACATACATACATACATACATTTTTTAGCAAGGGATAGATACTCCCTATTACATAGCTCTGGCTGTCCTGGCACTCCATATGCACACCAAGCTGACCTCAAACTCCTAGAAATACATCTCTGTCTTTGCTTCCTGAATGCTAAAATTAAAGTGTGTGCCACCACATTCATCTAGACCTCAAATGTGAAAGAACGTTTAAGGTCATAACTTCTCAGCAGTCTGGGGTAGATTTGAGTACTTTCTGCCTCCTCTCACCTCCTGATGAGAGAAGAAGATGCTTTTTTAAGTTCAGATGACTTTAGAAAGTAGAGGACATATTACTGAGGTCAACATGTCTACTGACACGTGCTGAGACGTCCTGAGAACTAAAGGGTTACTTGGATATGTTTCCACTTCATGACCAGATGACATTATTTTCAGATCCGATCAGTTTCCTCGGGTAAACCTTCTTTATTCATTGTCTCTTCATTAGCTCAGAAAGGTAGGCTTTAACTCCTTTAGAAAGGAAAGACGCCTAGCACATGGTGTGTGGACAAAGAGTCCCTTGAGAACACAAAGGCTAATAAAACTTGAAATAAAAACAGATTCTTTTCAGAGAGTTTTTAATTGGACCCTAGGAAGTTATGCCTGGAAGAGACATTAAAATATGCTGTGTGGACTTTAGGGGGTGATTTGAGCTCCAGGCAAGGGAACAATCTTGTGAGTGATGTGGTCGATGGAGACAGAGTGAGATGCTAACACTGTCTACCCTGCTTTGTGCTTTGGGCTGGAACTTTCCAGAGGCCTGACAGAGTGAGCAGTGACAGCCGTCTGTGCTCAAAGCTTTTAAATAGTAATTTACCTGAGTCAATAGGAGGACAGTAAACATGGGCTTTCTTCAATCCACATTTTCATCACACTCAGATCCTGTATATTAGGGTGCAGGAAATATAACTGAATCAAATATGACTTGTATTTGAAAAGTAACTAAGCATTTATTTCAATATAGCAGAACACTTTAATATGAGCTCTAAATTTTCCTTTCCCAATCTCCACTGATTAGAAGGCCACTCATGAAAGGAAAACATGGAATGTTACTGCTGGGTCCCCTGAGTAGTGAAATTAACTAGTAAGCCTATATCTTTACTGGTGGATTTAAAAAAAAATTCTATATTTGAGAATTCTGAAAGTCAAATTAGAAGAAAAAGTATTATATCTAAAGTACATATTCCATAGTACTCGGTATCGGTTTCTTATTAGAGATTAAACAAATCACCAAGCACAATCCAAAATATTAAACAATGTGTTTATTGTGTTATAGGTCCAGTGATCCGAAGTCCAGAACGTAGCTGGAGACTCACATTCTCTAGACACAACTCTCTCTCCCTCCTTCCCTCCTTCCCTCCCTCCCTCCCTCCCTCCCTTTCTCCCTCCCCCCTTCCCTCTCCTCCTCCTTCCCTCCCTATCTCATTTCCTCTCTTCCTGTTCCTTCCCTCCTTCCTCTGTCATCATTTTTTACTTTTCTCTATGCATTTTAAGGGCCCACATAATTGCATTGATACAGCCTGAACTCTTCAGGATGAGATACTTAAGATCCTTACATTGTATCTTCTAAGTTCCTTTGGCCATATAAAGCAACATTATCATAAATTATAGGGATAAGAATAGAGGCATTTTTAGGGACATTACTCAGATATAAGGACTTCTTTGATAAAACATCTCTGATTTATTCCAAACATCCACACTCTATCATTTTCATATTTTCTTTTTGTCTTATAGTTCTTTGTATTATTCAACTACCAAATATAAATTAAGCTGTCATTTGGCAGTGAACATTGTTTGAATCCTAAATATAGAGTAGAAAACACAAGAGGATTCTGCTTTGGGAATCTTTGGGAATCTTTCATATTTCTCTCTCTCTCTCTCTCTCTCTCTCTCTCTCTCTCTCTCTCTCTCTCTCTCTCTCTCTCTCTCTCCTCAATGACCAATAGAAACTGAAAAAATAATTACAAATGTAAGTGTACTCTGGCCATCTATGCCCATAACATTGTCATGTCTGAAATGAGACTTGTGTCCTACGTTAAGAACTCGTGCAGCTGCTGGTGTTGCTCAGATGTGTGGTCCACTGCAAAGCATCTCAGTGCTGAAATACTGGCTAACATTGCTGACCTCAATATGGCTTGGCATCTATTCAATACCTTGGAAAACATTATAGATCATCCTTATTTGATCATAGTGAGACAACTCAGCCTTGTTTTATAATGGTCATAAGTAAAACAAAATAACCAATTTTGCCTGAATGAAATAAAATCAATAATCCTACTTTGTAATATGCGTCTCAGGAAGAAAATTCAAAATTTCATCTCTGTAAAGGTCAGGTGCAAATCACTCTGAGACACATTATTTTTTTCCAAATCAGAATAAAATGAAGCAAACTTGTGATCTACATTTTGCATGTGTTTAGCAAGCTCAAGGGATTCATCTTACGGCAATTTTTACAGATGATTCCAGTGGTCATATATTCTCATGCTCCTTAGAACAACACAATCTAATTCTTTTTTGTGGCCAAGCATAACATAAAATGAGATTTATCTGTGTGCCTGCAGTATCTATTAGGCACTATGGAGATGGAGGTTAGATGAGCTAGCTACCTGCCACTGCAGTGAGACATAATCACTGATAGCATTCTGATACTGAGAATAAATGAAGTTATAGCACCAGGGCTGTTAAAGTCATCACTGAGCGGTGACTTTCTCAAACCTTCCAAGTTGGTGGGGATAATTTTCAGGGAAAATAAGAATAGTTCTCCTGTAGATATTTTAAAATTATTTTATGAAATTGTGTCTTGGGCAACATGAATGCCATAAATATAATTGAATACTGACTTTTATCAAGCAGCAAGTATATAGAAATACTAGTCAGGAACTTTAAAACTTTGAAGCATATTTTTACTTTTAATAATCAGATAAAAAATTAAAATGCTGTCTTTAAGTATCTTCATGTTTTTTCCAACATAATATTTTTATTGATTCTTTGAGAACTTCACATAATGTACCCTGATCACACTCACTTCCCAGTTCTCCCAGGCCCACCCTCTCTTTGTAACATCCCCCGTCTAAGAACACAAAAACAAAAACAAGTCCAATTTGTGTTGCTCATATACTCACTGGAGCATGGTCAAACTCCCAGGTTCTTTCCCTTAAGGAAAACTGAGTCCTTCCGCACCTGCACAGCACTCCAGCTGTGGAGAGCTACCCTTTAGAATCCTCATCCCAGTGTTTAAGAGTTCTCAGAGACAGCTTCTGTCTAGGCTATGACATTTGGGGGGTGGAGACGAGAGTATGGGTTGCCACAGAAGCCTTCCATGGCTTTCTTTCTCTCTTCATGGTTTTTTCAGGCAATTAGAATTTAAGGAAAGTTTGTATATTGTATCATAATAAAAACTATTGCCAAGAAATTTTAATTTAGTTTATTTACTTCTGTTTAGTTTTCTAGACTTTTTTTTTTTTTTTTTTTTTTTTTTTTTTTTTTGTCATTTTTCTTCCCCCACTGGAAATGCTAGAAGCACTTGAAAGGGAATGTAGGAGGAACTCAGCAAGACACACTCTCACATCCTCCAAGACCCATTTTCTCCAACAAGACCCCACCTTCTATGCTTCGCTTTTATCGATAGTACCATCGTTATAGAAATCCTTCAAAGAGTGAGCCTTTATTATTAGACAGAGCCGCATTTATCTCTTATAAATTCACCTCAGAGACACTGAGTGGTCAGTTTCACTTATACCGTACATGAGTCTTAATTTATAAATATTAGTTCAATTGCAACATTTCTCCCTTCTACTTTTTTCCTCCAAACCCTCCCATATACCTTTGCCTACTCTCTTTCAAAGTCATGGCCTCTTTTCTCATTACTTATTATTGCACGCATATATATATATATATATATATATATATATATATATATATATATATATGTATAATCTGTTGAGTCCATATAATGTTATTGTATCTATGTTTTCAGGACTGGGCATTTATTACTGTACAACCAGTTGGTATGCTCTTCTCTGGGCACGGCCAGCTCTCATGTTCCCAGTTTCCCTCAGTTGTCTGTTGTTCTTTGTTTAGGTTTGAGGACACATGGGCTTTCCATGTTTACTTTGCTATGTTTTGTCTCAAGGGTCTCTGGGCTCTGTTTGTGAAGTGCATAGTGTCTTCAGAAATAGGGACAAATGTCACACTTCTGAGAGATAAGCAAGAGCAGCTATAATAGGCTGTATGTTTGGGGAATCTTTTAGATAGCTCTAGCCACCAAATCAAAGTGTATTAAGATTTTTGCTGGGTAGTCTTTGGTCTTGGAAGGAGCACTGTCATTCCAGATAAGAAATGTTCCTTAAAACAGTATTTTGTATTTATACACGGAATAGAAGCATTATGAGAATATTTTAGGTAAATAATTAATAGTATGATTTTTGTGGATTTTTCATACATACATATTGCCATTTACCCACCTTCCTCCTTCCACTATATTTCTCACCACTCTATAAAGACTTCTTCCTTTCAGATTAACAGCATCAGATCATTTGTGTCCTGTCATTCAACTAACCTCTTACCACCTTCGTTTTTACCTTTTTAACTCTGCATGAGGAGCACTTCTTTTCCTATTCCATCGCATTACTTGTACCGGCTATTCCTCCATGTATTGATCCCCAGCTCCCTATAAAGCAATAATGGTTCCATTTTTACTTCTCTGGTTTCATTTTTCATTTTTATTTTTAAAATAATTTATTCAGATTACATCCCAATTGTTATCCCCTCACTTGTATCTTCATAATCCCTTCCCCCTGCCTTTCATCCTATTCCCCTCCCCTAGACTTGTGACAGAAGGAGACCTCCTCCCCTCCATATGATCACAATCTATCAGGTCTCATCCAGATAGCCTGCTTCCCCTTCCCCTGTTTATATATATATATTCACATCTGAGAATTTGGAGCTTATAGATGCCTAAAAGGAAGAACAGGAAAGTGTCTCTTTCTTGTTTCTTGGTTGGGGTTACCTTAGTCAATATTATCTTTTCTGGTTTTATCCATTTACCTTCAAAGTTCATGATTTTATTTTGCTTTACAGCTGAATAGTATCCCATAATGCATATGTACCTTATTTCATTATCCATTAACCAGATGTAGGACATTTAGTTTGTTTTTATTTCCTAGCTATTGTGAATAGTGAAACAATGAACATGACTGGACAAGTATTTAACTGGACATTTAACTGGATATTTTCCTCCTCTTGTCTATCCACTCCTCAAACACAGTGAGCTTGGTGGATGATAGGAAATAAAACTCCCTTAGTTGCAACTTTAGTGAAGGGACATGAAAAAGAAGAGTGAATGCTGTCCTCCTGTACAGACCATGAACACTGAATTAGAAGATAAAATCCTATATTCTAATCTGGACTTTCTACCTAACTCTAGTTATTTTGGGCCATGGAGTAATCTCCTTTGCCTCAGTTTTCCTCTATAGAAAACAAGTATTAGACTAGAAACTCTCTAAGGCTTCTTTAAGAATCCTAATAAATTCCAGATTTGAGTGCATTGAACTAAAGGGCCCTTTCCTTATTCATGCCAGCACAGATCTTATTTCATATAAATGGCCTGGTGCTGCAAAATCCTACATCACTCACCAACTGAGTAAGTAGCTGACCTCTGCTTTGCACTGCTGTGTCTCTACGGCTGACTGGCTTAACTATTTGCAAGTCAGCCTCCCAGCAATTCATCTTATCTTTGTTGGTTGGCAACAATTCAGTGATGAAGGCAACTCAAGTAACCTGACCATGAAATGGCCACTCCCTGGTTCTGCTCTCTCACAATACCAGCCTTTGTTGTTTTGCGCAACTGAGACTCATTTAGTACAGAAATGCACCTATTACCAGGTGTCCTTGTAGTCTCAGAGGTAGGCAGCAAGCAGCAGTGACACTGTCTGGGTAACAGGATAGCCTTGAGAATAGCTGGTTATTATTCCCCCAAGTTTAAGACACCGCACATAATCTCTTCTGGAAAAACCAAACCATCTCATTATTAGATGAGAGCAGTTTTTAAACTTTTTTTATGGAGAAGTTTATTTATTTATTTTTTTAAAATTTTTATTAATTTATTCTTGTTACATCTCAATGGTTATCCCATCCCTTGTATCCTCCCATTCTTCCCTCCCTCTCATTTTCCCCTTATTTCCCTCCCCTATGACTGTTCCTAAGGGGGATTTCCTCCCCCTGTATATGCTCATAGGGTATCAAGTCTCTTTTTGGTAACATGCTATCCTTCCTCTGAATGCCACCAGGTCTCCCCCTCCAGGGGACATGGTCAAATATGAGGCACCAGAGTTCGAGTGAAAGTCATACCCCACTCTCTACTCAACTGTGGAGAATGTTCTGTTCATTGGCTAGATCTGGGTAGGGGCTTAAAGTTTACCGCCTGTACTGTCCTTGGCTGGTGCCTTAGTTTGAGCAGGACCCCTGGGCCCAAATCTGCCAAAATACATAAAGAACTCAAAAAATTAAACACCACCAAACCAAATAACCCAATTGAGAAATAGGGCTTGGAACTAAACAGAGAATTCTCAACAGAGGAATATCAAATGGCTGAGAAACACTTAAAGAAATGCTCAACCTCCTTAGTCATCAGGGAAATGCAAATCAAAACAACTCTGAGATTCCATCTTACACCCATCAGAATGGCTAAGATCAAAAATTCAAGTGACACCACATGCTGGCGAGGATGTGGGGAGAGAGGAACACTCCTTCATTGCTGGTGGGAATGCAAACTAGTACAGCCACTTTGGAAATCTATCTGGTGCTATCTCAGAAAAATGGGACTAGAGCTTCCTCAAGACCCAGCTATTCCACTCCTTGGAATATACCCAGAAGATGCTCCAGCACATAACAAGAAAATCTGCTCAACCATGTTCATAGCAGCCTTATTCATAATAGCCAGAACATGGAAACAGCCTAAGTGTCCCTCAGTAGAAGAGTGGATAAAGAAACTGTGGTACATATACACTATGGAATACTACTCAGCTATTAAAAACAAGGAATTCCCGAAATTTGTGGACAAATGGATTGAGCTAGAAATGATCATAATGAGTGAGTTAACCCAGAAGCTGAAAGAATCAAATGGTATATACTCACTTATATCTGCATACTAGCCCAAGGGGCATGTCCCACGAAAGCCTTCATTTACCAGGAAACTGGGAGAGAGGGGAGGACATCCTATTGGGACTCTAGATGAGAGAAGCATGGGAGAATAGCAAAGTAGAAGGATCCAGAGGGTCCTAGAAACCTACAAGTAGAACATTATGATAGTTTTTAAACCTTTTGAGGTAAATTCAATTATATTTTCAGTGCTTCAATGTCCTTAATGAATTGATATTTAGTAAAAGTGTATGCTTGTTTCCTTAAAGAAGGCATAAGAGTCAACCGAACAACATGGACCTAAATTTTAGACGATGAATCCATATACAAACATCATCATTCATTTCAATGTACCTGGACATTTTTCAGTGTCTCTCAGTAAGGTTTTGGTAAAAGCAGGTGCTCTGAAGAGCCCAGTGAGGAACTAGAACACCACCTTGCCATTCTAGAGACTACTACATTGTGGACAATATTTTCAGCAACACTGTCATTACATAGATTCTCAGCACTGAGAGAATAAGTTTTAGGTCGAATGTCCTCTGAAAATGTATATTCCACTTTTCAAAAATAATTGGCTATGCTTCTTTCCAGTATCAACTTATATTTCTTTAGTATCAAATTAACAAATTTTATTTACTTAGTTAGTTACTTAGCCAGGTAGTTAGTTGTGACAAAGTTTTATGTTGCTATACCTGACTTGGAAATCAGTACATTGAGTGAAAATAACCTTGATCTTCTTATCTTTTTGCCCAATTTCTCTACTTCCTAATTGCTATTATTATAGATTTCTACTATGATGCCTGATTCACATGTTGATATCATATATTTTCTATCTTCCTTATGCTTGCATTAGCTAATTTTAATTCAGCAACAAGCAGCACAAATAAATCTGAGTGGCATCAGGTTCACACAATTGCCTAGCAATGGCCCTGGTATTATGTTCATAAGTCTAGAAATTGTATCATTGTACCCATCAAAACAAAATCCACCCAGCCAAGTCAGGTGATCAGGGACATGACAGAGTGGTAGCTGTAGAAAGAGTACTGAGCATGGAGTTTCTTTCACTAACCTGTAGTCATTATGCCTTTTTACTCTTGCTTGAAATGAAGATTTACACCAACCCTTTAAAATGATTCTCATTCTGTAACAATATTTAGGAAGCTGTAGAGTGAACTCTCCCCCCACCCTTTATTGCCCAGAGTGACGACAGGAGTCCTCTGACATCTAATTGATTGGTTACAAAAGAATCAATAAAACATAGTACTGAGGCACATTTTAGTTAGTAAAAAACCAAAATAAATTTTATTTAAAAATTATTTTTATATAAGTAATTGGTAAGAAGACTCCAAGAAAACAAAATATTTGGGGTGTAGCATGGCAACCTTGAACTAAGCTTGTTCAAACTGAAATTCACACATAGCTTAGATTACCAACTGAAAATTATTTTATCATGGTATTTGGCTACAACTTGAAATGTGTATGATGCTCCAGCATCATTCATTTCTGAACGAAAGAATGACAGGTAAATGGATCTGGCCAAAATAAAATGCTGTGCTTATTGAGTAAGGCTAACATGTAGAAAGAAGAAAACAAAACAAGAAACATCTATTCTTACCAGGCTCATGTCTACATAGAAACACATCAATTCTTCTGTGAAAATGGAAACAAAATTTAATATACTGCCAAGGTTTTCACTGAACACACTAAGCAAGAAAACAAACCTTGGTAATGGAGGCATTCTTCGACTCACATGGCTGCTCTGTGGATTTTGAAGGATGGATTTATGTTTTTCATTTCTGGAGATTAGATATAAAGCTAAGAGGTGTTCATCGCTCCAGTAGATGTTCAATATGATGCAGGTCACATGAGGCCGTATTTTCTAAATACTTCTGACCTCTAGAGATTTAGCATGCATCATGCATCATTTGTTTCTTGGTTTTAGCTAGTTATTGTTTGCCTGGAATCCCAACACTGTGATCGTGATATGATGAATTGTCACTGCAAGAATAATGTTTCCCTTAACACATATAGATAGTTTTTCTAAGGATGGTTTCCATATAACACACAAAGGGACAGTAGGGTTTCAAATTACATCCATCAGGAACGGCTGTTTTAATTCATGAAGCAACACCCTTGAGGGACTATTTTGAAATTTAATTTGACTAGCTGTTCCCACAGTGTGAAAACATAGCCTTAGATTGAACAAGTTTGCTACTAACCGCAGTAAAATGCAGCTGTCAGCTGGCTGAAGCCTTTACACTCTCTATGATGTGTCTTTAAAGCACTGGGTGGCTCACTTACCTAAACTGAGCAGATAATTGTACTTTAAGTTTTAATCTCTACAATATACATGTCCAAAAAATGACTATGAACTCTCTTTTTATTTATTTTTATTATGAAAGGCTTGAACATAGTGCCAATTATAATTCATACTTACAATTATTTTATTGTCATTCAAATGTTTTTATTTCATTTCATTTCTCCTGTAAACATGCATATCCAATCCTGTTTTCTCTCCTGGAAGAACCAGATCCAAACATTTAAATTGTATAGCAAATACCAATACTGTCTTTCTCTATCAAAGGAATGCACATGGACATATGTGTAGACACTGGGCCACAGGAAAAAGTGAGGGCATCAGTCAATACTCAACACCATCTACTCATGGGCCTTCAATGTTGGTAGGAGATGGTGAGATTATCACTATTACTACCCATGCAGAGGAAAATATAATAACTCATGAAGATTAGTGCTCTGAGCTATGACTGTAAAAGGTGCCAGCAATGATATCTCAGAGTGGAAAGAATTCAAACCAAAATGAAGAATGGTTGGAGGCTTTCTGAAAAGTTAAGAGCCTGAGGGATGAAGGATATCCCTCTCCAAAGCAGAGACCAGAACACTGATGGGCATGTCCAAATATCCAGGGTACTCTCTTGCTAAACCTGTGAGTCATCAAAAGACAAACCATGATCTATGTGGCATTTTCTTTTGAATTTGTACCAGAATTCATGCCTGTATCTCTGAAGTCCGTCATTGTACCTGTAATATTCTAAACGCTGACAAGAACCTCATAGTCTCAGTCAGCGAGAGATGCACTAGTCACAGTGAAGGTTGAAGAATTGTGTATCATAGTAGGACTCAAATAGCTGACTAGTATGACTCATTCAAGAATCATAAGCAATAAGCAGCTGTCATTTCCTACAGCCCAGTTTCCAATCTACCTGATCAGAAAAGGCACTAGTCACATTCCCGGTATGTGGTGGTTTGAATAAGAATGACCATCATAGATTCATATATTTAAATATTTAATCACCAGGAATTGGCAGTATTTGAAAAAATTAGAAGAATTAGAAGGCATAGGCTTATTAGAGGAAATGTGTCACTAGGTGTGGGCTTTGAGGTTTCAAAAGACCATGCCAGACCCCTCCCATTTCTATTTCTGTTGCCTATAGATCAGGATGTAGAACTCTCAGCTATTTCTCTATCACCATATTTGTTTGTATGCTGCATAGTTCCCACCATGATGATAACGGACCAACTTCTGAAACTATAAGCAGAACCCCAAATAAATGCTTTTCAAAAAATATGAGTTGTCATGGTCATGGTGTTTCTTCACAGCAACATCAACAGGAGTGTGGTATTGGTGTGACATGCCTGGCCATGTTTATTTTGGAGCACTATGGAAAACTTTGGGACTTTGAGCTACAAAAGCAGTTGGATACTTTAAGCAGGACCTAATGTGCCTTTCTAGTAGGAGCATAGAAGAAAATGCTGAGGGTTGTTTGAACTGTGAAGGCCCAGCTCAAGAAGCTTCAGAGGAGAAGAACGTTAGTAACTGCCATAGATACAATTCTTATGATATTTTGGCAAATAATGTGGCTGGCTTTTTGTTTTGTTTCATTTTACCCTTGTCCTAAAAAATCTACCTAAGGTGAAATTGAAGACCTTTGGATTAAAGCTTTGGCAGAGAAAATTTCAAGATAGCCTAGTATTGACTATATCTCTTTTTAAGATCTTTAATGAAAAGGAATAAGCCATTAAGCTCCACTCCTTCATTACCTCTGCTCAGCTTATCTTCCAGGTTCTTGACCTGTTTGAGTTTCTGTCTCAACTTCCTTCAGTGATGAGCTATGATGTAGAAAGGAATAAACCCTTTCCTCCCAACTTGTGTTTGGTCATAGTGTTTTCATGACAGCATGTGCCAGGGATGTCACTTCATGGAAGCCTGAAATGTATTGCTTAAAGCTGTGAAGGTGAAGCCTAGATAGTGTTGGAGACCTCAAGATATTAGAGATGCCAGAATCATAAAATATCTGCTGAGGAAAGTGGCAGACCAGGAACCAGCCCAAGAGAGAAAAGTATGTTGAAACCAACAAAACCAAAAGGAGCTGGAGATATGAAGATGCTTTGATGTTAGACATGGAGATGCAAAGTTTGGAGTTTGCCCTGGTGGTTTTCAGTCTTGCTGCTTTGGTCCAGCATTTCCTCACAATGCCCACTTTCCTTCCTTTTGGAATGTTAATGTATATTCTTTGTCATTTTATGTTGGGAGTATGTAATGTAGGTTTTGGTTTTGATTTTACAGAGGGTTACACAGTTAAGAGAGTTCCGTGATTCTCAGGTTCTTTGAACTCTGGACTTCTAAACAGTGTTGAGATTGCTGTAGACTTTGGGGACTTTTGAAATTGGACTGAATATTTTTGCATTGTGATATGTCTACAAGGTTATGGGAGCCAGGAAAAGCAATGTGGTAGTTTGGATAAGAATGACTCCCCATAAGCTCATATATTTGAACACTTAGTCACCAGGGGAAAAAATTAGAATGATTAGGAAGTATGGCCTTGGAGGAGATGTGTCACTGAGGGTGGTCTGCAGTGTGAAAAGCCTTACCTTTCTCAGGTACTCACAAGTATCTCTGAATACCATGATTAAAAAAGAAATAGAAAATCAAAAATCAACATGTAGCTCATAAAATGTCACTTAGTTTAGATAATATGGAAAAATCATATCTAATGTCCCTCTTTCCTCTAGCTGATGTTTAGAGCCAGTAGCCTCTCCCTTTGGTATATCTTTGTTTTATGCTTCTGAACAATATCTGGAGAAGAGTATCAAGCCAAAACGCCCAGCTGGTGCCTGTGCTGGATGCTCACAATACACTAGGAAAGGTTACATGTGCTGCCACTGGCACAATGAGAGCCAAGAGGACGTCTGTTCTCAGAGATTCTCCCATCACACAGAGCAAATACAGCTGCTTCAGATCATGTTATTAAAATTACAGCTTTCAGCCAAACACAACATGTTAGAAGATAAGTTCCAAGCTAAAGGAGTTAACAACGTCTAAGAAAATACCAGGAATAAACCCCAGACCAGCAAATTAAGAAAACACACACACACACATACACCACCACCACCACCACAATCAACAACAACAACAACATAACAGGTATCAGCAAATATGTTCATTGATATATGTCAAAGTCACTGGTCTTAAGTCCCCCAATAAAAAGTCACAGACTAAAAGAATGGATGTAGAACAGCTCTCCATCTTTCTGCTGTATCCAAGAATACACATTAACATCAAAGATAGACATCACCTCAGGATACAGGGATGGAAAAGATGTTCTAAACAAATGGACCTAAGACTTGAGCTGATATAGCCATTTTAATATCTGATAAAATAGACTTCAAATTAAAACTAATCAGAAGACTTAGGGAAGGATACTACATACTCATAAAAGAAGAAATCCACCAAGAATACATTGCAATTCTTTTTTTGTATATTATATACAATTTAATATTCAGGTTTTTTTGTTTTGTTTTGCTTTGGAAGCAATGATGCATCCACCCCAGGCTGGCCTTGGACTTGCTATGTCTTGACAATGACTTCGAGCTTCTTTTTTTTTTCGTTTTGAATTCTTTTTTTTATTAAATATTTTTTAATTTTTCACATATACATTTATATATTACACATATATACAATAAACTACCTACAGCAAGAAGAACCATGGCACAATCAGGAATTATATAAATGTTATATTCTTCGTGTTTTGGCTATTTGTATTTGGCAGCCTTGAAGAAAACATCTTTCCTATCTTGGTGTATCTAAAATTCTGAATGTAAATCAATATCTATCATATCTCATCATTATCAACTTAAAATATCTATCTAGCCCTAAAAATGTCTTAAGCCAAAAACAACTAAGCTTAATTGTAAAACTAAACTATCCAGTCTTTAATCGCCATCAGAGACTTGAGAAGGAATAAACTTGATTACCTGAGTATACTGGGAGAACAGGTTAGTAGTTTTCCAAAAAAGAAGATGACAGAGACAGTTTGCTACTTGAATAGTCACTCAAAACTCTCTAACATTTGGGGCATCATCTGCAGCCTTCAGTCCCAATATATCTGTTAGACATATTTGTGAGGCAGGTAAAATTGAAGATGTGCTTTTCCTGTCTTGGCAGAGTTTGGCAGTTGACTCTGCCTGCATCAAAGCTTGCTCTTTTTTAGGCCGAATTCTTTCTGTGGTAGAAACAAGGTCATTTCCCCCAGTGGCTTTTTTGCCACATTTGAAGCCATCTCCATAAGGAGGTTCTTTGATGCTCATCATCCTCTTTGAGGTAGGCTGGATGTTTCCAGGAGTTAACCTGTCTCATTGTCAGTGAGTCTTTAAAATAATAAAAATGTTTTAAAATGCTGCATTCTGTATGTCTCTGAGGTTTTTGAAGACCTTGTGTAACTGTTTTACCTTATTTTTCTATAGAATCATGTCTGGGTGTTGCACCTAAGATGTATATTCTTGTGATAAAAATAGACTAGTAATTGATATGACCGTGATTTGGTCAACTAACAATTAACTGGTATAACTTATTTATTCTAAACAGCCTGCAATAACACTTTCAAAGTATTGGAAGTAAATCTTATATTATAATTGAGTTATATGGGTACAATACCTCATATTAGAGTAGAAATATGTCTAATGTGTGTGAAGAATAATCTTACATTTGAATTCTATACCACTGTATGTAGAATTAAATTTATTTTGCATCTATATACAGAATTCTATATCAGTGAATTAAAAATAACCTGTGAGTGACTATTAAGTTGTTAAGTTGAGGAGTAGATTCCCTCATCTACTTTTTTTCTATCTTCCCTATATATTTCTATATTCCCCTTTCTTTCTTTTCAACCCCTATCTCCAAACCTAAGAATGGAAAACGAAGGATAAGAGAGGCAGTCCTGAGTCCAACCTTGTTTTCTCTCTAAATAAGACCAATAATAACGTATAACCAACTGCCATTGAAAATAACTCTCTATAGCCTAAGAAGGCACTGCAATTCTTAGCATCTATGTTCTAACACACAAAGGCACTCATGTTCACAAAAGAAAAACTACTGCAGCTAAAATCACATATTGACCTTTATACCGTGATCTTGAAGAACTTCAATACCCCGCTCTTGCCAATGGACAGGTCACCTCGACAAAAATGAAACAGAGAAATACTGGAGTTAACTGGCATTATAAACTAAATGCACTCCGCAGTGACTAGGGTCACCCCACAGATTCCCAGACACTTCTCCCTTCCCAGAGATGTCCCCCGACATTGATTTTCATTCCCTCCCCCATCTCTTCCCCTTTGCCACTTCTGCTTCCCACCCCTGTTCCCCTCCTCATGCCTCTCCCACCCAGTCCTCTCACTCTTACTTCAGATGTCTATTTGATTTCCCCTCTGAGTGAGATTCAAGACTCCTTCTCAGGGCTCTCCTTGTTACTGAACTTCTTTGGGTCTCTGTATTGTGGCATGGTTATCCTGTACTTTATGGCTAATATCCATTTATAAGTAAGTACATACCACGTGTGTCTATCTGGATCGGGGTAACCTCAATCAGGATGATATTTTCTATTTCCATCAATTTTCCTGCACATTTCTAGATGTCCTTGCTTTTGATAGCTGAGTAGTATTCCATTGTGTAAATGTACCACAGTTTCTTTATCCTTTCTTTGGTTGAGGGACATCTGGGCTGTTCCAGTTTTTGGCTATTACAAATAAAGCTTTTATGAACATATTTGAGCAAATGTCCTTGTTGTGGGGTGGAGAATATTTGAGGCATATGCCCAGGAATAGTATAGCTAGGCCTTAAGCTAGAAATATAGCCAAATTTCTGAGAAACCTACCGATTGATTTCCCCAGTGGCTATATAAGTTTTCACTCCCACAATCAATGGAAAAGCATTTACCTTTCTCCACAACCTTGCCAGCATGTGCTGTCACTTGAGTTTTTGATCTTAGCCATTATGGTGGATGTATGATGGAATCTCAGAGTTGCTCTGATTTGCATTTCCCTGATGACTAAGGATACTGAGCATTTCTTTAAGTGTTTCTCGGCCATTTGAGTTTTCTCTGTTGTGTATTCTGTTTAGCTCTGTATCCCATTTTTTTTAACTGGACTATTTGGTTTGTTAGCATTTAATTTATTTTTCTTTATATATTTTGGATATTAGCCCTCTATTGGATGCTGTGTTGGTCATGATCTTTTCCCATTTTGTTGGCTGCCATACTATTGACAGTGTCCTTTGCCTTGTAGAACTTTTTCAGTTTCAGGGGGTCTCATTTATTAATTATTTATCTTTGTGCCTGAGATGTTGATATTCTGTTCAGGAAGTTGTCTTATGTTCCAAGGTTATTCCCTACTTTCTTTTTTTTATTAGATGTAGTGTAGCTGGTTTTACATTGAGGTCTTTAATCTACTTGTGTTTATTTTGTCCTAGTATGATGACGTAGTTTTTGTTGTCTTATTATATTATATTTTACTATTATCACTTAGAAGCCTTTTTTTTTCTTGTAAGAAACAGAAACAAAGTGGATCTAGGTTGGAGCATGGGTGGTAAGGAACTTGGAGGCTTACAAGGATCCCCAAACCAGGACATATTATGTGAGAAAAATCTATTTTCAATATATGGGAAAAATTAAGTTGTGGAATGCTTCTGTGCCTCATTTCTATATGAAAAATAAATATATAAAAATACAATCCTCCAAAATAGCAGTGAAAAAGCAAATATATTTTTAATTTCCTTTTATTTTTAATTTTTATTTTATTCCTATATATCTGATTTTTTTCCTGCTTTTTTACCTTGCAACATTATGATGGTACAGAGAGATATCACCATTTCCCCTCCCTACACACTCCTGTCTGTATCACTATGATGTACACTGAGGTGCCCTGTGCCTTCTTGAAGTTAACGCACAATGCTATTATATGAACTTTTCCTTGGCTAGCCTCAGTTTTCCTATTGGTGGCCTGATTGTACAAGAGGGCTGGTGCTTCTAGATTTTTGTCTGTTCCTGATAATGTCCAGACAGCTTTTTCTGGACTAGGTATTTGGTATGAGTTCTTACAGTTACAGATATCCATGGGCTTTTCTTTCTGTGTAGCCTTTGATCACATCTCTTGTTCTCTGGTGGCCTTGGGCTCCACGTTTCTCCTTTCCATCTTCCCTCTCCCCTTCACTCTGAGTTCCTTCTTTCATTCCACCTTTACAGAAGCTAAGTCTAGGCTAAAAATCTGACAAAAAGTTTCTCAAAGCTTGGAAACAAGACAGCAAAACACTATTCAGAATTTAGAGACTACCACATACCTTAGACATTGATTCCCCCAGTCCAGCAGCCACAGTCCCTACACCAAAAGCACCTACCAGCTTTTCCCTTCCCATAACCCCTTGCTTGCCAGCACACTGGTATTTCATATCTAGTTTTTCACTTTTATCCCTTGTATCCATAGAGCAGTTAACACTCAGTCGCTGCATTTAAAATTGCAATGCAGCTGTTGTGCTCCTGGAAATATTTGATGTTCTTGTCCACCGAGTCATGCCATAGCCATTTAATCATATGTTTTTATTTTCGAGATGTTCACACAGAGTTCCTCCTTAATGATTTTAGTGGGTTCTTCTGTGAGTATATATACTGTGAGTAGGATAAAGCAATTCAGCAAGTATGAAGACCTTGCAACTCACTGGCACTGTGACATGTCAGACAGGAAGATGAATGAGCATTATATCAGCCTTTATTGCAAAGGAAAACAGGAGACGTGGAAACCGTAAGCAGCAGACAATGCAAAAGCAGAGGAGACTATGATACCCTTGCCAAATACATATGCAGTGACTTTTGAGTAGTTAAAAAGGATGCATAAGATTTGAATGGGAACGCTGAGGGACCAAAGTGTATATGCAAGTTACAAGGGGCAGGATGCAGGGGAGATATACTCTGCCAGTAAGAAGAAGAAAGAAAACAAGCATTTCTTAACTTCTAAGGATTGAAATTTGGCTGTCAGGGCCTTGAGAAACACTGCAGCCCTGGAACACCAACCCAGCATCTGCATTTAGCTAATGCCCACAGTTCTCAAGTGCGGTTCTTCCAAAGGAGAGCACCAATGATCAGTTTCACAATTAAAATTCAGCTTTCCCACTGGCAGTTGCCAGCATTTGAAGTTAATGAATAAATGGATGCTGCTTTTACTCTGAACCTAAGATATATCTCTGTGGTAACTTCTGAGATACCACTCTAAAAAAATAACATGACATTTTACAGAACACATGCCTGTAATGTAAGCACCTGAAAAGCAAGAAGAGACCGGCCACTCTAGACGAGATGCACATCTGACGACCTTGTTAGTTTTCTCAGGGCAGGGAAGCAGCACAGACAGATGTCCTGGGCCATGTGGCTGAGCAGAGACAAATCACCCACATGCAGCTGTGTAGACATCTGTCTAAACCGATTAAAAAATAGATGTATCCATTCTCCTCAGTATCTTGAGAGACTCTGGGGTTATCACGATTTATCTGCCAGCCCCAAATCTGTCTCAAACATAGTGATAAAAATGTAGTGCTTTCCTGGCCCTGCCATTTTTAAAGCTCACTGTTAAATACAGATGCAATTTTATAGACTTTAGAGAACAAGATAGAATTTTCTGTCTATGCAGATATGTAATTTTATTGGTATGTTATAACAATTAATTCTCTAAACCATATTTTCAGGTGTGTGACATGATTTTTATGATTCCAGTGGAGACGTTTGCCCTGGGCCCTGCATTCTACATGACAGACAGAATCAGGTTGATACAAACTCTGGGTTGGATTCTATGATGTTTATCTCATCGGTTTCACTGGACCAGGGAACTTAGAACTGGGAAGGACTTCTGGGTGCTCCTGTAGAATGTTTTTAAATAGAGTTGACATGTGTGACAATAGACGGAGCAACCACCCTGCATGTGGGAGTCACTGAAATGTCCTGTCCTTTGACCATCTAGAAACAGATGAAAGAATAATTTGTGATGAATAAATATAACAAATTATAAGCATACGGATCTACCAAGGCGTTTGAGTTCCATCAAGTCGAATGGATATCTACGAAGAGTGACCTCAAATGTGTAATTTAACTAGGAGGGAGCTAATAAATAGAAGATGTTACATTCTGAGCTGACAGTGGCTGTGATGCTAGGCAGTAGGAGCTCTTCCAGTTACATTTGTAGCATAAACTGTGCATGAACAGTAATGTAAATCAATGCCAACTTAGCAAAAAATAAATTAGCATGGAGACTATAACAATAAACTTGGCTTAAAGAACCAATTCTCTTAGCATCAGGAGAAATTACTGCAACAAAATGCATTTTTTCTTTAAAAAAAAAACACATACACTGAGCATTACAACTCATATTTCTACTCAATTTCATTCTGTCATAACTATACAACTAAAAGCCACTCTTTACTTTTATTCCAAGCAGGTATTTTTCCACTGTTCATTCCATTTAGTACATCTGTGCAAGCTGTACTTAGGTGAACATTTGTAACATGTAATTTACTCATAATTTTACATAATTATGCAAAACTGTAAGTGAAGGAACCATTCAAGGTTTTGCAAGCTATTTACTTGCAGAAACGGTGCCAGACTTGACGATTTAAGAACAGGTCTTTCTGAGAAGTTTGTGAGTTATAATGGTGCAATGTCAATGGAGAGGAATTGCTTTTAGAGAGGAACCACACCATGTCTTGACAGATGAGAAAACACCATTAACACCAGGCATTTTCATTGGCAGGCATGCTTTTTCTTTCATTCACTTTAAAGACTGTCTTTGTTGAGTATCAAACCAAGCCTAAAGAACAAAAGAAAAGGCTAAAAATTTAATGAGATTTATATTCTTGCTAAGTTGAACACTGATTTATTCTCACACCATTTTAATACTGCTTTCATTTTATTATCGACTGCTGATTTACACTACTGTGGTCTCAGACCTTCTGTAGTGTTTTGTGTCTGTGGGCTTAGTTGACAGACAACTGAAATCACTGTCTGCTATCACAGCTTTGACCTTTCTTTATCCTTCGCACAGCCTGTGTTTCCCATCAGTTCATACAATATATCCTTTTGATAATTAAAATGGGCTCCAGTAAAAACATTTAGTAGGCTTAAATTTTTAAAATTAAATGTAGGGGCTGGAGAGATTCTTGAGTCAGTAAAGCGTGCTTGCCCTGCAACCATAAGACCCACAGTTATTTCTCCAGAACTCCTCTAAAATATGACCAGGATGTAAAGTGAATAAACAAAAAAATACCAATCCAATTATAAATAGTATATCAGTAGTCAAGTTATTTTGAGTACAAAGAATCTGTACATGTTAACATAAATGAGATTTTAGAAATAGTTTTTGACAGAAAAAAATATTAGAAACTTATTTTAAAAGATTTGTTTTTCATTATTTTGCACTAAACATCATCATGCATACATCACTTATGTGAGAATTTTGTATTTCAGGTGAAAAATGTACATTAAATAAAAACTTAAGGCAACAGTCTTCAGAAAAGTGGGGAGATGGTTATAGACAGAGAATGACAACTGTCTAAAAGCCATGCAATCAGTGAGTCCGAGAAATCAGTAGAAGTGAACCTAGACACCAATCAGATGGACGGCTATCCTGTCCAGGGATGAGTCCCTCTAATAAGATTCTAAAGCAGCAAGAATCCATCAATCTGTCCTTTTCTCTACCCTCCAGCTACAATCTGCTTCCTTCTTTTCGCCACTCAGCCTCAAATTGTGGAGTCGTCCCATTTCCTATTTTAGACCTTTCTACAATTAACCCTTGGGAACATAACTTAATCCAGAAGGCATTCATCTTGATGGAACTAGAAACTGAGAAATAAAAATCTTATTTTGGTAGTCAAAAAAATTCCACAAATGATGGTGCGTAAATTTTTTATTCACTTTATATCCTGTTTGTAGCCTCCTCCCTCATCTCCTTCCGGTCCCACCCTCTATCCCTCGTCCCCCAGCCCCTCCTCCTTGCCTAGTCCTCAGAAAGGGAAAGCCATCTTCACCTATGATCTCACCGCAGCCTGTCATGTCTCATCTTTACCACTTGCATCCTCTTCCTCTGTGGCCCTGCAAGGCTGTTCCACCAGGGGGAAGTGATCAGTGAGTGGGCAATGGACTCCATGCCAGAGGCAGCCCTTACTCCCCATATTATGGGACTCACCTGAAGACTGGGCTGCTTGTGGACTACATTCAAGCAGAGAGTCTAGATAGAATGCTAACTCTGGAAAGGCAGGAATGAATGGATTCCTGTGGTTCATTGGCCAGCCAGCTTAACGCCTAACTGGTGAACTTCAGAACTTATCGCAGAATAAGTTGAGAGGTAATTCTGAAGAATGACATCCAAGGCTGCACCTGGCTTACATACACATATTCATTTACACGCACACACACACACACAAACACAAACACACAACATGTATGTATGTATGTACGTATGTATGTATGTATGTATATTCAGTGACTTAACTAGACCAGCTAAAGAACAAGCCCATGTGATTCTCCTTTTTCTGTCCCATAAGCTGGGCTTTTTTGGTTTTGTTTTGTTTTGTTTTTAGATTTAATCCCTGCATATATTGTGTTTTGGCCAAATCTGCTGCTCCAATGTCCTCTCTTCTAAGAGATGGTGTGGTGTGTGTGTGTGTGTGTGTGTGTGTGTGTGTGTGTGTGTATGTGTGATATCATTAACATTGTGATGGTTTGATTAAAAATGAGACCTCATGAAACTGAAAGGCTTCTGTAAGGCAAAGGACACTGCCATTAGGACAAAATGGCAGCCAACAGATTGGGAGATCTTCACCAACCCTACATCTGACAAAGGGTTAATATTAAAAATACATAAAGAACTCAAGAAATTAGACACAAACAAACCAAATAACACAATTAAAAATGGGGTACAGAGCTAAACAGAGAATTCACAACAGAAGAATCTCTAATGGCTGAGAAGCACTTAAAGAAATGTTCAATGTCCTTAGTCATTAGGGAAATGCAAATCAAAATAACTCGGAGATTCCCTCTTAAATGCATCAGAATGGCTAAAATAAACTACTCAAGTGACAACACATGCCAGCAAGGTTGTGGAGAAAGAAGAACTCTTCCATTGCTGGTGGGAGTGCATACTTGTACAACCGTCATGGAAATCCATCTGGAGGTTTCTCAGAAAATTGGGAATAGTTCTAGCTCAAGACACAGCTATACCACTGCTGGGAATATACCGAAAAGATTCTCCACCATACAACAAGGACACTTGTTCATCTATGTTTATTTCCAGCTTTATTCATAATAGCCAGAAATTTGAAACAACCTAGATGTCCTTTAACTGAAGAATAGATAAAAGAAACTGTGGTACATTTACACAATGGAATACTACTCAACTATTAAAAACAAGGACATCTTGGAACTTGTAGAAAAATGAATGGAACTAGAAAATATCATTCTGAGTGAGGTAACCCAAACCCATAAAGCATGCATGGTATATAATCACTTATAAATTGATATTAGCCACAAGGTATAGAATAATCATGCTGTAATTCAGAGACCCAAAGAAACTAAGTAACAAGGAGAGCCCAAGAGAGGATGCTTGAATCTCACTCAGAAGGGGAAATAAAATAGACATTGGAGGTGAAAGGAGGGAAGGAACTCGGTAGAAAGGGCGTGGGGAGGGGATCATGGGTGGGGATTAGGAGGAGGGAGATCTGGGGACAGAGGGCCTGCTGAAAGAATAGAATTTGGAGGTGGGGAGCATCTCTGGGATGCCAGAGACCTGTGATAGGGAAGGCCTCAAATGTCTACGGGGGTCACCCTCGCTGAGACTCATAGCAGTGGCAGATATGGAGCCTGAAGTGGCCACCTCTTGTAGCTAGGCAGGACTTTCATTAGAGGGATAAGGACACCAACTATCAACAAAATATCTTTGACCCAAAATTTGTCCTGCATACAAGATGTCCCTGGACAGAGATAGAGCAAAGTTTGAGGGAATGGCCAACCAAAGACTAGACCTACTTGAGACCCATCCCATGGGAGAGAACCAGTCCATGACACTATTAATGTTACTATGCTATGCTTGTAAGAAGAATCCTAGCATTACTTTTCTGAGAGGCTTCACTCAGCAGCTGATGGAAACAGATGAAGAGGTCACAGCCGAACATTAGGAGAGGTTGGGGAGTTTTGTGGAAGAGTTGGAGGAACGATTGAGGGAGCCAGATGGGTGTAGAACTCCACAAGAAGACCTACAGAGTCAGCTAACCTAGGCCCATGGGGGTCTCACAGAGACTCAACCACCAAACAAAGCATATGCATGGACTGGTCCTAGGACCCCTGCACATATGTAGCAGATGTGCAGCTTGGTTTTCTTGTGAGTCCCCCAACAACTGGAGCAGGGTCTCTCTCTGACTCTGATGCCTGTCTTTGGATCCTATTCCCCTAGCTGGGCTGCCTTGTCTTGCCTCAGTGAGAGAGGATACACTTAGTCTGGTAGGAACTTAATGTGTCAGGGCTGATTGGTACCTGTGGAGGACTTCCTCCTTCTCTGAGGAGAAAAGGAGAGGAGAATTAAGTTGGAGGTGTGTGTCTCTGTGTGTGTGTGTGTGTGTGTGTGTGTGTGTCGGGGGGGGGGTGTTCTGGCAGGATAAGAGGTATCAGGGCCTGTATCAGGATGTAAAGTGAATACATAAATTAATTAATGGGAAAAAAAAAAGAATGGTCCCATAGGCCCCTATAGTCACCAGGGAGTAAAACTTTTTGTAAGGATTAGGAGTTGTGTCCTTCTTGGATTAGCTGTGGCCTTGTTGGAGGAGGTATGTCACTGTGGGTGGGCTTTCAGTTTCAAAAGCTCAAACCAGGCCCTGTGTTTCTCTTTGAATGTGGATCAGGATGTAACTTTCAGCTATGATGATAATGGACTTAAGCCTCTGAAACTGCAAGTCAAGCCCCAGTTAAATGCTTTCCTTCATAAGAATTGCTTTGGTTATGGTGTCTCTTCACAGCAATAGAACAGTAATGTGTCCAGCTTTTCCCACAGGTTCTAAGGGCACAAATGCAGGCCTTCATGCATATGTGTCAAGAAGTGTACTGACTGAACTCTCTCTCTCAAACTTCCAGAACTTATTCTTCATCTGCAAAGGCAAGGTCTTAACTTTGTGTGCGTGTGTGTGTGTGTGTGTGTGTGTGTGTATGTGTTATACGTGTCTTTATTTATATAAATTGAAAATCAGCTTTTTCATACATTCTGATCATGGTTCCCTACCTATCCTCCCAGATCAACCTCCCTCCAATTCCCCATTCACCTAATTCCCCTGTCCTCCCTCTCTCTCTTTCTCTCTCTCTCTTTCTTTCTCTCTCTCTCTCTCTACAGAAAACAAACAGGCCAAAATAAATAAATAAATAAATAAAAGTAGGATACAGAAAAACAAAGACAAATACACACATCCACAAAAACACAAAACTGGATACTATAATACCTAAGTAAGGTTAAAAAATTGGCCTCCCCTTAAAACACAATTGGTTTCATACTGCTGCTTTTAAGTGTGGTTTATACGCCCAGTGAAACCCCCCATAAAGAAAACTAAATTTTTCTTTGTGAGTGTTGGTTAATTGGAGAGGTGTTAGTGTCCCCTCAGTGCAGGGACCCCATCTGCCTTGATCTGTGCAGGAATTGCTGTGCCTATAAAATTAGGATATTAAAACAAACAAACAAAAAAAGCTGGGCAGTAGTGGTGCAAGCCTTTAAAAGGCAAAGGCAGGCAGATCTCTGTGAGTTCAATGGCAGCCTGGTCTACAAAGCAAGTCCAGGTCAGCCAAGGCTATCATAGACAAAGCCTGTAGTGAAAAACAAAAACAAAAACAACAACAACAACAACAACAACAACAAAAAACCTGGGATGTTCCATTTGTTGCTCAGCCAACACACACCATTCAATACATACTGTAAACTATGTTACTATGAACATATATGAACATTATATCATGCTTTTCATGTTTTTAATTGCATGTGTTTCTAGACTAGAGACATTGTAAGCAATTTAAAGTGTTTGATGAGATTAAGTAATTATATTAAATTTTAACTATTTGTTTTAAAACAGTTAATGCTTTGCTAAAGCAATAATATAAAGACCATTCACTAAAAAGGAGCTGTAAGTGTACAGAAATGACCACTGTATCTACATGCTATAAGGAAATTAAAACAACTCAAATAAAAATGTCCTAGTCATACTCATTACAATAAAGTCAAGAAGAAATGAGTAGAAAATTCTTAGAACATAAAAAGCTGTTCAAGGGACTGTCCTGCCAGGCCATTCCAGCAATGTAGCTACAGAGAATGATTTTCTAATGAGCTCTCATTCACTGCTGCCTCTTATCAGCCAGCTTGCCAGCTCTCAAGTACTGCGAATGCCAATGCATTTTCTTCCCTAAATACTTCATAGATTTCACCATCTTAATAAACCACAGCTTTGCCCTTGTTTTTCAGACAAAGCCAAGGCTGCCTTTGCCTGTGGATGTATACTCTGGATTCTGATCCAACTCTTGTGTGTGTGTGTGTGTGTGTGTGTGTGTGTGTGTGTCACAAATAAAACTTCCTTCACTGGATATTCATTTCTCTATTTAACTTTGGTTGTTCATATCAGGGAAAATCCAGATGAAAAACCAAGAGGGACTTTTTAAACCCTAGAGAATATTGGCCATAAAGTAAAAATCTTCTCCTAGATTTATGTTCTCGCCTAGTCTCATCTTTTCTAAATCTCTATGGAAAATGCAGAACTGTGTGTAACTTCTTAACAAATGCTTTGCCTAAAAGTCAGGTAATGAGTGTTTCTAGTTGGGCATGTCACTGAATGAACCTTTAAGCACCTTAGTTCATGCTTCTCCAATTATCTTTTTGGAAATGGTGTGCAGGAATAATTCAACTGGAAGGTGAAACCTAAACTTTCTCACTGCTGTGAAACTGACTTCTTCCTTTGTTCTGAGTTATACTGTTTCTACAGAAAA
Source organism: Acomys russatus (assembly GCF_903995435.1). Classification (NCBI taxonomy): domain Eukaryota; kingdom Metazoa; phylum Chordata; class Mammalia; order Rodentia; family Muridae; genus Acomys; species Acomys russatus. Next base: position 19,711,110 of record NC_067156.1, on the reverse strand, counting down.
ACATAAAAGCCAAATCAATTTAAATGACTGACAGCCTAGAGATTCAACTGCCAATAGATAGGCATTTCTCTTCTTTTTTATTAATTTTGTTTATTTAATCACTTTACAGCCTGATCCCAGGCCCCTTCCTCCTTTCCTCCCAGCCCCACCTTTACATCCCTTCTTTGCTCCCCTTTCTGAGAAGAAGAAGCCCCCCTTTGATACCAACCCACTCTGGCACATCAAGTTGCTGCAGGAGTAAATGCACCCTCTCCCACTGAGACCAGGGAAGGCATCCCAGCTAGGAGAAAGAGATCCAAAGGCAGGCAACAGAGTCAGAGACAGCCTCTACTCCAATTGTTAAAAGACCCACATGATGACCAAGCTGCACATCTGCTACATATGTGTAGGGGGCCTAGGTCTGTCTCATGCATGGTTTTTGGTTGGTGGTTCAATCTCTGTGAGTCCCCATGGGCCCAAGTTAATTGACGCCGTAGGTCTTCTTGTAGTACCCTTGACCCCTTTGGCTCTCACAGTCCTTCCTCCCACTTTTCCACAAGACTCTCAAGCTCCACCTATTGTTTGGCTGTGGTCCTATATATCTGTTTCCATCAGCTGCTAGATGAAGCCTCTCAGAAGACAGTTATGCTAAGCTCCTGTCTGTAAGCATAGCAGTGAGGGTAAGATAAAGCCTTTGGTAAAAATTAAAATGCCTTCAGCAAGTGGATGAATACAGCTGAGTCTCTGATTTGCAAAGGTGCATCATGTAGTCTCACCCACAAATGTGAGACTGCAGATCCTGTGGTTCGGAGTACTCCTACTTAGAACACTTCCTTTACAATGTATTATGAATTCCCACTTCTTTCTCAGATCAATGTTAAGATTCAAGTCTTCTTATTATACATCATATTGGAGAAATATTCACTCTAATACTACCAGTAGTGAGGCAAAGTGCGTTCTGTCTGCACAAAGGGATAATAAGGCCTTCCCAGGAACCACACACCATAGTCAGGGAGAGTGGCCAACAGTGTAGCTCAGTAGTAGAATATTTGCTGAACACATGAGAAGTCTCAGGTTCCATCCTCAGTGCCAACAAAAAGAACAAAGTCTTGCCAAAAACTAATCCAGTCCTTTTGTTGAGGCTCTTGTTTAAGTAGCCCAGCAGGTGTGGAATAAATAGCATGCTTATCTGGTCTCCATCTTTTTGTACAAAAAGAAACTCCTTTTTCAAAAAAGGATATGTGTACAACCATTTAAAATAATGAGCGAAGTCAAAAGAAACAGTATGGAAAACACATGCAACATTTGACCTTAAGTAAAAGAATAAAGTGCACAAATTGAAAACTGGCCTACCTGAAGGTCAGACAAAGAAGACAACTAATTCTCAGAAGGGAATGCTTCTCACTGCTTTCCAGCAAGAACACCCTGGGGCTTTATTGGAAGAAAACTCAAATCCAGGTAATCATGCTAATGAGGCTGATAAGAGCATTTATTCCAGACACAAAAAGACTTAAGAAGACTATGGCTATGGTGTTGTCTTTAAATGATGAAAAAGTAGTTAGCACTTTTTAAATGCTACATACTACCAAAGACTCTGCTTATCCATGTCATCTCAACAATGGGATTAAAAATGTATTGCCACCAACAGTGCAGTAGACAGAAGTTAGGATTTAATCCTAGTATTAACCTACACAGTCTAAGAGAGAGAGAATTCAGTGAAAAGATAATGAAATTTCTCAGTACTGAACTGATTGCCAAGGCAAAGAGAGATTAAAGTAATTCTATTTAGTTAAAAAGACTAGAACATGGAGTAAAAATAGAAGTTGTTCTAGGCAGAATGTTGGTATAGTGAAGGTAAATGCCTTGTAATTTGGAAGCCTCTAGCAGGTGATGTATTACTTTGGCAAGGTTGGTCAGGAGCATGCAAATGGTCACTGAGGAGATATGGGATGATTGGAATGTCTCTGTCTGGCCTTTATTTAACAGTTTTCTAACTTCTGCCCACAAGGCAAGTTCCTGTGAGTCTAATAGAATCATAAGTATTTTGATGTGACATGAGTCAGTCTGCTGTCTGACATGTGGCTTCGGGATTCAAAGCAACAGATTTCTCGGTGTGCCTTTAAAAGTTGGCAAAGGGACAGGAAGCGATATGAAGCCATACATATTGTCTTTGTTTTCCCCAGGAGTTCAGAGGTGCCTGACATCCAGCATAAAATAAAAGCATACTCTCCCAATCTTTGCTCTTGGTCTACTGTGAGAATTCAACCCTTTCCTGTGAGTGTCTGGTGTACCCATAACTCCTCCCATTTCATAGTTTTCTTTTTCAATTGAACAGAAAGAGAAATTTCTATCCTGGGGTCAGTTTGAAAATGTCATGAACAGAATTTGGTCCCCAGAACAGTTTGTTGCAAAAGATAAAAAATTTTAAAAAAATTTTCAAAGGAGAACAAAAATAACAGAGTTTGTGTATATTTGAACAGCCTTTCTCTTGAGATTTTAGCTATCTGGATGCTATTATTTGATGTGATTCAGTTAATAATTATATTCTAAACACCATAGCCCCTGGTGACCACAAATCAATATATATTAATAAGATACTCTAACTTTATCCAAGGTAAATGATTCTGGGTAAAGCTTAGCTCTCTTCTTCCATTTAATTATCTATAAGAAGTTGAATCACTTTCAGCTATGTCTTTCCAGACTTGTTCTTTGTCCTACTGCAGAGGCCCCTCCTTGTATCTTACCTCCATTCTCTTGGGACTCTGCTCCTTGGTACAGACCTAGCCAAGCTCTTTCCCACATATACCCCGAGCCTTCTGTTTTTAGTCTATCTCCATTCCTTTGTGTCAGTCACTAATCTGGAGGAAGTGTGTCACTTTTGGGGATGGCTTTGAGATCTTTTATGCTCAAGCTGTGCTCAGTGTGGAAGCCAAACTCCTCCTTGTTTCCTGTGGATCAAGGTGTAGAACTCTCAGCCTCTTCTGCAACACCATGTCTGCCTGGATGCTTCCATACTTACCTGTAACGATAATAGACTAAACCTCTGAAATGATAGGCCAGCCCCAAATTAAAAGTTTTTTTTATATGAGTTTTCTTCATCATGGTGTTATAGTAATAAAACCATAACTAAGATAACTGTAGTGATCTTTATTTGTTGCAAAGAGTTTTTGTTGTTTTTTGTTTTGTTTTGTTTTTGATGAGGAGTAAAGACTACACTTCTCTGTCTGTGTAAGGACAAATTGTTATAGACTGTTGTTAGAAATTATGTTGGTTTAGTAAATTGATGGTTGTAGGTTTTCTTCCAATAACCATGAGTTCACTAGCATTGAATAGTTATTTAATTTTTTTGTTGAACAGATCTTAAGTCCAATTAGAGGACTGTTGGTTACCTCTAAAATATGTGGGCCACCACCATAGCCATAGAGTTTTTATGACACATTGGTCTTTGTTGCAGTCCATAGTGGTCTTAGCAGAGCAGGATTGTTGGTTACCTCACATGTCTGAAAGCTTGCATGGCACACCATGAAAGCTAGTCCTTAGAGAGGGGGCTTTCCAGTCAAATCCAGCTCAGGGCCCACTGGGTCCTGTTTTCTAAATATGTGTTGTATTCAAGAATAGGGACTTACCTTTCATTTCTGAGGGATAACCAAACACAACAGCAATAGACTGTATGTTTTGGGAATTCCTTGGACTGCCCTGGCCAGCAACTCAAAAGCCGGCTTCTCATGTCTGGTGCTGTTGATTTTGTTAGATGATCTTTGGCTCTTGGAGGAGTCACTGTCAGTCTAAATGAGAAGAGGAAGGTAAGAAAATTAGCAATGTGTATGTTTGAAAATCCATAGGAAGTCATACTATTAACTCTACTTAAACAAGCAAGCAAACAAAAACCCTATAATGCACATAGTTAATTATATAAAGTTTTAATGAATCTCCTCTTCATTAAAAGTTTGAAAATTTTGATTCAAAGTCTTTTGCTTCCTGATTGAAAATTGAGTACCCAATTTTCAAGAAGCCTGTCAAACTCTCAGTTTCAATGACCAAAATTTCTCAGAATATAAGGTCCCAAAGTCAAAATCAAAGAAACTGAGATAGCTGATCAGTGAAGTGCTGCATCGTTTCTTCCCTGGAATATATTCTTTTTTTTTTTTTTAATTTTTTTTCTTCTTTTTTCTTTTCTTTCTTTTTTTATTAATTTATTCTCTGGAATATATTCTTGATTCTCTGGGGACTGATGCCCAGCAGAGCGAAGTAGGTAAGACTAACCTCACCTTTGAGCTCCCTCTCTAAGGGAAGGAATTCTCTTTTAGAGTATGACTTCAACTCCCTGATAACATTGGTGTGTGAAATAACCTGGAGAAAGACAGATGGTGAGAAAGTAGAAACCCCTTGTCTCCACAAAGACAGCTCTCCTCTTACCTTCTCTTTTCTCTCTCTCTTTGTTTTTTTTTACTGTTGATTGAGATTCTGGAAAATACAAAAGTACGTAGGTAATTTATAATATTTTCATTTTTGACAATGCTGGTGTCAAATTTGATTTCACCTATAAAGACAGAAAAAATGGCTAGATTTCTATATACATAGAAGGATATGGGAAAACTTGAACACTTCCCAGAAGGACAAATGCCTCTATGTCCAGAGAACAGGGAGATTTAACCTCACTGTGTCTTTATTTGAAATCTGGAATTTGCTTACCCTTGGAACCTGTTTAAAATAATAATAGCAAACATAAGCACGACGAAGTTCTTTAAAATTAACTTTCACTTGTGGAAGAATGCCTTGAGTCAATGTTGCAGTTGTCAATATTGTTCAGCCAATCAGCTGGACAGGAGAAGGACAGGAAGTGGAAGGCAGGGCTTCCAGGAGAGGAGGAGAAGGTGGGAGTTGACAGTTGAGAACGGACAGTTGGTGGAGAGAAGCTGCCCTAGGAGAATCAGATTAGCAAGTGATTGGGATATAGTAGGTTATGAGGACATAAGATTAGAGCAGTTTATCTTAGTTTACTGGTAGACTAGTAGCAGTTTAGATTCTGCCCAGCATAGTGCTTAGTGCTTGCAGATTTAAATTATACTTCAGTCTCATTGTATCAGTAATTGGCTTCCTAGACCATACAGATATAATTATTGCAACATTCACTCTTCAGTAAAAGCTTAAGCCTTCCAGAGGATCCTCCATGATCTCCCTCACTAACCCCACTGTTTTATTCAGTCATCCTGTGAATCCCAGTCCTTGTCACTCCATTACACTTACCTAGCTTTCTTTACAGGTCATTATTGTCTTTATGTCACATATTCCATTAGATTTTCAAGGGCAAGAGCTAATAGCTGTAAAAGCATTCTTTGCACAAAACACACTCTTTCTTGTAGAAGAAGGGGGAAAAGGAAGAAAGAAGAAGGTGACAAGTAGGAGAAGAGGCTGGGTAAGAGAGGAGGGTGCATAATGATTGGTTGAGTTGGAGATTCTTGGGGTGTCACTCATAGATGAGCACAGGGATTTTTAAAATGAAGACAAATATTTAAGAAACTTATTTTAAATACCACACTGCTGCAACAATATAAGGAGAAGAATCAAAGAAAAGCACATCGATAGAGGCAAGACTGAGAGCACAATGTAGGTAGCATTAAAAGTTCTCTTAAGTAAATTATGAATTATTATAAAATTGTGTGTTTAATGATTCTCAGCAAACTAATATGAATGAATTAGTACTTTAGAAAGGTCTTAGTGGCAAAGTAGAGACTGTTCTTAGAGAACCGCTCCTGAGATTGAGATGCTGCTGTGGCCATTTAAGGGATACAGAAAAGTTAGAATTAGTATAGATTAGAGAAAGAATTATGAACAAAGTCTTGATTGTGGAAATGAAAATACATGAAATCTTCCATTGCATTTTGTTTGTTTAAAAGCTAGTTTTCTCAAAGGAGTCACAAATGAATGGGTTACACTGGATGTGGAAAAAAAAAAACAATTTAAAATGCAAGAGCAGCCTCTGTGAAATGGGAAACAAAAATGAACTTCATCTGGTTTCAGGCACTGCAAAACAAACAATGTTCAACAATTACAACAGCCACTGGAGTTCACTGGAAGAGGAGCGAATCAAAGGCAAAGTGTATAGGATTGAAATACTATGGGTTGGCACACAGCCACACATCCAGTTTTAAGTTGCTAGACTCCAGAACTCTAATGGTTATAACTTTTAATCTGAGGTTCATATCCTGGGTAAAATATAGAGTGTTAACTTTGAATTCTTAGTGAAAGGACAGGATGTTTGACATGCCAACTATAAATCTATGGTAAGCCTATCTCAGAGGTATATACCCAGGAGAGAACATCAGCTCCAGCATACTTGGACCACAATTCTCCACAAAGTCAATGCTGCCCATCCTAACGCACTATGGGTCTGATTGCTACCCAGATGCTCCTAAGTCAGTGTCTCTAGGTCATTCCTGAGATGAGTGTGAATGAAGCAGGAGGATCCCAGCAGGTTTGGGTTTTCAGTGCATCACTCAGGTTTGAAGTTTTGCATCATTGATGCTGTGCCTGCAGGACGTGCAAGTAAACTCACTTATTCTTCCCACTGTAGCCTTAGAATAAGCATAGAAACTAAAGTTTCCCAAGGTACCAGAATGTGAATGGACATTGTGTAGTTCTGTGATGCGGTCATCTGCCTCCTGAATAGTGCTACAAATAGATTCTCAGTGCAACTTTAGCCTGCTCACTGTGAGGCTGCTTGCATCTATACTCAAGGGGAAAACCAGATAAAGCACTTCCAAGTATGAAGAGTTCTATAAATGCCAATGATGAGCTTCTGTAAAATGAATATATAAATAGAAAAGAATGAATTCATCCCAGCAATTAAAATCAAAATATATATTTCTATTAAAAAAAGAAATACGTGTGTGTGTGTGTGTGTGTGTGTGTGTGTGTGTGCCTTACTTTCAATTTTCTCAGAAGTAGGCAGAGATTCAATAATCCAAGTGCAATTTTATTTAGAGGTAAAGGAAGTGCTGGTTTGGAAGTGGGGAGCTAACAGGCACAGTCAAGGGAAGGTCAATAATTAAGTGCCAGTGAATGAGCATGCTCCAGTACAGAAGCCTAGGGTGATGACAGCAGGGGACTCTGGGAGACCTTGCAGCTCATACACTGCCAACAGAGGCAGTGCTGTGGACTTGTGTGACAAAATTTTCTAAAAGGTGGAGGGTGATGTGTCAGAGAGGAGAGGTTAGGAGGCACAGCCGCAAATATAAAGCATTCTGGAATATCTGCATGACACAGCAGCATTATTGGAATTATATGCCAAGAGCTCCCAAGAGCTCCCCCCACCCCCAAGAATAGTTTTCTTTTTACTACTCTCACTCTTTTTCATACACTAAGAATGTAGTACGATACCAATTATTTGTTTTATCATAGTTAATACTTAAAGACCCACTTGATTCTCTTAGGAAATGTAGTTCAATAAGCTTCTTCTCATGGCGAGATCTCAGCCCCTTCTCTTTGAAGATGAGTGTCATCTATTAGCACTAACTGTGCAAAATGATCTGGTTGCCAGCAAAGATATGAAAGAAGCCAAAATGTATTTACTGGTTTGTGAAAGTTTCCACTACAAAATAAAATTTCTGACAAGTATACAAGAAGACATACCAACCCAACCAGGATATATAAATAGATACAAGTGAATGTATTTTAGTATCCTTTCCTTGGAGAAATGACACATTAAATAAATGCTAAGTGGTTAAGCAAAAGCCTTCTTCCAACTGCAAAACCTTTGCAATATCCTTGCAAGAAACACAAAGAAACAGGAAGAGATTCTCACAGCAGAGTACACTCACGGCTTGGCCTGCGTTTCAGCTCAGCCAGCTGTTGAAAGAATGAGAGAAGAGGGGAAACCCAATGGCTATTCCCAATTGGAATTAGAATACCAAAGAATGCATTGAAAGGGTTAGTGTCTGCTCCTTTTCTCAGAAGCAGAATTGTCCTTTAAGCAGAACACTTGGAGGGAAGCAATCTCTTCTCAGGAGTGGAGACTGTCATAGTGTAGAGAGCTTAGAACGTCTATAGGGCAAGATCCAGGGTGGCAGAGAAACAAAGTCCCAATTATAGAGGAAGGCTTGTCATTGAACATTTTGTCTGGTCTTTGGGTCTCATCTCAAACCTGTTTGAATTTGGCGGCTTATTGAGTGGATAGGTTCTGGAGTTTTGCCATTTGTTAAGTTTTCTTGTTGCCCTTATGTGGACCTTTCCCTGAAGAATCTGTTATTCTTTCTCCAGCACCCTTTTTTGCACGCTGTGTAGAAGTTAGAAGAGTTTGAACCCCCAACCTCTGACAGCAGTTCAGGTGACCTTGAAAAGGAGACCAATGAATGGGCCATCCAACCCATTCCTACTCTGGGTATTTTTTTTCAGGACCCAGGATGGAAAAAGTCAGATTGAGGACCCATTGTGCCAGTTAATCTCTTTGTTTCCCCAGCTCTCAAAAACAAACTAAAGAAAGTTCATATTTGCTTAACATCTTTCAGTACCAGCTTGGTTTTGCCCACTGAGGTACTTCAAAATTAAAGAAAACTGTATCTCCTGGCTACTGCTAAGGTTGAGATTTATGCTCTCTTTTGGCAATTTGTTTATTTATTTTTTTTTGTGTGTGTGTGCTTGAACTCTCTCATGTATGTGTGTGCTTTCTTGAATTCAACAAGCCAAACATGTTGTCATAACAAATATACCTTTCAGTGTGAGTAAGTTAAGTCCTTATTATTGTACCTTGGTAAGTACATATTTATTGCAAGTATAAATAATAAGCTTCCTATACCTTGGCAGAATTGGAATGCATTTTACAAACATCATGTCAAGTACCTCTCCAACCCATCACTAAGTTCTCTTTGGAGCAAAGTATTTTCTTTTGCTTCCACAACAAAAAGATCCAGAGAGGAGGACAAAAATAACAAAGCAAAACAAAACAAAACAAAAAAAAACTGGGAACAGAAAGTCTCTGTCACACGTCTCAATCTATGCTGTGTACTAACTCACAGTGGTGGAACACCTATTAGGAAGAGATCAGAGTAGTAACATCTCCTGGTCCAGATATTTATCTAAAAGTGTGAAAAACAAGGCAAGAATAAAATCTAGCCAATGACCAAATAAAATCCTTCCGCTTTGGGAAAGCTCCTGAAATTATTAATAAGGAGAAAAGCTTAGCAACATTTAGAAATGCATTATTTATTAAGGAGCTGTCAGTGGGGCTCATAAAAGGCAGGCTGTGAGTGAAAAATATGCTTGTTTGGGTTGAGTCTATTGCTGCAGACAGGCCTACGATGCCCTGGAAACAATGGGGGCATCAATCTGACTCTTAGGAAAGCATTTGTTATGACAGCAACTATCATAGTGATTTTAAGTTAATGAATCACACTATGTGGTAAGAGAAACCAGGAGTAATTAAAGAACAGGGTTCACTCACAGTCTGAAAGGCTGATCCCAACCTGCTCATCTTCAGAACAAGAGGACACGCTTGTGCCACGGACCACCTGACTTTCTCTTGGGAAGAAAGAACCCGACCTACTAGTATTTTTCTAAACCACTACAAAACTTTCTTCATTATGTCTTTGAGTGCTTTCGTCTAAAGCAATGATTTTTCAAAATAATTGTTTTAATTATTCTATATACCGAAACTACTAATGTTATAGGACATGGTTCTCAGGACATAAAATGCTGTTTCTGTCTTCATCTGATCAGTTGTGATTGCTTCCAAGAGACCTTGGACCCCTCATCGTCCCTCATTAAGATAAAGGAGTTGGCAGTGCCACTCTGTTTGTGTCTCTCCCCAAGCTGTATATAATTCGGCCCAAGTTTTGCACAGTCTTGTGGGCCTGGGAGATGCCATGTTACAAAGAGTGTGGAAAGTGAACTGAAGTGGGAACTCTGTCTACAGAGCAATGGAGACGTTGTCACCTATGCTGAAGGGGAATTTTTCATGAGTCGCCTGTATTTCTGTAAATAACCCCTCATTTGTGCTTTGTAAGTAGTTTTATTCTGCTTTGTCAATGGTGCTCAAACTGGTATGAACAGACATTTGCTTATGTTCGCCCAGGAAAAGTTCATTGCAACAATTAAGCTAGTTAGACTTCATTTGAACAATAGACCTGAGAAACTGCCACTATATCTATACCAATTTTACAAACAAGGAAAACTATAGAAGGGCAGTTAAATAACTTGTCGAATGTTATAAACTTAGGATGTTCTAAACCCAAGATCATATTACAAAATCAATAATTGAGGAACTGTTCTCACAGACAATCTTCAGGCCAATCTGACGGAGTTATTTTCTCTGTGGCTATTTTCTCTTCCCAGATAACCCTTGCTTGTGCCAAGTTGACAACAAACGAACAAACAAACAAACAACAAAACAAAACAAGAAAACCAAAGCAAACAAACAACCCCCCTACTCACACACAAAAAGCCTAACCAGCACATGCCCCGAAGACATAATGGAATGACTCATCTCTGCAGTGTTCTTTAGATTGTTTATATACCTGTTATTTCTGGAGATTTGATGTCCCTATCTCTAAGATTGAGAGAATTGTAGAGTTGATGTGAGAATTAATATTGATAAAGAATCTGGTGTGCTGAAAATAATTTTAAATGTATATTACTTCTTGTTTAATTGAAAGAAATTGACCATCAGAAGCTTTTGGGGCCAGCCAATTGGGACTCAAGCTTTCACGTGATCTTAAAACCTTGTCTGAAAAGCAATCTGACGTTCTTTGCAAGGTACAGCTTTATGCCTTGGCACTTGAAAATGTTAAGTAAATGGCTGATCAATTCTATGAAGTACTATCTTTGGAAGTGATACTAGTCAATTTGGGGGGGTTAGAACATTTGGCTTAGTGAAGGCATTATTTGACATTGAAGAAGATGTGATAATAATGGCTTCAAATTTCTGATTTTTTTACTCATTTATCATGTCATTACCAAAGCAAACTTAACCGCTCTAATTAAGCTCTTTGATGCTATGACTTTTCAGCAGGCTGATGATAGTCACATTACAAAGATTATGTTAATAATGGGGCTGGGCACTTTAGAAAAAGAAGGTTAATATCAATAATTAAATGGTGACTATATCCATGTATCACTAGAGAAGATGTGAAGTAGAACAAGGTCTTTAGGAAAAGATTGGTATTCTCTGTAGAAGGAGAAGACAGTTTTAAACCTAAGGTAGCTAACTGGGTGAGATTCCAAAGAGAGAAATGGAAAGCAGTGGGAGACAGTGACTAGAATTGCAGAATGCCTTTCTATTGGCAGCACCACATTGCCGTCCCTCAGTACAAGCAGATGAGGTAGGTGGATCAACACAGAATACACACACAGTAAGATCACGACTAGAAGAAGAGAATCTTTTATTCTAAGATCAAAACATGAGAATAAATGTATAGGAGAATATTATAAGTAGGAACTATGGATTCCAGTCAAAGAATTTGCATCACATATGTGTGGGAGAGATAAAGGCAGGAGTAGAAGAAAACGGCAGGAGAGGCAGAATGAGAGGGCAACTGAAAGATGAGGAAGAGAGATGGAAAGAGAGAATGAAGACTTTGAAAAAGACATAAAAGAAAATATAGGACATTCCTCTGACTCAATCCCAAGGTGATAGATGCTAGTCTGAATATGGAGTAGGTTTGAAAAGGAGTGGGGCATGTTTCTCAGTGGCTGTGGGTTATGCCTCTACGTCATGTCCTCATGCAAAGGGCATGGTGGTATTCTACTGTGGCTTAAAATGTGGCATATTAACATAGTAAAAGTCATTATACATACTGAAATTGGTGTCAGTGACCAGAATGTGAGCCGATAATCAACAAGAATAAATATGACATTAAGACGTGTGAACTTCATCATTTTATAAGTGACGAGTACCAGTGTTTCTCTTTAGGATGTGAATTATAACACTATGAAAATAAGAATTGCAAGCTTTTGTCAGGGCTGGAGGACCTACAGTTCTAAAGAAAATTAGCTTAAAATCTAGATTTTTTTTTTCTGTTAAACTTAAAGACACTGTATGTCACAAAGCAATGTGATAAGCAACTCTGAGATGAAACATTGTTTGGATAAGTACTGTGCTGACCCTTCATGCTCTCCTTAGCACACATAGTAGAAGAAATGCACATAGTTGTGACTTGGGCATCAAACTAGCCGGGCACATTCAAGCAGTAACCCAGGTTAAATACTCTCATATACTAAACTTATTAATTTTAGATAAAAAAGAAAATTAGCAAACTAGAAAAGTACATATGTAATAGTGTCTGACTTGACAATCGTATAGAAAAGTTTATGGTTTATGACTTTCTAATTCTTTAAGTTCCATATATGTAACTTTTGAAAGTGGTAATTTCTACCAGGGTCTGAAATTATCAGACCATATCTAATTAATTATGGTTTGCTCTGGCTATCACATTTAAAGAGTGAGATTATGGAATGAGCTCATACATAAAGGGCAAATTCTGATGAGCAAATTCAGAGCAGAGACTTAAAGCACCTAAAGATCCACAGAAAGTTCCAAAAAAAAAATCATCATATATTCTAATAAAGTCAAAGGCACTTAACACTGCAGCAGTCTCTTTGTTTCTTTAGAGGAAAAGATTGGAAGTAAAGGATTAGATTCCAAGTTTACAGTTTTAATTTGCAAAGCACTATCTTTTATTTCGAATTTCTCAGGCATTGTGTAGTCTGTATATGAGATGTGGGTCACCATCTGAGATGTAGTCAAGGCTATTGGAAATTGATCCTAAGTACAAAAGGATCTTAAGCTCCAAGTTTCCTAATTCTGTGAACTTATGATTCTGTGCATGAGTGTAGGCATAGAGGTTAGTGATGTTCCTGTTTGGTGTATAAACTGACCTCATTCTCAAATACCCTCTGAGAGTCAGTTGCATACAGATTATACAGACATCATGATCACACACACACACACACACACACACACACACACACACACACGGAACTCAGAACTCAGTCAGCATAAACTATTCCATTGAAATATCTGGCCCACCCATAATGACTTTGCTTAGTTATGAAAATGAATGTTTTTGTTTTCCTATCATAAAATTATCCCAATCAATTCGCTCTTTCTTTTGTTAGCTATGATTTATCTCTGTTTCAAGCTCCGTGGTGCCTAAATTAACTGGCCATTACTATTCAAAATGAGAAAAGCGTGTTTATCTTCCAAGCAAACTTCATGGATAGTGAAGAATTAAGCCTGGTTCTGTGGTCCCTCAGTAACCAAAGTTAAAATGCCTTGTGATTTTTTTTTTATTTAAGGACTTAATGCTTTTCAGATAAAGTGATTACAAAGTTTTGTGTGTTGAATTAATTTGCAGCTAAATTCCTATAAGCCATTCACTTCTCAGTGAACACGGATAACTAGCGTTAAGACAGGGAAGGCTTTCTTTTTGATCATTAGACAAGAAAAGACCAATGAGGGTATTGATTTTAATTTCATCATTTTAAAACGAAAGAAATGAAGCTGGAATGAGTTATAGAACCGATCTAAAGGGCTAACATCAGCCAGCTAAAGAGCCAGCACTCAGACAATCTGTTTTCTAAATCTAGCCGCATTGTTCTTGGTCCTCATTAATAACGCTGAGACCTAGAGATTTTAAACATAACCCAAATTGCGTTCAAATGCCCACATAGGTCAAACAACCTGGCTCTTCTATTTTACCTTCTGTCATCAACTAGCACAGGAGATGTAACCTCATGTACTGATCTACCATTATCACATACCTAAAGGAATGTGTTATTTGTAGCTCAGTATGCCAATATAGGAATCTCAACTTCTTCACCCATTCTGTGCATGCTAGCTCTGAATCTTCAGATGTAAGAATATAATCTGGTATTACCATGGGAACCAGGAAAGTAAGAAAGGCTACAGCAGAGGTGGAGGAAGGACTATAAAGGAAGGGAGGGAGTGGAACACGGGTGCTATGGAAGGGAAAGTGTGAGAAGTGAAGAGTGAGAGCTTTAACTGGGAAGGGGAGAGGGAAAGAACAGTACAGAGAAAAACGTAGGGGCTAAAATAAATAACACTAATGATGTCTGGGAAAAAACACAAGTAAACATATTTTATGCTTATTTAAAAGTACATATGCAATACATAAGTATATAGACATACACATATTAAACAAAGTTATGCCAATTGTGGCTGGAAATGCTCCCTGCAAAACCATATACCACCCAACAAAAGTGTCAGTGCCAGACCTGGGAAACCTCCCTTTGGGCTATTGGTCAGTGGTGTTGTGTCTGACTTCCCAAACAATAAAGACCATTTCTCTTGCCTGCGGTTGCCTCCTTAAGCATTTTTGTTGTTATTTTTATAAAGTTCATTTAGTTTAGACTGTCAAGAAAGCTGTGGCAAAGAGTTAAAATGTGTATAAGACAAGCAAGCAAAGCCAGCCTCTTGTCCTCTTCCCATGTTCAAAGTGTAATTAATATTATTACCTCTTAAGGCTGTACCTGCTGTCCTCAAACCTGCTGTCATTTCTCTGGGTAGAACTGTCCTTGACACGGGATTTGGCCATGGGCCCTGGCCTGTGGCCAGCCTTCTGCTTAGCTTCTGGGACCTGCCGGGTGATGTATTGTTTCCACATTCAGCATTGTTTAATGTTCGTACACCAAACACTAATTGAGGCTTCCAGGAGATTATTCTCCAGCTCATCTCTGTGCCAGTGCTGGGCCCAATCTGTCCAAGGCCCCTGGGAAACCATCCATCCCAATGCAGGGATGCCTGATCTGCAGTCTGGCTGGAAACTTAGATGTCCGCCACAAGCCACTTGGCCTTGGAGTCTTTGGTCTTGGAAATCCACATTTTAGAGGAAGTCCATCTGTTAACGAAAAGATTCAGGCATTTAAAAACATCTCCCAAGTGGCTGCTGTTTCTCAGTAAAGAACACACAGATTTTAGAATCAAAGCACCCACCATATCCAGGTTAGTGTTTTTTATGACCTACAACAAGGAAAGCAATGAGAATCTACTGAGTGTACGGGTAACAGCAATGATACTATCATTTTCTGTGCACATTTATTTTCCCAAAACATTTTTTTTCACATAGCATCTTTCAATTGTTAAACCTTAGGAGACAGGTCCACCAAATTTTTTCAAATCAACGTCATCTTCATCATTTGTAAAATTAAGAAGTGGTAGGCACAGAGATTTTATTAAAATTCCACAGCTAGAGGCTGGAGGGATGGCTCACACTTACCCTGTCCTTGTGAATGACTCAAGTTCAGTTTCCAGGACTTACCTATTTCAGGAGGTCGGCGGCTTACAACTGCTTATAACTCCGGCTCCAAGGGGCTCTGAGGCCTTTGCCCCTCTACAAGTGCATCTACCCATGTGTGAATGAACACACACACACACACACACACACGCGCGCGCACCTGTCCGTCATAATTAAAAAACACACACAATTTAAAATAAGAAAATAGGGGCTGGAGAGATGGCTCAGTGGTTAAGAGCACTGTCTGCTCTTTCAAAGGACCCTGGTTCAATTCCCAGCACCCAAATGGCAACTCACAACTGTCTGTAACTCCAAAGTCTGACACCCCTACACCAACACATGCACATAAATTAAAATTAAATAAAATATTTAAGAATTAATAGATAAATAAATAAATAAATAAAATAAGAAAATATTTTTAAATTCCACAGCTACACGTATCCTGCTTAACTCACTCATCTAGTGATCCAGAATGTCTCTCTTCTAACTAGAGCTACCTACCAAAGTACAATAACTGAGATGTGGTTCTTACTGGCCTCCTATCTTGATTTCACATTTCCATCTCTATCCTGTACTACGGACAATAGCTGTGTAAGAATGTAAGATTAAAGAAACCTGGTAAATCATATCTGAAAGAGCCAATAAGAAGGCTCAGTGTTCCGACCCGTGATTATCTGAATTATCAGTAGCCTAACATTTCCTGAATAAAGCGAGCTGGCAACAACCCACAGTCCAGCTCCAGGCAGGCCCAGACAGGCTCCCATGATGGGAGCCAAGCCTGAGGCTAGAAGAACCATGCCTGGGATAAACAGGCCGCTGGCAGGAATGAGCCCAAGAGAGATGAGCCTCGCAAGGGGCCTCTCAGGTGGGCCTGATGAGGACCTCGGACTGACACCATAGGACCCAGACACAAAGCTAGTCTGAGGTGACCTCCCGCGGGTCTGGGGAGCGTACCATACCTGAGATGACCCCTGCCTGGTGTCCTGAGCTCTGAGACAACCCCAGACACTCAGGGACCAGGGTGCCACTAAGAGGAGCAAGTAAGTGGTGGAGAAATAAAAGGCAAAGAGAAACAGAAGGATGTGGGCACGATGAAGGCTGGCAGAACAGGAAACTTGAGGGTCGTGAGGAACAGGCTGATGTGAGCAGCCAGTGATGCCACTTAGGATCATGACCATGGTAAGATCCTGGTCTGCGCTGCCACTAGTGACCGTGTCTGGGACTGTGGCCTTGCAGCAACAGGAGTCTGTTACCACCAAAGGGCAGGGAGATATCCCTGGTCTAGGCTGAGGGCAGTGGACTGTACAGAACTAAACCCACCCCTCATCTGGGCTGTGCAGAATTAGACGTACCCCTCATCTGGGAGAGGTGGCCCTGAGGTGGGGAGTAGGGGAATTAGAGTGAGAGAACTGACCTTGCCACTAGCCAGCTGCAGTACTTCAGGAAAGCAGGCCTCACATATGGCAGGAGTTGCAGGTGAGCTGGCCCCAGGGTAGAAGCCCTGGAAAGCTGGCCCTACTCATCTCCCATGCTGTGGCAAGGACAAAGGAGATGCACCCTCCTCCCCACTGGCCCCTCACCACTTGCAGCAGCAGGCAAGAGAGCTACATCTGGGATCATGAGAGAGGGAGATAAGGTCACGCCCACCAGGTGTAAAACTCTAGAGAACAGGCCCTGAGCCTCGCTGGGGCGGCAGGGTAGAGCTGACCTTGGTTGACGGATTCCTGGTGACCTGGGCCCTAGGGACTGAGAGCTTGAAAGACCACAGGCTGAGTAGCTCAGAAACCCCTCAGGCCCAGACCCAGGGATTTGGATCGGCCCACCCCAATATTTACCGCATCGACGAACTACTGAAGTTTATGAAGGAGCCGATCCTACAGATCCAAAGCTATAGGATCTCTGTGACACAGGGCAACAGCAGGATATCTGAGAGGAGTCCCAGTGAGGTGCTAGTATTGATACAAGCCAAATGTCTCTTTGCAGACCAATGGATCTTTGCAACGAGCATTTGCAAGCAAAGAAATATAAACAAAAGGGTATACTGTAGGACACACTACAGCGTCTACAAGTATATATATATAATTTTTTTATCTGTTGTGTGGAAGGTTGAAAGAGTGTGAGGTGTGTATGGAGGGGGATGAGTGGGATTGGGGTGCATGATGTAAAATTCACATACAAAAATAAATAAATAAATAAAAAGTTAACAAAACAAAACGCAACCATTTTATTCCAAGAGTAAAGGTTGATTGGTCAGCATGCATGTTACATCGAACAAAGGAAACAAACAAGCAAACAAAACCAGAAAAAGAAAAAACAAACAAACAACAATGACTGTAGTTCAGCCCAGCACCTCACTTCTAAAAGGTAAAGCAAGAGCAGGTTTGTAATTTCAAGCATACTTCTGAAATTTCTCCAGAAATGACAATGTGTGCTGAGCATGCATGTAGCTTTACTTAACATTAATGTTCTCTGTGTCTGGGAGTTGACTATAATTTAAATTCCATACTTTAAAGAAAAATTTAAAATAAAACCACAAATGTAAGACAACATTCTGCTCTAGTCAACAGCACTCTTGAGCGGCACACACTTTTTGTTCCTGTTATGCGTTTGGTAATTGACTGATAGTTTTATGCATTGATAGGTATTAGAGGCTTAGAATACGTTGAGAGTTTATCATTTGGTACCTGTTATCAGTGATTTATATATCATGGAAAAAAGTCTGGCCAATGTTCCAGCAGTGTCCACCAGAAGTTCTTTCATACTAAGTGCTCTGAATCTCAGACATTAATGTACAGAGGGTGAAAAAATGGGGATCATGACTTCTGTAGATATTGCTCATTATCAGAATACAACAAATAATCTTATGGAACATGAAATTAAATGTTTTAATTAAAATGATACTATAATTTATTAGTGCTTAAAGGATGTAAAGTCTTTTAGTGGCATTTAAATAGATTCATTATGAGGGGGTCACACACTAGTTAAAGGAAAACCATGGAGAATATTTCAGTTTGGAATTTTATGTTAAAGGAAAAGTTCCCTTCTACCACTACTCTGTTTCGCAGAATGTTTTATTCTGACACTACATTAAGCTCTTATCTCATAGGAAGGATAGACCACGTGTCTTATTTTGTCTTTAAATTGTGGTAAGTTGGTGTGTTTCACTCATGCAGGCTAGAATTTCCTTTAAGATGAAGCTGGGTTGTTGAAGGGCCTCATGTCCGACACGAACTACAGTTTCTACATAAACTTTAAACAGCAAGGTATAAACAGGAAAAAGCACTGTCTAAAACTCTGATGTGGGAGTTAATTTGCACTGAAATCATCTTCTCCATCTGTACATCTGGGTTGTTTAAAATATAAATGTGAGGAACAATAAAATACAAATCACTACAATTTATAATTAATCAGTTAATAGAATTAATTTCTTCTGTTTTAGGGAGACCAGTGGATTTCATGAGAGCAACAAGTGTCTTAGAGGAAGCACCAGATAGTTTTACAAGGAAAGAGAGAGAAACATGTGTAAGTAAATTCTATACAATCTTTCCAAGAAAGTCAGTGTAGCCCGAGTTTATTAGCTATGGCTGGGAGACAGACAAATGGAATATTTAATTCCTGAGATGTTATGGCTCCTCAGTTAAATTAAGCACTTCTTAAAACAAAGATCTCTATATTTTGAAAAAAGATGTGTGTGTGTGTGTGTGTGTGTGTGTGGTGTGTGTGTGCGTGTGCACATGTGTGTGTGTGTACATGCCAGAGCACACTTTGGAGTAGGGATAATTTGTAGTAGTATGTTCTCTCCTTCCACCAAGTGGGTCTCAGAGATCAACCTCCAGTCATCAAGTTTAGTGTAGGCATCTTTACTGCAATAGCTAGTTCTTCAGTTTGATTTTACTTTAAAGTATATTCTAATCAGAAGCTAGGGCCAAATGAAATTATTTCTTGTCTATGGAGAAAGACAGACTATTCTATTCCAATTTCCTTTTACCAAGAAACGTCATTCCATTCAGTAAAAGTGACAGAATAGCTGCTTTAAAAAATATTGTTTATACAAGACTCTCCCCACTACATTACCTCTTTCTCCTTAATTATAGACAGAAACTAGAAACAACTTAGATGTCCCTCAACTGAAGAATGGATTTTTTTAATTGCACAGTGAAATATTACTCAGCTGTTAAAATATCACATCATGAAATTTGTTGCCAAATGAGTGGAACTAAAAAAAAGCTCATCCTGAGGGAGGTAATCCAGACCCAGAAAGACACACATGGTATGTGATCACTTATAAGTGGGTATTAGCTGTAAAGGGTATTCATGCCACAATACAGACCCAGAGAGGGTAAGCAACAAGGAAGACTTAATGGGGACTCAGAGATCTCCCTGGGAAAGGGAAATAAAATAGATTTCAAGGATGGACTTAGTAGGGATGGAAACAGGGGGGATCAGATGTGGGGTGGGAAATGGAGGTAGAGAGTACTGGGAGAGATGACTGGAGCGATGGGGCAGTTCAAGAATGAGGTAGAAACTTAGTACAATAGAAACTCCATGGAATCTATGAGGGTGACCATAATGAAGACTCCTAGTAAAGCAGACATGAAGCCTGCACTGGCCATTCTCTGTAACCAGACAAGGCATCAGTGGAGAGACTGGGACACAAATCTAACCACAAAACCTCTGACCTACAGTTTGTCATGCATGCAGAATGTGTTTCTAGCAGAGCCTAGCATAATTGTCATCAGAGAAATCAGAGATATTTCATTCAACAACCAATGGGAGCAGATGAAGGGTCCCACAGCCAGATATTAGGTAGAGCTTGGGGAGTCCTGTGCAGGAGGGGGTTGAAGTTTTGGAGGAGGCAGTGGGATCAAGGGCATCACAAGAACAGAGCCCGCAGAATCAATTGACTGGGACTCAAGTGGGCTCACAGAGATCAGGGAGCCTGTACAGTTCTGACCCAGGTTCTTTGCATATATGTTGTGGTTGTGTAGCTTGGGGTTCTTGTGGGGTTCCTAAAAGGGGGAGCAAGTGCTGTCTCTGATTCTTTTGTCTGCCATTGGGACCCCTTTCTTCCTACAGGGCTGCCTCATCCAGCCTTGATGTGAGAATATGTGCCTGGTCTTATTGTAGCTTGTTGCTGTATTTGGTTGGTATTCCTGGAAAGCCTGCTCTTCTCTGAGGGGAATAGAAGTGGATGGTAGATCTGGGAGAAAGGAGAGGGAGGAAAAACTACAGTCAGGATGTAATAAGTACTTTATAAATAAATTAAAATAATAAGAAAAGTAGGAAATGTTACAAACAGAAAAACAGAGAAGCCATGTACAATGTTGGCATATATATCAGTTTAGCTATCACAAAACCCAGAATATTGGTTTCTCAAGGAAATAAAGATGGAACCATCATATGGCCAACTCTACTATTCTGAATGTCTTTTGGAAGAAAATGACCTTGGTATTTCAAAGAAATCATTATATTGCTATTGAATTAGTTAAGGGATGGCACATAAAATGTTAATATACAAATTATATACATATAATAAGTTATAATAGAATATCATTTGTGATTACATGTGAACCTTGGGTCATTTTGCTAAGCAAAATATTCAACAAGTCCTTACTTACATGTGGAATTAAAACAGGCCTATCGAAACAGAGTTTAGAAAAATGTTAATATAATATAAAATAATGTTAGTGTTTCTGTTAACATTAACAGAAAGGAGAAGCTCTAGCCAGAGGGAACAGAGGTTTAGTTCTGCAAGAAAGAGTAAGTTCTGCATCCTGGTGACTGCAGTTAGTAATGTACTTCCCATTTAAAATGTGCTAAGAGTCCATTTTTACTGTTCTCATCATACAGAATGCTCAGTGAAGTGAGAATTTAAACTAGTAATATAGTAGTTATCATTGCATCACACCTGTGTGTGTATTGCATGCATACATTTAAAAATAGGCTATATACTTTATTTTTAATTTGTCAATTATATTTATGAACATAACAAATGGAACTCACGTTTTGTCTGATAAAATTATTTTCCTATTAATTTGATTATTGTAAAAGTAGGATGATATCTATAGCAAACATATCATTTCAATTTTTTGCAATTATGTTAGATTTGGGTGACTCTAAAATGTATCATGCAGAGGAAATGTAGCCACATTTTTATATGTATCACTTTCAGGGTTCTAGAAGTGGGGTGTGGCATGTAACACATGCAGATGAGCTCAGAGGTGGCCTTTTATGAAGGATGTATTAAGTGTTTTAGAGGAGTAGATGGTTTAATAAAGAGAAATTTCCAGTATTTTTCTGTTTTTTTCTTTCTCATCTTTTTTTTTTGTTTGTTTTGTTTTGTTTTTGTTTTTTGAACAGGGTTTCTTTGCGTAGCTTTGGCTGTCCTGAAACTAGCTCTGTAGACCAGGATGGTCTCAAACTCATAGAGACCCACCTGATTCTGTCTACTTAAGTGCTGGAATTAAAGGCATGACAACTACCACCTGGCTTTTCTTCTTCTTTACTTTATTTTTCATTCAATTTTTAATATTAACTTTATTTATTTGTAATAAACCATATACAGTAAAAAAGTTATGAAACAATCAGGAAAGCCCTCTGCAAAAGTTTCATTCAAAATGTTTTGCTCCTTTGTATTTGGCAACCTTGAAGAAAATACTATATATTTATCTAGGTGAGTCAAAAGTATCTAAATCATTCTCTGTCTTATCTTGTATTTATCAACTTAAAAACATCTTTCTAGACCTTAAAACATTTTCTTAAATCCTAAACAACTTAAGCCTAACTATGACTATAACTATCTAGTTTTCAACCCCATTAGAGACTCTAGAAGAAATAAAATTATTCCTTAAGTAGGAAGTCCAGGCAAGCTTCCAAAACTAAGAGATGACAGAGACAGTTTACTGCCTGGTCAGTTACCCATTCTTTCTATACAACATTGGAGTACCATCTTCAGCTTTCTGGCCCAGTATATCTAGCAGACATGAGGAAGGAAATATGAAGGGCTTGCTTACCCTGTCATGGCAGAGCTTGGCAGTTAACTCAGCCTGCATCCAATTCTTGTCCATTTTGGACAGCATGTTGTCTGTAGAGAGAGCTAAGGCACTTTTGTCCAGTGGCTAGCTTGCCATTAATGAAGCTATCTCCAAAAGGAGATTTTATGATGCTCATCGTCTTTACTAAAGTAGGCTTGGGGTGTTGCCAGGAGCTGACATATCTCAAGTCAAAAAGGCTTTAAATTAATAAAAATATCCTTAAATGCCATATTCTATAGGTCTCTGAAGTTTTTGAGGACCTTCTGTTTGCATTTAAATTTACATAGTGTATAATCATATCATATCTATCTATCTATCTATCTATCTATCTATCATTTATCTATCTATTGTAAGTAAATCTGAATGGGCAAACATTGATTGTTTCTAGATATTTACTATCTGTTCAACCTAGGATGTATATTTCTGTGATAAACTATACTAGTATTTGACACAGCCATGAGTCTGATTGATTAACTATTAACTTGTATAAATTAATTATCCCAAACATTTTGTAATTGCAGCTTTTAACAGAACTAGAATTAAACCTTACATCTGTAAATGAGTCATATAGGTTCAATACCTCATATCTTAGTAGAACATACATTCAGGCCAGGTGTGGTGGTGCATGCCTTTAATCCCAGCACTGGGGAGGTGGAGGCAGGTGGATTGCTGTGAATTTGAGGCCAACTTGTTCTATAAAGAGAATCCAGGACAGCCAAGGTTAACACAGAGAGACCTTGTCTCAACACCCCCCAAAAGAGAACATAATATTCATATGTGTATCAAAAACCTTAAATTTGAATAAATATATAAAATTCTGTACACATGTATCAAAATAACATTATTTCTGTATCAATATGCAGAATTTTATGCCAATGAATTAAAAAATATTTGAGAATGACAATAGTTTTATGGTTGAAGAGCATATTCCATAATCATCCTTTTCTTCTGTTATTTCTAGATATTTTCTATACGATATTCCTATATTCCCCTTTTTCTTTTGTGAGGGGTTTGATTTAGGGTTTCTCTGTGTAGCCTTGGCTATCCTGGACTTGCTTTGTAGATCACACTGCGTGATGATGATGATGATGATGATGATGATTTTTTCACTTTATACCCCTATCCTAATCCCTCCCTTTTCTCTTCCCTGTCTTTATCTTTGTCTATTCCCCATTTCCCCCTCTTATTCTCCTCAGAAAATCCCCACTCCCAATACCAACCCACCTTGGCATCAGTGAATCCTCCTCCACTGAGGCCAGACAAGGCATTCCAACCAGGAGACAGTGATCCAAAAGCGGGCTACAGAGTACTATATCAGAGACAGGCCCCACTCCACCTGCTAGGGGACCCACATGAAGATAAAGCGGCCCATCAGTTACATATGTGTCTGGGGCCTAGGTCTAGTCCATGTGTGCTCTTTGGTTGTTACTTTATTCTCTGTAGGCCACCTTGGGACGAGGTTAAGTTGGCTCTGTCTGTCTTCTTGTGGAATTCCTGTCCCCTCTGGGTCCTCCTGTTCTTTCCCCTACTCTTCAATCTCCTCCAGCTCTGTCTAATGTCTGTCTGTGGATCTCAGTGTCTGTTTCAATCTGCTGCTGGTGGAGTCTCTCAGAGGACGTTTATGCTAGGCTTTTGCCTGCAAGCACACCACAACATCAATAATAGTTCCAGACATTGGCTCTCTCCCATGGGGTGTGTCTCAGGCCAGACCAGTCACTGGTTTGCCATTCCCTTAGTCTCTGCTCCAACTTTATTCTGGCACATTTTTTAGGGAGGGAAATTCTGGGGGAAGGTTTTGTGGTGGGTTGATGTGCCCCTTCCTGCACTGGAAGTCCTGCCTTGCTAGAAGATGACCACTTCAGTCTTCATGTGCCCTGTTTTTAGGTGCCTCAGCTAGAATCACCCACATACCTTCTCAGGAGCTTATTTTGTCCAAAGTGTCCAACTTGTCTCAGAGTTGCCCTTCTCTGTCGCAGCAACTCATGCTGTGCCACCTTCCTCTCCCCTATTACCTCCCTGGCGCTCTCCATGTCTGATTCCCACCCTCATCCTCCTCCACACACGCTGCTCCCCCTCTTTATCCACTTCTGATGACTGTTCTATTTCTCCTTCTGAGGGGAGTCAAGCCACCTCCCTTGGGCCTTCCATGTTACTTAGCTTCTTTAAGACT
Organism: Acomys russatus; assembly: GCF_903995435.1. Taxonomy (NCBI): domain Eukaryota; kingdom Metazoa; phylum Chordata; class Mammalia; order Rodentia; family Muridae; genus Acomys; species Acomys russatus. The sequence continues at coordinate 19,686,679 of NC_067156.1, read as the reverse complement.
GAAGATTGTAGTATGGTTATTCAGTACTATATGGCTAGTATCCACTTATAAGTGAGTTCATACAATGTATGTCTTTCTGGGTCTGAGATCAGGAATGGTAATACATGATTATTGAGATTTTTTTCTTATCTTAAGTTATTTTAATCTTACCCTATGAAGTTGAGAGTTGCTCTTCCAAGGTCTGTAAAGAGTTGCAATAGCATTTTAATGGGTATTGAATTGAATCTGTAGGTTGCTTTTGGTAAGATGGCCATGTATTATATGATCAGTTTTGGAGAAGGTTCCAGGTGGTGCTGAGAAGAAGGTATATTATTTGTGTTTGGGTGGAATGTTCTAAAGATATCTGTTAGGCCCATTTGATTAATGACATCGGTTAGTTTCCTTATTTCTCTGTTTAATTTCTGTCTTATTGATCTGTTTATTGGTGATAGTGAGCTATTAAAGTCTTCCACCATTGTGTTGAAGTTTTCCTTCTAGGGTCCTCTGTAGGACTGGGTTAGTGGAAAGAGGATTTTAAAATAATATTTTATTAATTTATTCATATTACATCTCAGTTGTTAGCCCATTCCTTGTATCTTCTCATTCCTCTCTCCCTCCCGCTTCCCCCCTACTCCTCTCCCTCATGTCTGTGACTGAGGGGGACCTCCTCCCCCTGTATACGCTTATAGGGTATCAAGTCTCTTCTTGGTGACCTGTTATCCTTCCTCTGAGTGCCACCAGGCCTCCCCTCTTACTTTAGGTGAGAGAAGCATGGGAGAATGGGGAAACAGAAGGATCTAGAGGGTCCTGGAAACTTACAAGAAGAACATTATGATGGGCAGATCTGGGTCCTGGGGTCCTGTTCAAACTATGGCACCAGCCAAGGAAAGAGGGTTTTAAATTTGGTTTTGTAATATCTTGTTTTCTACGTCTATGGTGATTGAAAGTTTTGCTGGGTATATTAGTCTTGGCTGGCATATGTGGTCTCTTAAGATCATCAAAAGATCTGCCCTGGCCCTTCTAGACTTTAAGGTCTCTGTTGAGAAGTCTGAGTAATTTTAATAGGTAAAAATATGGAAAGTTTAATGAGTTTGCGTGTCATCCTTGCACAGAGGACCTGCTAATCTTCTCTCCATCACTCCAATTTTAGTATATGCACTGCCAAAATGAACACTTTTTTGAAAGTGTGTTTCTACCAGATAAGGATTCAGGAAAGTGGAACATTTATGAGGAGTTCCCTGGAAGTTTTGACAGGCATATGAAATGCTGTTCTTATTTAGTACTTTTCTCAATTGAAATTAAGTGACAATGTAGAAATGGTTATTCCAGGCCTGTCTTTGTTTTAAAACAAAAGGACTATAAGAATTGTGGCTATTTTGTCCCACTGGGCAAGGTTCCTAAGAAGGCTCATCATAGTAAGCAAACATCAAATGACTGATGAGTGAAGAAATGGAGAAGCGAGCATCCTTCAGTGCCTGTTTAGTTAAGGAAGAGAACTCTAATGAGATCAGAACTGAGGACACATTCCTGAATGTAGCACGGGAGTACACAAGGTACTCTTTAAAATATAGACTAGGGACTCACCTCAAGAAGGCATGAGCACAAGTCAAAGTATGTAACATAGATATTCTTAGGCCTATAAACAAAAATTTCCACTTATAGGCAACAAAGATGAAGACATTTTTCACACACACACACACACACACACACACACACACACACACACACAAACCCTGGAAAAACAATGCACAATACTAATATAGAATTAAAGTGATTTGGCTTAAAGCCTGATATTCATTAGCTGAGGGACTTCAAACAAGTCATTTCCCCTCCATTGGAACCCACTTTGCTCCATGTAGGAGGTGGACAGTAGACTGTTTATAAGTTCCCCACTATTTATTCTAGTCCCTTAATTACTTAAATACCACATATGAATAAGAAATATTCTGGAAACACTGAAATAGCATGCTGTATCAATTAGTTTTTGTTACAAATAACTGTATCTCAGACATGTTAGCTTGCACATGTCCAGTGCTCCCAACCCAAGCAGACCATCTTCATTTAGTTGGTCAGAGAGGTCCAAGAACAGAAAGTGGGTAAACCTATGGAAAAAATTGTCAAGTCTGTCATATCTTCTTCCATCTTACTGTCCAAATGAGTCATATGGCCAAGCTCAGAGTCTGTATGGAAAGAGTTAGAAGAGGTCTCAAGACATGAATGGCATCACTGCCACAGAAATGAGACCTTGTGTTACAGGAACAGTAGAAATGAGACCAAGCTACATATTACAAATAAGACAGGGAAGGTATTTGAGATCTCAAATCATGGCCCTGAGCAGAGCTGAAGGGAACATGCACTAACAGATGGGCCCAGGGTGTCCACAGCTTGTACCAATTTTATAAGGTAATAGGCTAGAATTTGAGGGTTTATTTATCATGAAAGGACATGATTTAAAAAGAAGTTTCTCTTCACATGTGAAGATATATTTTCTTGCACTTATATGGCAGCAAGAAGTTGCAGTTCAGAACTGTTAAATCTTTCCAGTTATTGGCACCATTGTCTTGCAGGGATGTCTTGAATAAATGAGTTTCAATGCTTAAAGTAGTGAGAAAGTACAAGAGTGGAACAGAAGAAACATGTACAGGCTCAGGTACCATAGGCGAATTTGACATTATTTGTCTTGATAGTCTATCATCTTTGAACAACAGGCACATATAAAAGGTGAAGTATAACCTGACTCAAAGATTACGGTGAGATTGGAGATTACCAGCAGAGCTGTGCTTACAATTTCAGAGGGGGACAACCACTGGGGACTCCCAGTAATGGTGAGGACTATTCTATCACCTCCAAGGACCTGTTCCTGGGTCCCAGATCCGCTTGCAGTCCCAGAGGTGGCAGCCATTGGGGACTATCAGCAACAATGAGGTCTGTTCCTTGACCCTCACTCAGGAGTTATGGGGCCCCAGCTGTGCCTGCTGTCACAGAGACAGTAGCCATTGAAAGCTACCAGGAGAGTTCTTCCTGCAGTTCCAGAGGGAGCAGCCACTGAGGACTGCCAGCAGCAGTGAGGTCTGCCCCAGGCCTTCCATGCACCGGTTTTCCCGGTCACAGCTCTGCCTGCAATCTCAGAGGTGGCAGACATCAACACCTCCCAGAAGCAACAGCCATCAGGGACTACCAAGGACCTTCAAGGCTGCCAATACCAGAGACAAACAGTTAGCTATAGGACAGCATAAGAGTACACTCAAAAAACCCAGGGCAATATGGCACCCCCAGAACCCAACTATCCTACTACTACAAGCTCTAGATATCCTAACACACCTGAAGCTCAGGAAAATGATGTTAAATATAATCTTATGAAGATTATAGAGGCAATAAATGAATAAATCCCTCAAGGAAATGGAGGAAAATACACTCAAATAGATGAAGGAAATGAATAAATCCCTTGAAGAAATACAGGAAAATACAAGCAAACAAGAGAAAGAAATGAATAAAATGTTCAAGCCCTGAAAATGGAAATGGAAGTAATTAAACACACACACACACACACACACACACACACACACACACACACACACACACACACACACACACACACACACACACCCTGAGGCAATCCTGGAGAAAGAAAACCTAAGAAAGATAACAGGAAGTACAGACACAAGCACCACCAACAGACTGCAATAGATGGAAGAAAGTATCTCAGTAATAAAAGTTACAATAGACAAAATTGATACACTGGTCAGAGAAAATGCTAAATCTATACACAAAACGTCTAGGAAATCGGGGCACTGTAAAGAAGACCAAACTTCAGAATAATAGGAATAGAAGCAGAAGAAGAATCTCAGCTCTTAGGTCCAGAGAATATCAGCAAAATCACAGAAAAAAATTCTGTAATCTAAAGAAAGAGATGCCTATAAATATACAAGAAGCCTATAGAACACCAATAGATTGGGGCAAAAAAGAAAGTTAAAACACTAAATGTACAGAACAAAGAAAGAATATTAAAAGTTGCAAGGGATAAGGGCCAAGTAGCATAAAGGCAAACCTATTAGAATTAGACCAGATTCTCAACAGAGACTTTAAGAGCCAGCAGGGCTTGGGCAGATATTTTTCAGTTGCCTGCCCAGACTACTATAGCCAGCAAAACTTTCAATCAATTTCATGGTATGAAAATAAAAGGAAATAACAGTTGTCCAACAATTCTACCCTTTGTAGGAATCCATTTCTTTACCCACTCCCTTATCCAGCCAAAAATACATAAGGCAAAAATCCCTGATACCAGAGATATTAAATTCTGGTGGAATGGACAGACAATAAACCAATACACCAATGTAAAAAGAAAAAAACCTTTCAATCAACATAGATGGAGAAAGCAAGATATTCCATGACAAAACAAACTTTAAACAATATCTATCCACTAGCCCAATCCTATAGAAGATACTAGAATGAAAACTCCAATACAACAAAGGTAACTACAACCAAGAAAACATAGGAAACTAATAATTTGATACTAGCAAAAACAAAAGAATAAAAGCACACAGGGACATTATAACTGCCAATATCAAAATTATAGGAATCAAGAATTATTGGTCTTTAATATCTCTCAACATCAATGGATTCAATCCTCTCCCCAAAAGACCCAGGTTAACAGAGTGGATATAAAAACAGGATCCATCATTCTGCTGCATATAAGAAATATACCTCAGCAACAAAAATAGACATTACCTCAGAATAAAGGGCTGGAAAGAGGTTTTCCACGCAAATAGACCCAGGACACAAGCAGGAGTATCTATTCTAATATCTAATAAAAATAGGCTTCCAACCAAAAATAGTTAAAAGACAGGGAGAAAGGTATTTCATACTCATCAAAGGATAAATATACCAAGATACTATCTCAATTCTGAACATCTATGCCCCAAATGCAAGGTCACCCACATTTGTACAAGGAACATTACTAAAGCTTAAATTATATGTTGAACCCCGCACATTAATAGTGGGAAACTTCAACACCTGAATCTCACCAGTGAACAGGTCAGTGAAATAGAAATTAAACAGAGAAATAATAAAACTAACTGATGTTATGAATCAAATGGATCTAATAGATATCTACATAGCATTTCACCCAAACACAAAAGAGTATACTTTCTTCTGAGTACTACCTGGAACCTTTTCAAAAATTAATCACATACTTAATCACAAAATAAACATCAACAGACACAAGAAGATTGAAACTGGAACTCAACAACAGAAACAACATATAGCCTACAAATTAATGGAAACTGAACAACTTCCTGTTCAATAATCACTATGTCAGGCAAGAAATAAAGAAAGAAATGAAGGACTTTCTAGAATTCAATGACAATGAAGGCACAACATATAGAAACATATGGGGCACAATGAAGCAGTGTGAAGTGAACGTAACACTATGCTCCTTCATAAAGAAATTGGAAAGATCACATACAAGTAATTTGTCAACATATCTGAAAACTCTAGAACAAAAAGAAGCAAGCACACTCAAGAGGGGTAGATGGTAGGAAATAATCAAACTCAGGGCTGAAATAAATAACTTAGAAACAAAGAGAACAATACAAAGAATCAAGAAAACTAAAAGCTGAGTTTTTTGAGAAAATCAACAAGACAGACAAAACTTTAGCCAAACTAACCAAAAGACAGAGAGACACTATCCAAATTTAAAATCAGAAATGAAAGTGGGGGAATAAAACAACATACTGAGATTTAAAAAAATCATTAGGTTTTATTTCAAAAGCCTGTACTCCACAAAACTGGAATGTCTAAATTAAATGGATGATTTTTCTAGATAAACTCCATTTATCCAAGGTTAAACTGAGATCAACTTAACATGTAAATAGTTCCAGAACCATTAAGGAAATAGAAGCAGTCATTAAAAATCTCCCCAGCCCAAAGCATACAGCCAGATGGTTTCAGTGCAGAATTTTACCATATTTTTAAAGAGGAGCTAATACCAATTCTCCTCAAAATATTCCACAAAATAAAAACTGAAGAGGAATGTTGTCAAACTTATTCTATGAAGCCACAGTCACCTTAATATCTAAATCACACAAAGATTCAACCAAGAAAGAGAATTCCAGACCCATATACTTTTTAAAAAATTTTTATTATTAATTTATTCTTGTTACATCTCAATGGTTATCCCATCCCTTGTGTTCTCCCATTCTTCCCTCCCTCCCTTTTTCCCCTTATTCCCCTCCCCTATGACTGTTCCTGAGGGAGATTACCTCCCCCTGTATATGCTCATAGGGTATCAAGTCTCTTCTTGGTAGCCTGCTGTCCTTCCTCTGAGTGCCACCAGGTCTCCCCCTCCAGGGGACATGGTCAAATGTGAGGCACTAGAGTATGTGAGGAAGTCATATCCCACTCTCCACTCAAGTGTGGAGACTATTCTGACCATTGGCTAGATCTGGGTAGGGGTTTAAAGTTTACCTCCTGTATTGTCCTTGGCTGGTGCCTTAGTTTGAGCGGGACCCATGGGCCCAAATCTGCTTATCATAATGTTCTACTTGTAGGTTTCTAGGACCCTCTGTATCCTTCTACTTTGCCATTCTCTCATGCTTCTCTCATCTAGAGTCCCAATAGGATGTCCTCCCCTCTGTCCCAGTTTCCTGGTAAGTGAAAGACCTCATGAGGCTGAGAAGCTTCTGTAAGGCTGGAGACACTGTCAAGAGAACAAAGCAACAGCCTACAGACTGGGAAAGGATCTTCACCAACCCTACATCTGACAAAGGTCTAATATCCAAAATATATAAAGAACTCAAGAAGCTAAACACCACCAAACCAAATAACCCAATTGAGAAATGGGGCTTGGAACTAAACAGAGAATTCTCAACAGAGGAATATCAAATGGCTGAGAAACACTTAAAGAAATGCTCAACCTCCTTAGTCATCAGGGATGCAAATCAAAACAACTCTGAGATTCCATCTTACACCCATCAGAATGACTAAGATCAAAAACTCAAGTGACACCACATGCTGGCGAGGATGTTGGGAGAGAGGAACACTCCTTCATTGCTGGTGGGAATGCAAACTAGTACAGCCACTTTGGAAATCTATCTGGTGCTATCTCAGAAAAATGGGAATAGGGCTTCCTCAGGACCCAGCTATTCCACTCCTTGGAATATACCCAGAAGATGCTCCAGCACACAACAAGAAAATTTGCTCAACCATGTTCATAGCAGCCTTAATATCCAGATCATGGAAACAGCCTAAGTGTCCCTCAGAGGAAGAATGGATAAAGAAACTGTGGTACATATACACTATGGAATATTACTCAGCTATTAAAAACAAGGAATTCCAGAAATTTGTGGATAAATGGATTGAGCTAGAAATTATCATTATGAGTGAGTTAACCCAGAAGCAGAAAGACTTAAATGGTATATACTCACTTATATCTGCATACTAGCCCAAGGGGCACGTCCCACCAAAGCCTTCACTTTACCAGGAAACTCAGACCCATATTCTTTAGGAACATTGATGCAAAAATACTCAAAAAGTGCATTCATGAACACCTTAAAAACATCAGCTACCGTGACCAAGTAAGCTTCGTCCCAGAGATGCAGGGATGACTCAACATGTGAACTATCAATGTAATCCACTATATAAACAAAGTGTAAGTAAAATTCACAGGATCATCTCATTAGATGCTGAAAAAGTCTTTGACTAAATCTAATACCCCATTGTGATAAAAGTCTTGGAGAGAGCAGGGACACAAGGCACATACCTAAACATAATAAATGCAATATACAGGAAACTGATAGCTAACATCAAATTAAATGAAGAGAAACTTAAACCAATTCTACTAAAATCAGGGATAAGACAAGGCTGTCCACTCTCCTCTCTCCATGTCTATTCAACATAGTACTTGAAGTCCTAGCTAATGCAATAAGGCAATTAAAGGAAATAAAGTGGATACAAATTGGAAGGAAGTAGTCCAAATCTTGTTATTTGCGGATGATAAGACAGTATACATAAGTGGCCCCAAAAATTGTACCAGAGAACTCCACATAGCTGAAAAACACCTTCAGCAAAGTAGCTGGATACAAAATTAAATCAGGATATCAGTAGCTCTCCTTTACACAAATGACAAACAGGCTAAGAAAGAAATAAGGACAACAACAGCCTTCATAATAACCATAAGTAATATAAAGCAAGTGAAAGGCCTACATGATAAGAACTTCATATCTCTGAAGAAAGAAACTGAAGAAGCTATTAGAAGATGGAAAGATCTCTCATGCTCATGGACCAGTAGGATTAACAGTAAAAGTAGCCATTTTACCAAAAGCAATCTATAGACTTAATGCATAATCCATCAAAATTCCAACAAAAATATTACAGACCTTGAAAGAATAATACTCAACTTCCTATGCAAAAAACAAAAAAACAAAAAAACCAAAACCCAGGGTAGCTAAAATGATCTTGTAAGATAATAGAACTTCCAGAGGTATTTCCATCCCTGATTTCAAGTTGTACTACAGAGAAATAGTAACAAGAACTGCTTGGTACTAGCATAGACATAGACAAGTTGATCAACGGTATTGAATCAAAGATCCTGAAATAAACCCACACACCCACAGACATTTGACTTTTGACAAAGAAGCCAAAACCATACAATGAAAAAAAGAAAGCATTTTTAACAAATGGTACTGGTCCAACTGGATGTGGACATGTAGAAGAATGCAAACACATCCATATGTATTACCTTTTAGAAAACCCAATCCAAGTGGGTCAAAGACCTCAACATAAAGACATATATTAAATATAATAGAAGAGAAAGTGGAGAAGATCCTTGAACTCATTGGCACAGGATACAACTTCTTGAACAGAACACTAATAGCTCAGGCGGTAAGACCAACAATTAATAAATGGGACCTCATAAAGCTGAAAATCTTCTATAGGGTAAAGGACACTGTCAATAGACCAAAATGGCAGCCTACAGATTGGGAAAAGGTCTTTACCAACACTACATCTGACAGAGGGCTAATATCAAAAATATATTAAAGAACTTAAGAAATTAAACCCCAACAAACCAAATAATCCAATTAAAAATGGGGTACAGAACTAAACAGAATTCTCAATAGAGGACTCTTGAATGGCTGAGAAACAGTTGAAGAAATTCTCAAGGTATTTATTCATCAAGGAAATATAAATCAAAAAGACTGAGATACTGTCTTATACATGTTAGAATGGCTAAGATCAAAAGCTCAAGTGACAGCACATGCTGACAAAGATGTAGAGAAAGGGGAACACTCCTTCATTTGTTTATGGGATTACAAACTTGTACAACCACTTTAGAATTCCATCTGAAACTTTCTCAGAAAATTAGGAATAGCTCTACCTCAAAACTATAGGCTATACTACTCCTGGGTATGTATCCAAAAGATGCTACAGCATAAAACACGGACATTTGGTCAGTTATGTTCACAGAAGCTTTATTCTTAGTAGTTAGGAACTGGAAACTGCCCAGACGTCCCTCAACAGAATAATGCATAAAGAAATTGTTCTACATTTACACAATGGAATACTACTCCACTATTAAAAACAAGGAAATCATGAAATTTGCTGGCAAATGGATGGAACTAGAAAAGATCATCCTGAATGAGGTAATCCAAAACCAGAAAGGTCCACATGGTTTATACTCACTTATATGTAGATAAGCATACTACAATTCACGACTCAAAGGAGATAAGTAACAAGGAGGACCCAACGGTGGATTCGTAAATCTTACTCCGAAGCATAGAATGGACAGCAGAAGCTGTTGAAGAGAGGGAACAGTGTAAGAGAGTTAGCAGTGAGCATGGAAAGAAATGTGGCTGGATTTCAGATCTCGTCAGAGTAGGGGTGGGAGGACAGAGGGCCTGCAGAAAGAAGAGAAACTGTGGGCAGGGGCATCTCTGAGACAAGCTGCAGACCTATGACAAGGTAGGCTTCTGGGGGGAAAAGAAGATGACTCTAGCTGAGACTCCCAAGCAGGGGTCATAGAGACTGAAGAGGCCACCCTCTAACTAGACTGGACTCCTAGAAGAGAGAGGGGAATACCAACCTACCTGCAAAAACTTCACCCCAAAATTTACCCTGTCTACAAGATATGCAGAAATAAAGTTAGAGGCGAGATTGAAGGAATGTCCAACCATAGCCTGGCTCAACCTGAGACCTGCCCCATGGGAGAGAGCCAACCCCTGACACTATACAGGATACTCTGCTATGCTTGCCACATGGGAACCTAGCACAGCTGTCCTCTGAGAGAGTACATTCAGCAGCAGACCCAACAGATGCTGAGACTCACAGCCACACACTGGGGAGAGCATAGAGAATCTTGTGGAAGAGTCAGGTGAAAGAGAGAAGGACCCAGAGGGGCAGATGGTCCACAAGAAGACCAACAGAGCAAACTAACCTGGGCCCAGGGGGCCTTATGGAGAATGATACACCAACTAAGGACTGGCATGGACTCACCCTAGGCCCCTTATTCATACATAGCTTGGCCATCATGTTGGTGCCCTAGAAAGGGGAGAAAGGGCTATCTCTGACATGGATTCTGTTGCCTGTTTTCAGATCACTTTCTCCTGGCAGGGCTGTCTCAACAGGACACCAGAAAAGAAGATTCACTCAGTCCTAATGCAACTTCATGTGCTGGGATGGGTTGGTGGGGATGCTCACTTCTTCTATTCTTTTTTTTTTTTAATTAACATTTTTTTATTAATTTATTCTTGTTACATCTCAATGTTTATCCCATCTCTTGTATCCTCCCATTCCGCCCCCCCCATTTTCCCATTATTCCCCTCCCCTATGACTGTTCCTGAGGGGGATTACCTCCCCCTGTATATTCTCATAGGGTATCAAGTCTCTTCTTGGCTACCTTCCTCTGAGTGCCACCAGGTCTCCCCCTCCAGGGGACATGGTCAAATGTGAGGCACCAGAGTACTTGAGAAAGTCATATCACACTCTCCACTCAACTGTGGAGAATATTCTGACCATTGGCTAGATCTGGGAAGGGGTTTAAAGTTTACCTCCTGTATTGTCCTTGGCTGGTGCCTTAGTTTGAGCGGGACCCCTGGGCCCAAATCTGCCTATCATAATGTTCTACTTGCAGATTTCTAGGACCATCTGTATCCTTTTATTTGCTTCTTATATTCTTGAGATACTTTTTAGCTGTTTCAAATCCACAACAATAAAAGTATTATGAATTTATTATTATCATTATCATCATTATTATATTATTCATCAAGTCACTACAAAGCAATATGTAAGGATTTTTATCTGTGTTTTGGTTTCAATAATTCTATTTTTGATAAGCTTATTGTATTAAATATATTGCATTAATCATGAATTTATTTGTATATAAGTTTAAAAGTAAAAACCAGCTTTTCCAGACTAATTCCTTATATCTGTTTTGAAAAATAAGGTTGCTGCCACAATTCATTATTCTAAGATGTATTTCTACCTTAGCTCAGTTGCTTCTAACAGAGCACTTCATTACAGGGCTCTGTGTTGTTAGAAGATATTTCTAAATATTAAACTGATAAAGCTGGCTAACTAATCCAATTAGCAATTGATACAGCTAAGTCACAAAAGGCAAAGTCCTTATCAGCAGTTTTGGGTGCTCATGTTTAGGGTCAGAAGTGTCAGCAAAAACATAGTTTCTTCCTAAATATTCTCTTAAAAATGTGTCCTATGAAGTCAGAATTCATATTTAATTAATACAAATTTTATACTGTCCGTGCATTTCCAAAATTCTCTTTTCCTGAACTTACGTACTCCATTACCTTCCAGTCTGAGGCAAATGGGCAGCAGAAGGTCCATAAGCCTTTATCCTGGACAAACATGCTGGTGCAGATGGAAAGGGCTACTCTCCCTTGGCCTCTCCGCACGTTAGGAAATCATGTAGAAAAAGGAGCCATGAAGGGGCCTTTGTCTGCGTCACTTTGCTGTGCCTGGGTGAGATCTGCTGTGCCCTTGTCTGTTCAGAATGCCATTACATAGATCAATTGGGGAAAGGGATTCAACAGAGGCAGAACATGTTTGCT